>NC_072807.1:33691250-33994765 GCF_028583425.1 Eublepharis macularius | reverse complement strand
ACAAAATATCGATATATCAGAAATATACAACAATTTTTTAAAAAATGCGTGGTGATGTCATCGCGTATGCGATGGAAGGACACGCCCCGAGAAGCGCGTTTCTAACGGGGATGTGAACAGAATTCGGCGCGCAACATCCGCTATCAGAAAGGGTGTGAGAACACCAAAAGGGGAAATGCGCGCTGGAGAACGACAGAAGAAAAGCGGAAGAAACGCGAAGGGGAAGGTAGTGTGGATTCAGCCAGAGTTTCAGGGGAATCCTAGAGTGTCACACCCATGTGATGATGTCACTTCCGGTTGCGCCGCAAGTGACATCATGGTGGCAGAGTGACACTCTATTTCCCCATTTCCCTCTCTTCTGCTGCTCAGCTGCGCAGTGACAAGTAAGCAGGGTAAGAATTCTCCTGCTCTAGCGGAAGACGTGGCTAGCCTAACTTGCCCCTCCCCTGGAAATTCCCTTATACTGTATTTGAACTCTAAGCTTAGGAGGTAAATGCATGATGACGACTTTGCTGGAACTCTGTGATTGTTTTGCTGGTGACTTTGGGTTGCTTTGTTCTGGGATAAATCGGTAATCCTTTCCCCACACTTTCTAAAGCAATCCATTAAGCAGCCTCCAGTGATGTCTGGGAACAGCGGAAGCCGGAAGCAAATTAAATTCTCACCTGTGCCTCACCAGGGACCTCATCAGCATGCTGAAAGTCAACAGGCAGGAGATGACAAGGGAGGAGACGAAGCACACTGCAAAGGGGAGTGGACGGAGTTATTAAAGAAGCAGCCAAACAGAGGCAAGAGATCGCTGCTCGGAGCAGAGATGAGCATTTGTGCTCGAAACACGTTGTGTGCGTTTTTGCTATATTGATCACGTATGTCCATTTCTGGTATAACTCTGGATGCCGTATTCCATTGGGGATTATCATGAATTCTTCAAGGCCAGCCCAGCCAAGGACCCCAAATAAACAGCCCCCCTGAGCTTGCAACCTGCAGTTTTGGACGTGGCACAAGGACGTGGCTTAGCACCTCACTGGCTGATGAACAACCTTCTATTCCTATCTGCCCGGTGCTCAGATGCTTGCAGAGGCAAGAAGCACAGAAGTGACAAATTATAATTAGCTTAGCCCCATGCCCTGAGAAACTGGCGTTTGTTTAGAGGAGGTGTTATTGCAACTGGTGCTCAGGTCCTTGCAATGCTGCTAGAGAGGCGAGCGTGTATAGGAATCAAAAACAGGCATGGGAAATATCAGGCAGCCTTCAGAATTCATGCCCAGGAGCAGCAACAACTTGAAGACATGTTTTGGATGTGAAGTACTGAGTCCCTTTAACACTTCCCCTGACCACTCATGATGATTTTATACAGTGGGCAGTTGACTTGTGGAACCCTCTGCTATGAGATGCAGAGACGGCCTCTGGCTTAGATGGAGATAGAAGGTGTCTGGACATGTTCTATGGGGTATAGGTCTATCATTGGCTATTAGCCAAAAAAGCGGAATGGAGATTCCAGGTTCAGAGACAGGACATCTGTGACTGTCAGTTGCTATGGAGGGCAGTTGCTCCATGGACCCGGCTTGTGGGCTTCCCTGAATGAACACCATCAGGAATAGAGTCCAGTAGCGCCTTTAAGACTAACCAACTTTATTGTAGCATAAGCTTTCGAGAACCACAGCTCTCTTCGTCAGATGCATGGAAGGTACAAAGAGAGCTGTGGTTCTCGAAAGCTTATGCTACAATAAAGTTGGTTAGTCTTAAAGACGCTACTGGACTCTTTACTGTTTTGCAGCTACAGACTAACACGGCTAACTCCTCTGCATCAGGAAGAGGATGCTGGACTGAATGAACTGATCCAGCAGGGCTGCTCTTATGCTCTTATTCCTCGTTCCTTTAGGGGCCCATTCCACCCTCTGCAATTTTATTTTACGCCCACGTTAAAACAAAAAGAAAGCAAAACTTCAGGGGATTTTCAAAACGTCACGGCAGAAATAAGACTGGATCGACACGACGATAATGATAGCCTCACAGGTAGCGTTGCCATGAAAATATTTTTAGACAAGGGAGGGGTGCGCCTCTGTTGGTAAAGATGCATTCCTACTATTCCACATACAGAATGCCACAAGGACAGAGGCTGTATATTAGCTCGAGGTGAGAGGACCAGCGACCCGGCCGCCTGTCTGTCCTCGGCTTTGAATTCCCCCTCCCCCTCCTGGCTTTGCGATTTCTCTTCCTCGCGGCCATCTGCTTGACCCCACCCGATCTCAGTCATCTTTGCGAATGTGAGCATCTGCAAGGTGGAAGTGTTGGCCGCCGATCATTTCCCAGTCCTTTGATTCTTGGCTTCTACCACCACTTTTAGTTTCTGGCTAAAAGCCCAGCTTTGCAAACAGAATAAATGTTTTACTTATCCACTAAAGTTCCCCCCTCCACCCCCCAAACCCAAACACATCTAATGTCCTGTAATTCCCAGAGGCCATCAGGTGCCACAAAATCCAAATGCCGAGGGTGCTACATTTTTCTCACTTGCCAATGCCAATGCTGCCCCGCTGTCCTGTCAGCAACACAAGTCCAGAATTTACACCTTTCCTTCCTTCATTTCACATTCAGGAACTTCTGTGGTCAAAGCATGCATTCTCCCATTGAGCTCAAAAATATCTATGGTAGCAATCTTGCATTGGTTCATAGGGTCACCATGAGTCAGAAGAGACTTGATGGCACATAACACAACATACAGTGCTCTTCTGCCCTGACCTGGATGGCTCAGCCTAGCCACTGCTGGGAGCTCAGCAGAGTCCACCCTGGTTAGTACTTGGATGGGAGACCTTCACAGAAGTCCAAGGTCACTGTGCAGAGGTAGGCAATGGCAAACAGCCTCTGTTCATTTCTTGCCTTGAAAGCCCTCTTGGGTTACCATCAGCTGTGACTTGATAGCACTTTAAGCACACATGTTGCTCTTCATGTGATTCATATTTTCAGTTTGAGGTCCCAACCAGAAATAGGCATCTGGAATTGCCTGTAGTGTATTTAAATCCCACCTAGACACTATCGCACCCATTCCCTGTTTCTTTCTCTTTCTGTCTAGTACTGCTTCTACAGCTATTGCCTTAAACAGAAACGAAAATTGGAAGAACCTTACTTGATATTATGTCTCTGATGTTTAATTATTGCCCCTATATGTTTTGCCACGGAAAGAGTAACTGAATCATAGTAACCACGTCACCTGGGCTCCATATTTTTAAGTAAAGGAAAGCTTAAGCTAGCCCCTCTGCTCATTAAATATGGGACCCTCTATGATCCTATGTTCAATGGTTTCAATTTTATCATCTTGGCATCTCCATGTTCTGTTGGCATAGGGTTCTTTCTTGTAGCTACCCTCTAAAACTGCCAAGAGAAGGGCATTCATTCTTGCCAGTGTAAAAACTCTTCTAAGCTTTGGTACTGTCAGATGATATAAATACTTCAGCATTTCCTGTTGGTTTAACAAACACAGAACCTGGCATGGCTTCCTTCCCTTCCCTTCCCTTCCCTTCCCTTCCCTTCCCTTCCCTTCCCTTCCCTTCCCTTCCCTTCCCTTCCCTTCCCTTCCCTTCCCTTCCCTTCCCTTCCCTTCCCTTCCCTTTCCTTTCCTTTCCTTTCCTTTCCTTTCCTTTCCTTCCCTTCCCTTCCCTTCCCTTCCCTTCCCTTCCCTTCCCTTCCCTTCCCTTCCCTTCCCTTCCCTTCCCTTCCCTTCCCTTCCCTTCCCTTCCCTTTCCTTCCCTTTCCTTTCCTTTCCTTTCCTTTCCTTTCCTTCCCTTCCCTTCCCTTCCCTTCCCTTCCCTTCCCTTCCCTTCCCTTCCCTTCCCTTCCCTTCCCTTCCCTTCCCTTTCCTTTCCTTTCCTTTCCTTTCTCCCGTGATCTCTTGAGCAGTGGATAAGGAGTCTTTATTTCTTTAAGGAAAATATGGTGCAGGGATACTTGGCCACAGTCAACGTAGTTCTTGGGTCTATCCACCAGCAGATAGGGAACTATATTATCTTTTGATACAGTGGAAGATAATTTAGTTAAAACAGGGGACATCCATAATTTGCGATAAAATTTATAATGAGGGCATTCCAATATCATACGGGACAGGGAGTCAACCTTTTTCAAAAGGCATTGGCAGAGTCTATCCGAATAAAGCAAATTATAGGACTGTGGAGGGGGCAGCATTCTGGCATTTGAGCATAAATACTCTATAGTAATGAAGAACTGTTAGGTGTTTAGTGTAGGTTGGAATGGTTGGAGGTGGAAGGATGCCAAAGAACTGGGTGGAGTATACTTTCTGAGCTCGTACAATGGAGTAATCTAGGTCTTTTATGCATTTCTTGATCATTAGTGGAGATTTACTTTTCCCAAGTCTCAAGTAGGCCAAGACTAGATAGTTTCTACCTATTTCTTGTATCCAGCAAGAGTAGAATTGGTCTTGATTTAGCTCGTCGAGCACACCTAACCCAGCATAGCAAAAGACCCCAGCCAAGAAAACTCACCTTCCAGGGACCAGACATAGTGCTTTGCTGTTGCCAGTTCCTTGTCTCCAGGAAGACCCGCTGTGTTTTCACTGGGAACGAGGCCAAACTGGACCAACAAGACGGTCACTTCCTTTGTCATGCCAGCCCTCACTATCTGGATGCAGGGGACGAATGTGACGAGAAGCAGGAGGGCTACCTGTGGAATCAAGAGACTGCAGGTGAGGTTGGCAGCTAGCAAAGCAGAGTTGGATGAGTTTCTCCGAAGCGTTGATGTAGGTTACCTGGTAGACAGCAATCACAGCCATGGCTAGCGAGACGGCCAGTTTCAGAGGGATCTGGAAACCTACAATCCCAAAACCAGAGTCGCATAATCAGTAAGCAGACAGAGGTGTGGGGCCCTCCACTCGGGGGCCTTCCACTCCACTCAGCTACATTGATCCTTCCATTTCATGCACACCCATTGTCTTCATGCAAGACACCTGTGTTTTGCAAACCAACAAGAAATTGACCAGCACTGGGCCCAATTTACTAGCAATTGTAGCAACGTAAGCCCCCACAAATATGACCCATTACATCAAATGCAGCCACTAGCCACCTATAGTGGTCCAGCGGCCTTGGAAATAGGGCTGATCTGAAATGGGAAGCTACAAAACGGATCCTTACTTCCATTTCAGCAAATGTGAAAAAAAATCCCAAAGCATGGGAAATGCTTGTTCTTTCAGAGCGAGGGCAGGAAGCATTAAACCCTCGCTCTAATTTGGCTTTGTGGCATCTCCACCATGTACAAGCATGATGTGACCTCATTACATCGCCTGCATGATTGGCTGGGGTCACCTATGGAAGATGCCGTTCTTTAAAAACAAGACGTGGTCACCAAGTTTGGCATGGGCCCTGGAATGTCTACTTTGGCTTTTAGACAGTTTTGGGAAATGACAAAGATCACCCCCCCCCAAAAGAAAAGACTTGATATGTTCCCACTTTGTGACTCTCTGCATTATAATTACACACAAAATGAAGACTAGAGGTCATAACATGGGTGGTACAGATGTCTCTAAAGAAATTAGGAACTGGTGAATACTTCAAGGTCCTGACCTGGATGGCCCAGGTGAGCCTGATCTCGTCAGATCTCAGAAGCTAAGCAGGGTTGGCCTTGGTTAGTAATTGGATGGGAGACCTCCAATGAAGACCAGGGCTGCAGAGGCAGGCAACGGCAAACCACCTTTCCTAGTCTCTTGCCATGAAAACCCCACCAGGGGTCGCCATAAGTCAGCTATAACTTGAGGGCACCACACACACACACAAATATTTCCAGAGCGCACAGAACGATCTTTTCATAAATACCTTCCTGTGGTGTGTATATGTAAGACCTCATATATGACTGGATTCTTGAAAACACACTTGGCTTGGCTTTGCTGGTACTGTTAAAGGAAGAAAAGTTTGGATTAGGTAGGCAGGTAGGGATTCTAAGGGTACATCCCTGGGCGAATGCAGAAAAGAATATATCTGCAACATCCTATCCTATGTCCTTGCTGGTCCAGTGGGAGCTATTCAAGAAGTGAGTATTGCGTGCAGTTCTGGAGTCCTCACTTCAAAAAGGATATGGACAAATTGGAACGGGTGCAGAGGAGAGCAACCAGGATAATCTGGAGACCAAGCCCTATGAAAGACTGTCGGACCTGGGAATGTTCAGTTTGGAAGACGTGATTGCTCTCTTTAAATATTTAAAAGGCTATCATTTAGGGGAGGGAAAGGAGCAATTCCTGTGGACAGCAGAAGACAGGATTTGCAATAATGGGTTTAAACTACAGGACAGAAGGTACTGGCTGGACATTAGGAAAAACTTCTTCATGTTAAGAATAATCCAGCAGTGGAATCTGCTGCCTAGAGAGGTGGTGGGTTCCCCCTCACTGGCAGTCTTCAAGGAGTGGCTGGACGAATTCTTGTCAGGGATGCTTTAGGGTTTTCCTGCATTGGGCAGGGGGTTGGACTAGACGGTCTCTAAGGCCCCTTCCAACTCTAGGATTCTATGATAGGATTGCAAGGTTAGCTAGTGTCATGAGAAGACACCAAGTAGTAAGTCTCACCTCAAAAATCTCAAACGGACCCTTTCCAGTTTAATAATCTGTTAACCATTGGAGATGACAGCTGTGGCAGATGCTAGAGGCAATGAAGTCTAGATGTGCGGAGAATGGTGTGACCATGCAAACGGACAGATTCTGTTCTGGAGTCCTCACTTCAAAAAGCATGTGGACAAATTGGAATGGGTGCAGAGGAGAGCAACCAGGATAAACCACGAGTCATGTTAACTGAACCAGTGTGCTTTTGAGCATACTTCCCCTGGACTCCTGCCCTGCTTTGCCATTCTAGCATGAAGCAGGAGAAACACTGATGTTGTCAAGGGCTGCTTCCACACACATTGGATAATCCACTTTCAATACTCTTTAGTGAAGATTTGAAACTGATTTTCCATGTGCGGAACAAAAAATCCACTTCTAAAGGATTACAAAAGTGCATTGAAAGTGCATTATTCAATGTGTGTGGAAATGGCCAAGGTCTCATTTCAGCCTCCTGATGAGAGGAGGGAAGGACAGGAGTCTCCCAAGCTCCTGTACATTTCCCAACATGGCTTTCGTCAAGTGTTCACTGAATGCGAATTTAGCCCTAGGGCCTGCACAAAATTTTGCCAACATGCCTCAGATTTAAATGAAAACAAAAAAGGGACGTTCGCCTTACCTTCTCTTCGGTGGTCTTTTAGCCAGAATATTCTTCAGATATTCTTTGTAATATCCATTTCCAGGTACCTTAAAAAACAGACCACCAGAAATTCATACTTTTTAATCAACCAGGTGCTACATTTTAAGATGTCTCCTCTTAAGATTAGAGTCTATGTTTGTTTCATGGACATTTCACATATCAAGAAAATGAAACTGTACAGTTAAAAATGTGGATACCATAAATGTGTGGATTCCATGAAGGTGTGTTTAGAAGTGCACGTGTCATGCAAATGTTCTTTTCATATATATTACTTATCAGAACCAAGACTGATTGCATCTCTGTCCCTGGGCTGACACAAGAAACAGTGTGGTTAGAACACTGGACTAGGTCTTGGAAGATCTGAATTCAAATTCCTATTCAGCCGGGGAGCCCATCTGGTGCCAATCACAGTCAACCTAACCAGTCTCAACAAGATTGATGATAGAGGAAGGGAGAACCATGTTCTGAGTTTAGGGGAAGGGCAAGATAAAAAATGTGACTGATAAGCGGGGCTCGTTTCGAGGGGGAACACACAGGAACGCAGTTCCGGCAGTTCCCCAAAGAGGTCACATGTCAGGTGGCCCCGCCCACCTGACTCTTGGCCATTTTGGGCCTGTTTTGGCCTGGATTGGGGCTGAAACGGCCTGGATAGGGCCTCTGACAGGTGCTGGATCACTCTCCTGCTCAGCAGCAGCCCGATCCTGACTGTTTTGGGCCCCTTTTCAGCCATTTTCAGCCCCTTTTTTGACATTTTGGGCCCAATTTTGGCCCTGAATGGCCAGGATTGGGTCCAAAACAGCCGGGATAGGTGCTGTCAGGAGGTGTGGCATATGCAAATCAGTTATGCTAATGACACATTTCTGGTGCTGTCACGGGGCGTGGCATATGCTAATGAGTTGTGCTAATGACATGCTAATGAGTCCCTCCAGCTCTTTTTCTACAAAATGACCCCTGCTGATAAGTAGTACGGACAATTGAAGAGGACTATTCTCAGACAACATTTGGGGGTTAATGGGCAGGGAAAGTAAGATTGTGGGTGTCGAGTGATATGTCCCAACTTGCTACTGAAAAAGGCGTATAGATTATATGGGTACAGGGCTCTTCCCCAGCTACTACTAATCCTGTTTTTTTTCAAGCCTTGAATGCAAATGTGTATCAATTCAGGCTGAGCTTGCAACTGCAATCTCATTCTCTTACTCCCTGTGCATTTCGTAGCCCCCCCAAAAGAGCTAAAGACCATCTTTTACATGGTCTTCTTCAGGCTTGAAGTATGTGCTATATTCCTAGAGTGGTGGGGGAGACTGCCTTCAAGTCATAGCTGACTTATGGCGACCTCTGGTGGGGTTTTCATGGCAAGAGACTAACAGAGGTGGTTTGCCATTGCCTGCCTCTGCAGCCCTGGTCTTTGCTGAGGGTCTCCCATCCAATTACTAACCAAGGCCGACCCTGCTTAGCTTCTAAGACATGAAGACATCGGGCTCACCTGGGCTAGAGATCTAGGGCCTATTTGTCAGAGGCCATGGCAGAGTTATCTTTTAAGCAATTTGGGAGCTTTCCTGAAATAGGGACCAACTATAAATTCTGACACATCTTCAGGGAGGGGAAAAAGTCACCTGCCCTCATGGATCTTGGAGAAAGCTATTACGCTGCAGTTTTGCCATATGCAAACGGATTTAATTGCTCAGCAATTTAGCAATTCTAAAAGCAGCTGGGTCATTAGCCCTTAGCAGAGATGAAATGCAGGGCGCTAATGGGACAAGACCATTTAAGACCCTGTGGTCCATTTTAGAGTTCTGGGGGTAACACAACATCCAAGATCAAAATTAATAGCCGCCTGCACTTGGGAAATCAGTGTCAGAACAACCATAAAGAATGGAACCGGAGGGCATACTGTGGGGGAATAGAGATAGCTGGAATATATGGCCCTCAGGAAACATAACTCAAGGGAACGGCTCTTTAAAAAATTAAGAGTTCTGTTGGAAGACTTGGCTGTCTGGCTTAGACAATTCTAGTGCTGCAGAGATGTATCAGCAAGTTTTGCTCTTAAATCATATAATTTTAACTCATTTTGATCAGTAGCCAAATAGTTACAGAAAAGGGAGTCCCGTCTTTTCAACAGGCAACTGTCTGCTCACATGGAAATGTGTTGCAGCATTACTGAGAACAAAAGAATGCTATTTGTTTGGGATCTTCCTGTTTCCCATTACCTATAACTAGTAAATCACTGTATATCTATAACTCTAGTAAACCACTGTCTCTGTTGCATCTTTATTTGACTGCTGAACATGTTTCATTAATTTTTTTTAGGACAAGTTGCTATAACTGTTACGATTCAGGGGTCAGCTCTGTCCCTAAGGACACTAGAAAAAAATCCAGCTAGGAAGTGGACATGTGCGGGAATACATACACATGATCGCAATGAATCACAGACAGCTTTCCATTTACATGCTGCAGCTGGTGGTATCTGTTATGACCAGTTAAGAATGCATTTTAAGATAACTGTTACATTTCATATATCTTTACAACAAAACACTACTTCCGGGCTCTTTTTAACCGATGAAAATCTGGAATTGGCAAAGAACACGATGGAATACAGTACACAGATGGTGGAATGGAACCTTCGGCCCCTTTTAAAATGTGGGCTGGATTTTAGCTGCGCTTTTAGATATATTTGTGTTTATATTTTACTCTGTAAGCTGCCTTCAGCACCTTTGGAAGAAAGGTGGCTAATAAATGCTTTAGGGAGAGAGAGAGAGAGAGAGACAGAGAGAGACAGAGAGATATTTTGGAGAGCTCCTCAAAAATGGATACAGTCCCTCCTTGTGCCATTCTTAACTATTTTCCGCAATCTGCAAAGACAGGGCTGTTGCTTATACCAGACAAAGTGATCCAATTAGGTAGCGCTACACCTTCCAACCATTTCTCGCACATTCTCCATGTGCTTTACAGTGTCTGATTCATGCTGCTTATTTAAAATGTCTCGTATAATTTCCATCTGCCCCGCCAGTCATGATAACAGTTGTAGAAGTGCTAATTACATGGCTGCACAAGCCTAACCGCATCTGGTGTGCGAGAAGAGCGCTATCACGGGCTCCTAATGGAGGGTCACAGAACCCAGCCGGGAGATCTGTGCGAACATCTGAAGTGGTCCAGAAAGAACATTCTGTTCACAATGAAGAGAGGGGGAGAAACACCCTCACCTAATTCCACATTCTAGACTTGTACAAAACAAGGGGATTTGGCTAAACCCTAAAAAAAATACAGTTTTGCAGATTTCTGCATTTAAAGACCCAGGAATTTGCATTTCCCATCGTTTGTTAAAAGAGGTTTCTTTTTAAAAAGAAGACGGTGGTGCCAACCGCAGGGATTATGACTCTGTTGCCAATAAAACCTCTCCATGCATTGAAACATCAGTTCAGCTCTGAATGTGAAACATTAATGCCCAAATCTTCTTGGGCTAAGAAGTTTATAGGATGCAAAGAGTATACGTGGGGTTTTTTTTTCTAGCTTGCTGCCAAAAAAGCAGATTTAATTTTAAAAAAAAGAGTCTAAAGTTCTTTCCCCATAGGACAGAGAAGCCATGGGGTGAAAAATCTAGCCTGCACTGGCTTCCAGACAATAGCACGCAATGTGCTGTGCATTCCATATGTACACGGACATGGCTTGATTTCAGCAAAAACGCTGCTATCTTTAAGCTGCACAACCTGCCCCATCTGCAATGTTACCAGCCTGCCTCACAAGATTGTTGCAAAGATTATTGTATATATGCAAAGAACTGTGAAGGCTGGATAAAGCATCATATCAATGGATAACATCATCATCATTAATAAAAATAACATTAGAAAGATTTTGAAATGCTTTTCAAGTCTAGTCCCCTAAAATAAAGGCATGCTGATAATTCATTTCACATCATCTCGAGGTCTGCTGGATATCCTTGAGAACAAAACGATGCACAGCTGCGGTAATACTTTAAATGCTTTATAATTTTACTGAATATTCAAAACATGGCATATTCATTATTGCTTTGCGATCCTTAGAACAACCCAGTAAACTGGGTCACTTTTAGCCCCAGTGTAGATGGAGGAAGACTTGAATCCATGACAGATGCAAGATTCTAACTTAATACTCCACGTTTTCTACTCTAGTTCTTCATCACTGTGTGTTATGCACTATCAAGTTGCTTCTGACTTATGGTAACCATATGAATGAAAAAGTGAGCTCTGACTCTTGAAAGCTTTGACTCTTGAAAGGACCCCCCCCCCCGCCGCCGCCGCCGCCTGCCAGATGATAGTTTAAAGGGACCTGTCACTTGCAAGCCACAGGAAAAGTTTATATGGCCATTTCCCTGGAGAAATGGCCATTTAAATTGCCTCTTTACAACCCAAATGAACCAGTTGACCAGTTCGTGGAAGTTTGTGGAAACAAGCTTCCACGAACCACTGGTTCGCGAACCATGAACCAGCCTGGTTCGTGCATTTTTTGGGGTCATAATTTGATTCGTGCCCATCTCTACTGCAGACCAACACAGCTACCCACCTAACTAACTAACCATATGAAAGACTTCCAAAACATCCTATCATTGACAGCCTTGCTCAGGTCTCGCAAACAGAACGCCGTGGCTTCCTTTATTAAGCCATTTCATTTTGTGTCTTCCTCTTTTCCTACTGCCTTCAACTTTTTCCAGAATTATTGTTTTTTCCAGTGAGTCTTGTCTTTTCATGAAGTGACCAAAATGTGAGAGCCCCAGTTTATTCATTTTAGCTTCAAGTTGGCTGACTGTCAACTAAATGCAAGAACAATGCTTTAAAAATAATTAAAAATCTCCTCTCTGGAAATGCTTGTGTAACCCCTATGAAGTAATTGGTTTAGCCCAGTAGGGTGGAGTCAGTAGCTAGAGGCAGGCTGCTGAGGAGGAGGCTGGTTGCTGGGGAGCTTAATAATAATTTATATGTTCTTATCACCTTTATTAAGGGCTGTAATTCCCCAACAAGAGGAAAG
Organism: Eublepharis macularius; assembly: GCF_028583425.1. Classification (NCBI taxonomy): domain Eukaryota; kingdom Metazoa; phylum Chordata; class Lepidosauria; order Squamata; family Eublepharidae; genus Eublepharis; species Eublepharis macularius. The sequence goes on along the minus strand of NC_072807.1, from coordinate 33,982,538 downwards.
AAGCCTGGTCTACAGTTGCTTCGAATTAGTGAAAAAGGACTCACCACTTTGTGGAATGTTGAACTGCTTTACCTTTTCAAAGACACTGTTGATTTAAAGTTTAGTTTAAAAATATTTGCATTTTATTAATTGCTAATTTTTTTTAAAAATCTTTCTTAACTTAAATTTGTGTGAAAGTTTGCTTCCTAAGCCACATAGAACCCATACAAAGAGAAGTTACGCTTGCAGGGCAATTGCAAGAGAGGCTATTCTCATCTAAGGCCCCTGAAGTCAATGGGTTTGCACTGTGAAGCAGCTTGTCAGAGAGGAGATCCATGCAGAAAATTAAGACATTTTACTGACATTTTAAACACATGCACACGTACGTCAGCTTGGCATTTCAAGTGCTGCCAAATTGGGCCAGGATCTCTTTTTCACATTTTCACCAATTTGGTGCACATTCAAAAATATATCTGATATTTACAATATCATGCATTATTTTGCGTCTCTCCAGCACAATCAAGGTAAAAGTTAGATCAGACATACAGTTAGATCAGACACACATTAGACAAGACATACCATGACACTGAGTTTTAAGACTGAGCAAGAACTTGAGGGAGAAATTGAGTGTTTTGTTATTTTTCCTCGCAAGCAGCAACTGTTAAAGAATTTTAAGGTTTTTGTAAAAATCCAGAGTCCTAGGTTCAAATCCATACTCCACGGCATATTTGGAATAATTTACAGACTGCATTGAGCTTTTAGATCAGGAGTTGTAATCTATGTACAGGTGAGGGTCCCAGGTGGGGTGCCACCTCTTCTGATCTGGAAGCTCAATGCACTCTGTAAATTGCTCCAAATGTGCCAAACCCAAAGTCCTGGTTCTAAAGGAATCATTTTGCACCACATTCTTAACAAGGTACTTTTTGTGTACATTGGAAAAACCATGAATCTAAAGATTTTCTCCTGGAAAATGAATAATACACAAGACATCTTGATTTGGCACAACTATGTCATTAATGCAATACCTCTCCAACCGTCTTCCTCTTCTGTCGGAAGCTCTCGACAAGCTGTACAGGATACCAGAGACTCAGAACCATCAGGCATAAAATTATAGGGAGAGAAGAGAGCAGGGAATAGTACCTATAAATCTGAGGGAAAAAGTGGGGTATTTTGGTAAGAACAGACGATATACACAGATGTTGCAGCCCAATTTCAAGCTCAAAGCCACTAAATGCTACAATGTAGGGTCATGAATTGCTCCACAAGCAGATACCACATCTGAAAATCATCAGTAACCAGTTTTGTGCTGAGCAGGAGAGGATTTGTGCATGCAAACCAGACTTGCTTCATGCTGGGCACGTATGGCGCAAAAAAATGGAGCGAAAGAGGAGAATCATCACGGACAGCAATAAAAATGAAGTGAGCCCCAACCCACGACAAATGTACAAAATCAAAAAGAAGCAACAATGGTCCCACATCTGTTGATTCCGATCCCGAATCCAGTACCGATTTCCTCTTTGCCGATCACTTCATGCAGCCGGTCTAACTTAAATGTTTCTTGCATGTTTATCTCTGCGCAAATTTTTATTTGGTGCTTTAATTTTGTTTCAACTAACAGTTTTTTAAAAAAAAACTTGAAAAAGGACTTTAAAGGAGGGGAAGGGATGTGGCTTTGGGATGGACACTTGGACCAGCCAATCGGTGCAGTGTACAGCCTCTTTGGCTACAAACAGGAAGAATGGATTTCCCTTGAACACAAGATTGTACAGTTGTCCCCAGGGCTCATTTTGAGGGGGAACGCACAGGAACGCAGATCTAGCAGTTCCCCAAAGAGCTCACATGTCAGGTGGCCCCGCCCACCTGACTCTCGGCCATTTTGGGCCCATTTTGGCCTGTATTGGGGCCGAAACGCCCCGGATTGGGCCTCTGATGGGTGGTGGATCACTCTCCCGCTCATCAGCAGCCTGATCCTGACCATTTTGGGCCCCTTTTTTGGCCCTTTTCAGCCCCTTTTTGCCATTTTGGACCCAATTTCGACCCTGAATGGCCAGGATTGGGTCCAAAACAGCCAGGATAGGTGATGTCAGGGGGTGTGGCATATGCAAATCAGTTATACTAATGACACACTTCCGGTGATGGCAAGAGGTGTGGCATATGCTAATGAGTTATGCTAATGAGTTTCTCCAGATCTTTTTCTACGAAATGACCCCTGGTTGTGCCAGATATAGCAAGGGAGTTTCCAGATCTCTGCTCAGATGGACTTTGGCAACGCATTTTTTTTTACCTTGGGTGACTCGGGGCATTCCACCTTCTGCCAGATATGGACCACACAATGGCACCACGACAACAAGCAGCCAAAGAAGTACCCAATTCTGTGTCGGACTGTAGCACATGCAATTAAGGGGTAGTAGAAGGCAGGGTAATAGAGCAAAGCCATGATCTTCCAGTACTCTAGAGGGAAGGGAAAGCAAGGGGGGCAAAGGGGGAAAAAAAGGTCTCAATATAGGCAAAGAATAAACAGAAGCAATTCAGAAATCCAGGCCATGCACAGCGCAGTGGTGGGATTGCCGCAATAGTCTCCTAAGAACGGTGGATCAGCCTTTCCTATTGATAGACACTAATTGTATATTAACAATTGTAATTGTGTATTAATAGTTATGTCTTGACCTCGATAGTCTAGGCAAGGTTGCCAAGCTCCAGGTGGTGGATGGAGATCTCCTGGAATTACAATTTATCTCCAGCCAACAGAGATCAGTTCCCTTGGAGAAAATGGCTGCTTTGGAGGGTGGATTCTATGGCATTATACCTCATTGAAGACAGGCCCCACCCCAAACCCCAGCCTCTCCAGGCTCCACACCCAAAAGCTCCAGGAATTTCCCAACCTGGAGCTGGCAAACAAGTCCAAGCAAGTCAGATCTCAGAAGCTAAGCAGGGTTGGTCTTGGTTAGCAATTGGATGGGAGACCTCCAAAGCAGACCAGGGTTCCTATGCAGGGGCAGGCAATGGAAAACCGCCTCTGTTAGTCTCTTGCCTTGAAAACCCCAGCAGGGGTGGTGGTGGTGGTCAATGTAAGTCCGCCATGACGTGACGGCACTTTCCACCACCACCATTAACAGTTGTAAATTGGCTTTGTATATTTGCATTTTCTATATTTAAAACAAGAGACCTCACCGACACTTATTACAAAGAGACAGGGGCTAGAGACGCGACCTGTGCCTGTTCCTCGAAATGTGACTTCATATTTCTACCATAATCTGCATTTCTATATACCAAATTCCAACTTGGAGGGAACAGGCCCCTAACAATGAAATCCTAAGCAGAATTTCTCCAGTCTAAGATCACTGATTTCAATGGGCTCAGACAGGAGTAACTCTCTTTAGGATTTCACTGTAAAATCCCTTTGGTACATTTCTGGTACCTTGACTGGGCTACGGCCCCGAGCGGATTGTACTAAATATGTGTGCACATTTGTGAATACTGTCCACAATTGCTGCCATCCATGTAAAATGGGTTGCTGCATGCTTCCGTGTAAAATATGAAGCTGCCTTTAAGGTATTTTACACTAGTTTTCTTCGTTCGTGAATGTGTGCCTTGCCTTCCATGCCACATCACACTCCATCCAGTGTGAAAACATCTTTTACTCTGCACATTCTGATTTTAAACAATGAAAAGAAGCCGTGGATACAATCATACCTTTAAAGTGCACCGTGCCCAGTTATTACAATCGTTTAAATATCAATAATACCACACTATGGTCACAATCTTGAAGTCTAAAGTGCACAGTGCAAACGACAGCAAGTTAACTTATGCAATCACAAAACCCAGTTACGTTATGTTCACACCCAAGAATCCAAATAATACAGTCACACCAGAGAATCTTTAACAATAAATTGCACAGTTCTTCTTTTTGTTCTCAACAGAGACTTGGAGTTAATATAAATTCTTATCACTGTCAATGGGCTTAGACTGGAGTAACTCTTCTTAAGATTGCACTGTGAATAAATGAATCCGGTTCAACACCTGCATGGCTTTCGCTCATTCATTCATATTTCAGCGTTGCGTTAGGTCCTTTGATTGTCCCCCAAGTGCTGATAATAATGGTCAATACAGAAATCAATGAGGGTACACAGAGGTCGTCCCCCCCAAGCACTTATGCATATTAGGAGGGTTGGTGTTTTTCTCACCACACCTACACCCAGGTAGAGTGGACATTCTGCACTAAGAGATCCTTTTTACATCGGAGAAAAGTGTGCCCATTTTAAAAACAAAGTGGAGCCCTCTGTAATATTGTAAAAAGTCAGAAGTAAGTATTCTGGGACATGCAAGATTCTCCAGGAACGTAGAAACATTCGCAAGGCCATCTGTTGGTGTTACCTCGACTGTGCGGAGAAGAGCTGGAGATGAAAGGCAGGGGGTTGGCATCTAGAACCAGCACACATAAGGAGGAGAAGAGGATGCCGAACACAGCTACTGTCAGCCCCTTGTTTCCCTCCTCTTCCAAGAAATGCACGGGGCTGCAAGAAGCAAAAATTGGCAAGAAGACTGGGGTTAGAAAAGAACCAGGCGCATTCCTAGAGAGATTTCTGCAAGTATTATTAGTACATGCAATGCCCTGTCTTAGTGGTAGAGTGCAGGACTTTGCATGCTAGAGGTCCCAGGTTAGGATCTCCGGTGTTTTCTGGGTTGCAGCTGCCAGTCAGAGAAGACAATACCAAGCTATATGGAGGACTGCTCTGACTCAGTTGGAAGCTGCTTCATATGTTCCTCATTGCTCACTGAAGCAAGGAAGCATGTAATGCTACTTGTCTGAGAGGGCAAAAAACAGGGGACTGGACAAGCATCTGGCAGGAAAAAAACAGAGGTGTTGGGGGAGGGTATTTTCTCCAGGTCCCCGTAAAACAAAGGGCTCCTCCTCAGCCTGTGCATGCTGTTGGTCCCTGTGATGGCCCAGACACCTTGTTCAATAGTGTTCTTAGTATTTTGTTCTAAAACACAAGGAAGCTGTATCTGAGTGCTAGAGGACACTGAATTTCAACAGGACCAATCGCTGAGATGAAATATTACACATAGGTATGGATAAAGCAGAACAGATGCTCATTTAAGCATTAAATGAGTATTTAAGCTCATTTGAGCATTAAATGAGCACTTAAGCTTATTTAAGCTTCTTTGGTTGAGCCTCTATAGAATGGGAAGATGGAGTGGCGGTGCCTGTTTATTAGCTAGGTATGGAATATAGCTGTCTAAACCCAATCATAACAGGGTAAAATCTTCTGGGCAGCAACAGAGATAAAGATCATGCGGACACGAATTCTTGCATGTGGTCCCCCAAATTTGTATACATATGGGGTCCCTGCAGGGGGTAGCAGGAGCCATCCCAACATCACATCTGCTCCAAGTTTCATAAATCCTCTGGACAGCTCAGACCTCAATAGTTGGGTTGGGAGCTGTGATTGATGATGACAAGTTACGCAAACCTGCTTTTAAAAAATGTAAACTGAAAATTAAAAGGGAAAGTCCTAGAATGGCAGGTGCAGGAGAAGATTATCACCTTGAATAATTGCCAAGTGTCTTAAAATGTGTGCAAACTTCACCCAGGAACAACTACATGTTCAAATGTTATGGATCCTATCAGGGTGACCTACTGATAGTGCCTATTTCTAGAAGGGGACGCTTCTGCAATCACTCTTAGACTCTCCCTACATGAAACACCTTGGCACATGTTCATCAAGTGTAGGGTGACACAATGTTAGCCAGGAAGCCTAGTTTAAAAAGATAGAGCCGGCAGAGATCACTCCTCAGAGGGTTTCTTAATTTCATTTTTACCTCCTCGAAGACTCTATCAATTTCACCTCTCCAGTCTAAAACTGTATGGGAATCGCAACCAGAGGGCAGCGAGGAATGGAAATGGGCCTTCCAGAGCCAGGCTTGGACGTGGAGAGGTTATAATGGGGTGAAGTTTCCCTTCTGGCATTTCACAGGCCCTTCACACAGCTCCAGTGTATAGTAAAGCCTTTGACCTGCCGTTGGCTCTGTCTTTTTAAACTACCCTTCCCAGCTAACATTGCATCTCACGACACGTTCTTCGTGTAGAGAGACTCTTAGGGCCAAGCTACACATGACGAATGACACTTGAACGGCAAGTGGATTGAGTGGAGGGCAAGTGAACAGGGAGAAATACACTTGCTGTTCAAGTGTCATTCGTCATGTGTAGCTTGGCCCTCTGTCAACAACATCAAAACCCAGAATTCTACGCTAAGGTGCGTTCTGCAGTCTGTACATATTATGCAGATGAGTGCATCTGGTCCATCTGTTTATGTTAAATACTTTATTCTTCTTCGGCCAGTTGTGAGTTGGGGGGGGCAATGCAGGGCAAGCTGCCTCCTTCCCATCTCAAGCCAAGAAAAACTGTTCACACCAGCTTTTGGGGAGTGTTTGCCCACTCACACCTTCGGGACTGGAAACATGGGCAAATAAAAAGGCAATAATTTCAACCACCAAATGCCCGACAGATCTGCTGCCCCTAAGTTGAACTCAAGCTGCTAACTCCAAAGGATACCTCAAAAGGCCAGGAGCTCCCCCCAAACAGTTTTTATAGCGATGCTTTCGTTTAATCAGCAGAGATAGACCAAGCAATACGGCAAGCTGCAAGGGAAAACAAAACAAAACAAAGATCAGACACTTGTAGCTGTATTTGCACAGTTCTGTCCAACCTTGAAGAGGAAAACAGACCATTAGCTAAAGGAAGGGGGGATAGGTTCTATACCAAAGTCCATCGCGGCAGCAAAAATAAAATACAGACACAGGAGACGAGAGAGGGAGAGACACTCCAGCATTTTCACAGCACAGATTCTTGGCTAGGGGGACAGTTATTCCTTCTGGTACAGCTGTTCAGAACCCTCCAGTTTTTCAGTGTTTAACACTCAGTCACAAAATTTGAAGTGCTGTAAAAGTTTGTGTGGTTTTTCTCTTTCACTGTTTCAACAACTGTCGAGAATACCGAGAAACAAACAGAACTAGGTTTCCATAATGGTTTGGCAGGGATGAAAAGGCACAGTTCAGATGTAAAGCAGCAAGCCCTGGTTTTCCAAAGGGATCCCAAGATCCTTAACAGCGTATTTCAGCCCTGTACCAGAAGAAAGAAGAAGAAAGAAGAAGAAGCTGCTGCCTTATCTGGATCGTTTGGCATAGGAAGTGTGATTATAGGTGGTTATGAGCTGCTTCTGCTGGCTGGTGTGTGCGCAGGAATGAAAATAACAAAAGCATACACTTTCTTTATATTTAGAAAAGAAAATAGAGTTCTTTATTACAGGAACTCCATACTCTGATAGGAAAGGAGGAGAGACAGATCCTAACTACCTATCTAGTCTAAGGATGGGCATGGATGCCAGGGCAAGGCCTGCATCCATGCTGCCAAGATGGAAGGAGGAGAAGGAGACAGGTGTTGCCTGGAACAATGCCAGGAAGAGAAGAAGTGAGAGAGAGGAAGTCAGAAGGAGGAAATTCTAAGAATAGCAATCTACATATCAAAGGACAGTCAGAGCAGTAAACCATATCCAACAATAATGCCATAGAATCCACCCTCCAAAGCAGCCATTTGCTCCTGGTGTGTGTGTGTGTGTCTGTATTCTGGAGATCAGATGCAATTCCAGGAGATCTCCAGGCCCTACATGGGGTGACAGCCACTCCTTGATTGGCTCTGGCATTTCTGGATTCCCATCTTGGACATTTGCCTAAGGCCCCAGAATCACTAAGTCCGCCCCTGAATAAAATCCAGTAACTTCTAGCCCCCAAAAGCCATCAGCCTGCCTCTTTTGTCCAAAATCAGTTGTTCAGCTCTAGAAAAAAAAACTTTAGAGAAAAGTCCATTTTGCACAATCAAGGAACGTGTTGGCAACAATACTTTGGAGTGCTCTCAACAGTTTCATTCCAGTCTGCCAGGACAAGGAGAGTCAGATACAGGGCTTTTTTTTCAGCTGGAACGCGGTGGAATGGAGTTCTGGAACCTCTTGAAAATTGTCTGGAGATCAGTGGGTGGGGCCACCAGCCATGTGACCATTTTCTCCGAGGGCAACCCACTGAGTTCCATCACCTCTTTTCCCAGAAAAAAAGCCCTGGTCAGATACAAATTAAGATAACTAAGCATCACCCATAATATGAACTGAGCCCCCTGCACTGCCAATTGGCTCGCAATTCCTCCTCCAACGAAACCTTACATTCTTCACTACATGGGCAACCCCCGTAGAACGAGGCACTTCCCGATGGACTTACAGATATTGGAGCCATGCAGGCATGGTAGAGATAATAAGGGACAGTAGGGTGGCAGTCTGAGATAGCATCAGGATTCATGCTGCAAAACAGAGAAATATAAATCATTTAAAATACGTTCACTTTTTAAAAAGGAGGATAAAGGATGATTGAGCACTGCGAAATGTGATCAAATCTGCAGTGCCCGGCTAAGAGGGAAAAAATTGTGCATTGAGAATTGCTCAAGCCTCGGGGGACCACATACTTACCCTATCTCTCCGACGTATGGGCCAACTGGGCAAAATCTGTGTCATGCATGCAAAGCCATTTTCTGGCTCTTTTTGGAGAATAGGTGTTTCAGGGCAGTGTTTACATATATTATGCTAATAGGAAGCAATATATATTAAAATGAAGGAGAATCCAACAAGGGAGTACCCAGCTTAGCCATGGGGGAGTTAGAAGGGCTGGCTTTGCAAGCCAAGATTAAAGGCCCTAAATATGCATAACATGGTTAGGGAAGGATTCGGGGATAAGGAGAACTGTGTTAATTCACTGGAAGAGGGGAAACACACTAGCAGATATGGAATGTATTAAGGTGGGCCCAGCAGACACAAGTAGGAGGGAGAGGATTCGATTAAGCCAAGAGAAGTTTGAAAGCCATTGTGGCGGAGGGGTTAAAGTGTTGGTCTTGGATCTGGGAAGCTCCAGGTTCGAATCTCCACTCTGCCACGGAAGCTCACTGGTTGACCTTGGGCCTGTCACACACTCTCAGGGCCAAGCTACAAGTGACGAATGGCACTTGAATGGCAAGTGAACAGACACGTGTATTCCGCCCTGTTCACTTGTGCTCCACTTGCGCTGTAGTGATCGAGTGGAGCGCAATGGAGCGCAAGTGAACAGGGAGGAATACACGTGCGTCTGTTCACTTGCCGTTCAAGTGCCATTCGTCACTTGTAGCTTGGCCCATAGGGATGTTGTGTGGAAAAAATGGAGAGGAGAATGTTGTAAGCCATTTTGGGGGGTGGGGGAAGGTGATGCATAAATAAAATAAAATAAAATAAAATAAAATAATACAAATAAAGATCAAGGAATAAGTTCTTGCAAAGGCAATGCCTCAGTTGGGGCATTTGTTCCTCTGCCCCCAGCCTGGTGCCCCGAAGCAAGCCCCTCCATTACTACTAGCGTAGTTGAAAATCCCTGGGTTTGGGCCAACAAGCTCACAGCAAAATCACCCTAAAGCAAAAGGAGCTTTATCAAAGGAATTTTAATACAGAATTTCTGAGAGCAATACCGTTCCAATGGCAAATTCCAGTGCACTAAAACAATAAAGTTAACTCTCTAAATACGCTTACATAGGGCATTTACATAGCAAGGCATCTTTTGCACAGTTACTGTCTCTTGATGTTACAACCCCAACAGCCAACTCCCCCTTCCTATCGTACACCAGCTGCAACCATTGCTCATTTAGGAAGACAAAATAACTCCCGTGATAACAGTTTCCTCTTCAAGGTATAACCTGCACTGGTTGTTTAACATAGAGAGCAAGGAGAACTGACGGGCAACTCCTCTGCAACAAACTGTCATCACAGGGTGGATAGAACCAGATTTGGTTACCTAGCAGCAGTTTGTAAAGTTCATCTCAAATGAGTTTCCCCGGATTTGGGAATCACTTACTGGAAACTCTGTTAAGAGCGTAATCAAGATAAAAAAAAAAAACAGTGGTGGCTGGTGGGTCATTTGTATTACAGCGGGAAAGAAGTTCATGGGAAAATGGATGAAGGGGGAAATCTGTGGAGCCTGTTAAGGTGTAGGTGAGATACGGTGACTTGGTTCAGACATTGCGCCCCACACATTGGCTATGAAAATGTGCCATCGAATCAGACGGCAACCCCAAATCAGAAACCACGGTTGGAGTATCTGCGGTTTGTTACAATGGTCTCTCTGTTACCAAACCACAGTTACGGGTACTGTTCCACCTACCGAGGTCCCTGTGCTTTAGGAAGGGAAGGGCTGAGCAGATGAAAAACAAGCACAGTCAAGCAACTATAGACCACGTACACTTGGTGAGCACCGTAGCTGAGCGGGAATTTGAACGCAGGTCTCCCAAGACCTGATCTGACACTCTAGCTTCCACAACTCACTGGATCTCAGAGTCTCTGTACATGAGACCTCTTACATGAGTTTGCTCAAGTGTAGGGAGACGCAATGTTAGCTGAGCAGCATATAGTTTAAAAAGACAGAGCTGGCTGAAGGGGAGGTGAAATTGACAGCACCTTCGGGGAGGCAAAGATGAAATTAAGAAACCCTCTGAGGAGCAATCTCCACTGGCTCTGTCTTTTTAAACTACGCTTCCCGGCTAACATTGCATCTCCCTACACTTGAGCCTCCTCGTGTAAGAGGTCTTGTGTAGAGAGACTCGCAGAGGAGGCTGGGGTCTTGCCAGTCCATGGTATGTAAAAGGCATATATGAATCTGTCCTCACTGCTTGGCCACACGAGGCTGCCTGTAAAAAAAAATGTTGAAAGTTTTTTTTTCCAGGGAGGGGGCGTGAATCAAATACCTCTCTCCCTGGTAAGCTTCAGTAAGAACAAGCTTTCTGGAGAGATTTGCAGCAGGATACTTGTTTCATGTACTCAGAGAGAGCACAGTCAGACCCTTTGTTACTCATGTTCAGCACCTCGGCCTTTGTCCGGTCCCAGAAGGGCATAAAGTTACAACTAGAGAATCAAGGTTCCGTCAAAGCCTTCCTGGGATCTGAATATAAAAATATCATTTTGCACCAAGCTCTGCCCATGCTGCTTTGCCAAGGCTGAGATGAATCAGTTTTTGGAATCTCATTTCAGATTTTCAAGCTCGTTAGCCAAAGCTATTGCAGTTCTGCTATGGTTTAGTTTAGATTCACTTAATACACAAGCATACTCAAGCAAAACCCTCGGCTTAGACTGGAATAACTGCATAGGATGTCACTGTTTGCAACGTTAAAAAAGCGTTCTGTGTTGACATTCATGTGGACATTTCCCATATAAAACAGGCAAAGAAGGCTTCTCTCCTCCCCACTCCCTCTGCTCCCCTGATCAAACTGCTTTTTATTGTTATTTTTTAAAGTTAGGAGATGGTTCAATTAAAAGTTTATTCTAAGCTTCTTTCTCTGCGGCCCAATCAACCCCTTTCCCTCCATCTGCAAGCACTGGAACTCTTCTAAGGGGAGGAAAATGATAGAAAATAGGAAGCAGAGAGTATTCTTTTCCATTTTACGTCTCCGATCTTTGCCCGCCCCTCCCATTTATTACTAAGAAACATCATTTCCCCCCTACGAATCTCCCCATGTGCAACTGTGCTCTAGTTATTCCAGGCTAGGTTGAAAATTTTGCTTGTGCTTGAAATTTAAGTTGGCTTCTGAGAGACCACTGCTCCAACTTCATATAAAGGTTTAATCCTTTCAGGTTAACCGAAAGGGTGTAATATAAACAGTGACTCCTTTGAAACACAATCTTATTTCCTAGTGCGAGGCGGCACAGGGCAGGTGGAGCTCTCTGCTGTCTTCCAACGTTCCAGGCATTGTATTGCAAAGATAATACATAGGTAAGGCAATGCTAAACAGAAACTGCCAATATAAACATGGGCAGGCGTGTGGGTTTTATGTGGTCCTACTTTGCTTTGTCTGCAAAGTGGATTTTCTCCAGGCCAGAGCTTGTATTTTCTTTTACCAGCTCACTAAAAAGTCATGCGTCACCCAGCTGGTCTCCTTCATTCTCACTAGGACCAACCCAGGAGGAAGGTGTTGACTTTCCTTAATAACTCTATTATCTAAATGTTTAAACAATGAAAGATTCCGAACACTCAAAATGGAAGTTGGTCAGGTCGCATGCACACACGTGCCTTATGCACACACTGGAGCACACTCATCAACCCACAGAGGATATATACGAGACCCGTTTTTGGAAGCCATAGTATATGGATGATTAAACCTAACTCAGCCCTCAGGGCCAAGCTACACATGACGAATGACACTTGAATGGCAAGTGTATTTCTCCCTGTTCACTTGCCCTCCACTCAATCCACTTGCCAGGCAAGTGTCTTTCGTCATGTGTAGCTTAGCCCTCAACCTTTAAAACGAAGTCCAAAATTTGTACCTTTGGATCTAGTCTATTCACATCTTTAAGAATCAAAAATCATCTTTGTGTCTATTCAAACCATTTGAAGTATTTTTATTTATTAAATCATCTGGGCGACCAAGGTTCAATTCCCGCTCTGTCATGGAAGCTTGCTGGGTGACCTTGGGCCAGTTACAGTCTCAGCCTAGCCTACCTCACAGGGTCGTTGAGAGGATAAAATGGAGGAGAGGAGAATGATACATGCTGCTTTGGCTTCCCACTGGGGAGAAAGGAAGGTTAGAAACATAGTTTAAAACGTAGGATGTCAAAGCACTGCTACCGGTCAGATAGTTGGCCTGTACTTAGGATTAGTGAATTTTGGCATTGAATATTCTCCAACCTAAACTCAGGTATTTCCCAGGAAATTTCAGGAAAGTTTTAGGTTGGAGCCAATTTGGCTGCTCAAGAGAAGAGATTCTCCAAACACTCCTTTTGTTATCGTTCTATATTTTGAACATATTATTAAGCATTTTTATAGATTTTACTTTAAAGTTGTTTCCAGCACAAGGCATGGAGAAGCAGCCAACAAATAGGCTAAACAAAGTTTCCCGCTGAACATGTCGAACGAGAAAGAAACACAATACTCACTCATCCAGGTTTCCCATTGGCTCTGATATGTACCAGTTGTCATCGTAAAAATAGCTGCTGTTGACGCCTAAGTTAGGGTCACTCCTCAGTTCCTCTGACGCCATCCCTTTTTCTTCTTTCCAGAAGGAAAAGCAGAGAGAGGTTTATTTAAACAAACAGGCACATAAAAAAGCAAACTCTAACTGCCTGCTATAATTTAGATACAGGTTTAACCACAGAGAGTCTTAGAAGCATCTGTCCTGTTGTCTATTCGCTTAGGAGGCAGAGATTTCAAAACTGCTACTCTTTGCTGCAGAACCCGGGTGGCTCTGTAGAGATCTCCTCTCTCCTTTAGCTGTCTTTCTCCCCTCCTGTTCTGGAGAACTCTGTTTAAAGTGACTTTGCACTGATTCAACAGCTGAGGAGAACAAAGGAGAAGGGGGGGGAGAGGGACTAGTGGTGGAACTCTTGCCTGTGAATGGACTGCAGCAAGGAGATTAAAAGAAAGTTAAAAAAAAGAAAGCATGTAATTCCCCCACTCTCAGTTTGCATACACTTGAGAGACAGAAGGAATCAAAGCTTCTCTTTTGGTTTCTTAAATGGAGTGCCCCCCTCCCGGACCCTTTCATTTGACCACGTGCATTTCAGCAGTCATTCAGGATTTCTAAAATAAGATGCCCATCAAGCGAGAATCTTTTTTTCATTTTAAAGTTAGGTGAGTTTGGGAAGTGAATTCACAAATGACGCCTGTTCCTTTCCCTGCACAACTGTTCCAGAGCTGATACGCTAACACACAACTAGCTGGAAACAAGCCCTGTGTATAACTCAGCTCAGGTAGATATTTCCATCCCTTGGGATAAGGACAGAAATTTGCTCCCACTGCCTCCCTAACTATGGGGATGTCTGCAAATGTTGTGATACAACCCCTCTATTTTACAACTTGGGGGAAAAGAAAGTGGAGAAAAACAGATTTATTCCTTTTTCTATCTAGCACAAGGAAAATAGCTTGTAATGGCAAAGGAGAAATTAAACCTTAGGCTTTTGTTGATCAGCTAGTGGAATAGAACACTGAAGTTGCATCCCTGGCCAAGACATCCTTAAACTGGAGACTGTGACATTCAGCATTTTATGTATGTATGTACATAAAATGTATGTATTTATGTATCCAGAGGAGCTAGCCGTGTTAGTCTGTAGTAGCAAAATCAAAAAGAGTCCAGTAGCACCTTTAAGACTAACCAATTTTATTGTAGCATAAGCTTTCGAGAATCAAGTTCTCTTCGTCAGATGCATAGTACAGAAACTGGTCAAATATAGAAGAGGAGGGGAGGAGAGAGAAGATGCAGTTAGGGGGGGAGAGGGAGGGTGCAACCAAAACATTCCTTTGTATGTATATCATTTATGGTCCGCCTTTCTCACTGAGACTCAGGGTGGATTATAGTGTGAGAGTAGTTCAGTCCGTATCAAGGACAATTTCATAAACAATGCCGTACAGTCAATAAGCGCAAGTTTACAAAGACATAACATTAGCAGGAATCCAATACAGAGTTGAAGAAATGCTGTAACACAACATAAGCAATTCTAGGGCTGGCATAGGAGCGCATATTTAAAGCAACAGATAGTACGTAAGGCAGCATAGTGGTGAAGTCTACGGGTGAAGTCTATGGCCCTCCTTAACTCATTAGCGGAGCATCTGAGACAAGCTGATATTCTACCGCTGAGCTATAGCCTTACCTTGTCACAGAGAACTGGACTCTCTAGTCTATACAGAGCTTTGAATCCAAAGGACAATATTGTCAAAGGGAAACCGTTCATCCTCATTTATAGACAGGGATCCAGGGCCAAGTTAAGCAACAAGGATGCATACCAAAGATGTGGCTGTTTGCCAGAGACGCAGTGTCAAGGGAGCATCTTCCTTCCGAGGTGGGTTCAGCTCTCGGCTTTGCTGATTCCCCCATCAATCATTTAGTTCCATGTAAGTATCCCTTCCTCAAAATTTCTCTGAACTGATTCATTATATGTAGGAGTCATTTAATGGCAAGGGGAGTTACTCAGAAAGCCTCTCTGGAGCATTGGGAAAGATTTTCCCAACTCCGGACAGCCCCTCCACCCACCACCATATCCTAGCTCAGATAACATAGCATTTAGCAATCTAGAGTTCACCAATAACAGATCCATACACTGAACTCCCAGATACACACAGAAATCCTTTCCTCACTGCAGAGAAAACCCCTCTAAGTGGACAAAAACCAGGCATTCACTCCTGAGTTTTTGGACCTATTCAAGACCAGTCTTGACTTGTCACCTAGGCACTGTGGTGGAAAAATGAGGCCCAGGGGGCTTATCTCAGGCAGGTGCAAGTTAACTACATTGCTTTAAAAAGCATACAGGTGGCCGCAAGGGATTGTCCTATCTGAATGGGCGCTTGGCATGAGCTAATGTTCCCGGCTGCATTTATGTTTATATATCATATATCCAAATAGGGGTGGGTTGCTATCTCATGCTTATTTTAAAAAAGCTCAAGGGTGGGGGGACCACACAGGGTTAGGATTCATGTTTCTGTAAACCTGCGGTAATCCCCAGGGCTGCAGAAAAAATATTAAAAGCTGCAAAAATATAATAATATGTGTTAGCTGAACATGCGCAGCAATACGGCCACCAGGTAAAAAGAGAAAGAAAAAGGGAAAAGCCAAGGGGGAAAATGGGAAAGGGGGACAGTTGATTAGGTAGAACAAGGAAGAGGAAATCAGTATGAAGCTAAAACTCGTTCCCAGTTCCTTATTTGCGGTTCCTTATTCCTTATTTGCTCCTATTTAGGCAGGCTGTCTCCTAGAAGGTTGTATTGGGAAGAGATGTGAATAAGCAACTGGAACAGCTACATGCCATCTGCATCCCAAAACAATCTTTGGATTACCCCATATCAGACAGCCCTGCACTCCAGAGACACGGACTGGGGCCAATCCAAAGAAGGCAGGCCCACAACCGCCTTGGTGAAAGCTAGGCAGGTAGCAGATGTGCCACATAAGAAAGTGAGAAGAGCCTTAACAGAAGGACCTAACAGCTTTCAAGATAACATATAGTTTTGCAAATAGCAATAAATAAGGTTTATATTAAGCTCAAGAAGGTGCTGGTCCAAAGTTTATGTAGAGGACAGTGGCATCTGTGGATCTGGGTTATTTTGGGGTGCCAAAACTACTCTTTGGACCTATGCTGCTTCCTGCTCCAAAATCCATTTCTTGCTGGGTGACCTCAGGCCAGTCACATACACTCGGCCTAACCTACCTCACAGGGTTGCTGTGAGTATAAAATGGAGAAAAGGTGAACACTGTAAGCTGCTTTGGGTGCACACTGGAGAGAAAGGCAGGGTATACCTTGACACAGCGAATCAGGCTACCTGGATCCAAGCTATAGTAAAATTGACTACTGTAATGTGCTGTACATAGGCCTTCCCTTGAAATCTACCCAAAGACTTGTGGTGCTGTATGCCTAATTTACAGGGGGCACATAATTTTTTCAATTCCTTAATCACATCTCCTGCCAATATAAGCTTCTGGGAGGCAGCCTGCCCAAACAGGAGCTCTTAGTTTCAGAAACAGTGTTTGGGGACAGTCTCTGGAGTGCAGGGCTGTGTGATTTGGGGTAATCCAAAGATTGTTTTGGGGTGCAGCTTCCCCCCTTTCTGCCTGTGCATTTGTCCTGTGAAGCAGTCAACACAAGAACTGGGCTTTGGGGAAGGACTCGGCATAGGTCCACTTGGAGGGTAGAGCACCCTGAACATGGAAATGTATATGTGCTCCTCCAAACTTTATTTTGGGGTGCAGAGCTTGTCAATTTCCCCCAATATTTGTGTTTGGATTTGCAAATAAGGAACTCTGGATAAGGAACTGGGAACCAACTTCAGCTTCATGAAATAAATAAGTGTGGCTCAGTGATGGTATTTCCCCTCCCTTTGTGAGTTTTTTAGGTCCCTGTTTTGTTCATATGTAGTGATGTCCATAGTTTCTGACTCTTTTGTTCTGCTGTTGGTTTTGTCAATATCTTTTGCATTGCTAATGCACGTTGGACAGGTTTTATACGCAGCAGTATTTATATAGACATGCCTTATTTATGTACACAACATTGATTTACTCATTGCAAGGTGTGCATATTTTATAGGGGAAAATTTAGTGCAGAGCAAAAGAAGAATCATAGGATTGGTTAGGATCTGTTAGCAAAATGGGAGAAACACCACCAAACGTTTTTTCCCCCTTGTAGGCTGAAATAGATTTGAAAAATCTAAAGAGATGTAGACTGTGTGTAACCCTCAGATCCCTGTCTACAAAATCATAATTACTACCTCTCACACTAGATGTAACAGGGATAAAAGGAAAGGGCACACAGCAAGCGCTTTGTGAGATCCAAATTCTCAGACTCTGTCACCGCATGGTGTCTATGCTCCACCCTGCATTTGCCCGAAACCTGATTCCTTTGCTCCTCCAGCTAACCTCTACTTGGGAAAGCAAAAAAGCTTTGATCAAGACAGCAAGGAAAGAGATGGATGGCTGCAATAAAGGCCTTACATATTATTCATTTCCTACTATCTATCACTCCCTAGAGAGCGTTTTTTGCCTCTCACCAAAATGAATAGAGCAACAGGGAATTGGGGAGGGAACAGAGATGAAAAAGCCACGTTCTTCCCCCAAGTGCAAAGGACAGCATATTGCATGTGGCTTTTAATAAAAACGATAAGAGATCTGACTCGGGAACGGCTTTTGATTTCTCGTAGAGGGAGTTCATTTAATTCAATTGAACTTGTGAAAGGGAATCGAGCCCAGCTGAGTCAGTAACCTTGGGCTTGAGAAAGGCCTAGACTACAAGGTGGCCTCTGTACCAAAGGGTGAGCTATTTAGGGCATGGATGTCCACTGTAGGATTTCCAGCCTCCAGGTGGGGCCTGGAGATCTCACAGAATTACAACTGGCCTCCAGAAAACAGAGTTCAGTTCCCCTGGAGAGAACAGCTTTTTTTGGAGAATGGACTCGATGGCATTATACCCTGCTGAGGTCTTTCCCTTCCTCAAACTCTGACCTCTCAGGGCTACACCCCCAAATCTCCAGGAATGTCCCATCTCAGAGTTGGCAATGCTAAACGGGAGCTAATCCATAGTGATCTGAGGGCTGAAGCAGACACAGAGTGGGAGGTTATGATTTGCTCTCTTGGCAATTTTGACTTTCCTTAAAAAATTGTCACTGGTTAGGGGACTGCGAGGTAGATTTGGACAGTAGAAAAAGGGGTGTCTCTATGGGCCAAGCTACAAGTGACGAATGACACTTGAGCAGCAAGTGAACAGACTCACGTCACATGTATTCCTCCGTTCACTTGTCCTCCACTTGATCACTACGTGATTGAGGGCCAAGCTACAAGTGACGAATGACACTTGAATGGCAAGTGTATTTCTCCCTGTTCACTTGCCCTCCACTCAATCCACTTGCCATTCAAGTGTCATTCGTCACTTGTAGCTTGGCCCTAAGTGGAGCGCAAGTGGAGTGCAAGTGAACAGGGAGGAATACACGTGAGTCTGTTCACTTGCTGTTCAAGTGTCATTCGTCACTTGTAGCTTGGCTCTATGTTTTCCTCTGCAGGGCAAATAAGTTTTTTTTGTAAGGGTTTTTTTTTTTTAAATGGCATATGAGGAAGGGTTAACCTCTTCTTTCCAATATTATGGCTCTGAAAGCACAACAGAATGAGATATGTTCATCAATCGGCCTGATACTTACATTAATTACAAAAGTAAAATTAGTAGTTGCAAAACAATGGTAGGCAAAGTTTCAATAGATGGGAAAAGCAAGATTCGGGTCCAGTAGTACCTTAAAGACTGACTAGATTTCCAGGGTATGAGCTTTTGAGAGTCAGAGCTCCCTTCTGAAATCTCGTACCCTGGGAATCTAGTTGATCTTTAAGCTGCTACTTGACCTGGATCTTGCTCTTCTACTGCAAACCAACATGGCTGCCCACCTGAAACTTTCTTAATAAATGAGAAAGATTGATACTCAGTGGGGGCTGTATAAGGGGCCCCTCCTGAGGCTGCTACCAGCTCTTCTACTTCTTGCCACCCTGCACAATTTTCTCCACCTACCCCTCCTCGCCCCCATATTATAGCCCTCTTGTCCTTGTGAATTTCTCAGAAGTGCCTTTTTTGGCCACTGGATGTTGGACTAGATAGAATTAGAGTCTGATCTATAGGACTCTTCAGAGGCGACTCTTCCCTTGTGACTTTTCTACCTATCTTCCTTGCTCAAAGCCCAAGGCATGGATTCCTCAAAGAGGAAGCTTTCACAATGCAAGAAAAGCAGAATCCCGTTTCATGAGCGTCACAGCCAACAACTGGAAATGACTGTGAACATAACCTCAGAAGAGCAGGCTGCTGGTGCTCAAATGGTAAGAATTAAGCAAGGGAAATAAAGCAATTCTATGAGCTTTACTACCACAGAAAATATCAGGGTGCAAGGCAGGTTTCGATGCTTTCCATTAATCTTTCCTGAGCTCCTCAAGGCCATCCGAACCAGGGCTGCTCCTCAGACATGACAGTTAGTTCCTAATTAACTTGGCAGCCTTGCCCCACTGCTCCTTCCCTGCTTTGATTTGGTTTTTGCTCCACTCCCGATGGCCAATGTGTTTCCGCTCCGCTGTTTGCACAGGTGCTGATTAAAACAAGGATTATTCAGCCCAGCTGTTGGATTCTGCCAGCACCTGTTGCTGCAGAGAGAAACTGAACTCAGCGTTACCGGGCTGTGGAACGTCATAGAGATATTGGGGGGGGGGGCATCAATCTCCCTCTACAATCTTCTTCCAAGAATTCTCTCTCTGCCTCCACTCTTATTGACAAAGTGATGTGCTGCAAGCAAATCAGAGCAGAGATATCAAAAGGATATAGTATAATCATGGTTCAGGAAAGCGCTTCTATAAAGAGAATGGGACTGTGGACTATACCACTGTGCGCAGGGGTCATTTTGTAGAAAAAGAGCGGGAGGAACTCATTAGCATAACTCATTAGCATAAGCCACGCCTCTTGCCATCATCGGAAGTGTGTCATTAGTATAACTGATTTGCATATGCCACACCCCCTGACATCACCTATTCTGGCTGTTTTGGACCCAATCCTGGCCATTCAGGGCCGAAATTGGACCCAAAATGGCAAAAAGGGGCTGAAAATGGCTGAAAAGGGGCCCAAAATGGGCAGGATCAGGCCGCTGATGAGCAGGAGAGTGATCCACCACCTGTTAGAAGCCTGATCCGGGCCGTTTTGGCCCCAATCCAGGCTGAAATGGGCCCAAAATGGCTGAGAGTGAGGTGGGCGGGGCCACCTGACATGTGGAACTGCGTTCCTGTGCGTTCCCCGTCAAAATGAGCCCTGGCTGTGTGTATATCATCTGTTTGCTGTATGTATTATCCTAATCTCACTGCATTTGCATAATACTATTTTCACCTTTTTTAACACGTCACGTCTAATACTTTTTGCTTTGTTTCAGATGTCTGTGATCCGTGTCCTATTGCATTACTTACTAGACATCTCATCCTGTGGATTGCATTAATTTACTGTGGCCGTTTCCTCACTTCCTTAAAATAGCGGCACACTCCCGGAATGCTGGCGGTTTCTTTGCGCGATGTTTTTTTAAAACGGATGCGGGGTGTTTTTTCAGCACATATCGCGCGAAGAAGCAGCCAGCATTCCGGAAGTGTGCTGCTATTTTAAGGAAGTGAGGAAAAGGTCTGTGTAACTTGCTTTATAAGAAAAGCAGACTATCAACCAAGTAAATGAAAGTGCAGAGCTGGCAAACAAGAAGATATTCTTGTGCTGGTTTCAGGATTAATCTGCATTTTCCTAGAGTTACCAGATCCTCTTGACAACCAGTAGGGGGTGGGAGGACTTACCAGGTCACACAGGGGCTCACCGGTGATGCCATCAAATGCTTGGTGATGCACTGATGTCACTCCCATGGGCCTGGAAGTGACATCAGCGCATTGCTGGGGGACATCAGGGACGCTCTGATATTTGGGTAAAACTCTATGGTTCTCTGAAATGCTGCAGAAACGACCCTCTACTTCTATATTGCATGGGGCTCTTGAACAATAGGAGGAAAATAGTTGTAGGCAAGTGAGGGGCAAAATAAAAGCGACCCTAAGGACAAAAAGTATGTCACACACTTATTTATGGGATTCAATCACAAGTTATGGCGAGATCTATTCACTTACATGGTTTCCCCCCCAAAGCATTAGGATTAGAGATCTTTATGAACAATAATTCACACAATAATTGTTATCCACAATGACTGAATAGAACTTCCATGTTCAGAGGCGATCTACCTCTGGATACAGCTGCAGGCAAGTAATGCTGAAAATATAATAATAACGAAATGAATGAAATCCTGCCCTCAAGTGATAGCTGACTTATGGAGACCCCTGGGGGGGGTCATGGCAAGAGACTAACAGAGGTGGATTGCCCTTGCCTGCCTCTGGTCTTCCTCAAAGTCTCCCAACCAATTACTAACAAAGGCTGACCCTGCTTAGCTTCTGAGATCTGATGAGATCAGGCTCACCTGGGCTATTCAGGGCAAAGCATATAATATTAATATTCAATTTATATACCACCCTTAAGGACAACTTAACGCCCACTCAGAACGGTTTACCAAGTGTGTTGTTGTTATCCTTATGACAATCACCCTGTAAGGCGAATGGGACTGAGAGAGCTCCAAGAGAGCTGTGACTGACCCAAGGTCACCCAGCTGGCTTCAAGCGGAGGAGTGGGGAATCAAACCTGGCTCTCCAGATTAGAGTCCTGCCGCTCTTAACCATTGCACCAAACTGGCTGTGGCCTCCCTGTCTTATTTGTAAAGCTTCCAGGAGCAGATTGTTGGTCACTGTGGGAAACAGGGAACTGAACTAGATGGACCTCCAGTCTAAGTGCTCCTTCTTCATTCTGCACTTTCTGTATATCTTCTTATGACTGAATGAGACCTGCTCTTTAGAAAAATCTCCAAGTGGCTATCTTCCATCAGGAAGGCTTAGAACAGACATCTGAAGTTTGTTTACGGTACATCAAAAGAAAGGATGGTGTAGGAAGGAGGGGTTGAATAACCTCCTTTAAGGAGGTTAAAGAAACAAAATCTGTGGTCTTCCCCAGTGATTCAGGTTTAATCACTGCTGGTGGTGGGAGGAGCCTGACCAGGAAAGATTCTCATGGATTTCTGAAGTCATACAATTTGGAGGGGGCTGAAAACAAACCCTTCCCGACAACCAGGAAGCCACTAAAGAAGGTCGTCAGGGCCTCATCAGTCTTTGGGACAGCTGGGTTAGTCTGTTGCAGAAGAAACATAAAAGAAGTCTTGTAGTGCCCTAAAACTGAAATGTTGTTTCATGGGTTACTTCCCCATTCCCTAGAAGTCTCCCTGTACAATTTTTATTATCTAAACCCTGAAATTTCACCCAAACAGAGACTCCAATCCAAAGCAGCCGGTGGCAATTATTACAAAGTAACCTGAGAGAGATGAGTCTAGATCTAATAGGGAAATTATTTAAGATCAGGGATGGGACTAACAAGAAAGAGAAAAAAGACACTGCTCCAGAATATGGGTTAGCAAATCTGAAAGCCAGACATCATAAATAACATCTTGTTAAAGAAAGCCATCAAGCTCATGTTACAATTAGATGCACCATCGACTCTGAAATCATGGCAATTAAACATTTGTTCAAGCCAAGTTTTTTTTTTTTTTTAAAATACAGGCTCCCCCCTTCACCATTCCCAGAAGCGTTTCTGTCCATGCTTGGAAGTTTACCCAGGTGAGTAAATTCTGCTCATTACAGCTGTGAGGCAAAATGAAACGAATTTGGCCCGAGGAGGTCAGGAGAGCCCCCACTCTCCTAGCTTTCTGCAAACAATGCAAAACCACATTATTCAAAAAGGCTTTTGTATTGTAGGGAGGGGCTCTCAGATGCTTCGCTAATGAGTTAAGGACCATAGACTTCACCACTATGTTGCCTTATGCACTAATTGTTGTCTTAAATATGTGATCCTATGAGCCACCTGTGCTTCATGTTGTCTAATGTCAGCCCTAGAGTTGCTTATGTTCTGTTTCAGCATTTCTTCAACTCTGAATGGGATTCTTGCTAATGCCATGTCTTTGTAAAATTGTGTTTATTTACCCTATGGCATTGTGTATGGAAATATCCTTGAAATTGACTGTACTAATCTCACACTGTGTAATCCACCTTGAGTCTCAGTGAGAAAGGCGGAGTATAAATAAATAAATAAATAAATAAATAAATAAATAAATACCAGTTTGTTGGCAAACCCTAAACAGAGTTACTTGCAGCTTTCTAAGTTCATAGAAGTTAGTGGTCTTAGTGGGGTATAACTTGCCTAGGTGCCTAAAAACGAAACAAACAGCAGGTTTTTAATGAACGTGTGGATTTAATCTCAGCCTCGTCCTCTTAAATAAAGTGCAGTTGCTGAAAACAAATGGGATGGTCACCCATGCCAGTAAAAGATAAACAACTTTGTATAAACTTGTTTCTTATTCATACTTTCTAATTTAGTAAACTGTTCGGGGAATGGAGAGGTAATTTTCGGTTTAATTTATTTCGCCATTACAGAAAGAGAAAGGCTTCTAAGAACGAATTCTTGTAATACTGCCTACTGCTAATTAGCTAAAGCAAATTCTCAAGCGGAGGAAAGGGGAGATTTCTAAAACCTTTTTGTTTAGTACTTTGAATTACCAGGAATTTCGCTTTTATAATAAAACAAGCCACCAGACCTTTATACAATCGTTCAGGCTACTTAAACTACTGTAAGTTTTAAAAGTTATTGTTTAGAAGCAAGGATGACTGGTTAGAAGAACATTTAAAAAAATAAAGAGAACCAGAGTTCAATAAAGGGCCAGACTATACCAAGAAGGAGAAAAACAGTTTGAGACAGTAAGACAAACAATTACCTTTCTGCACTCAAGGTCTCCCGCAGCTGCGCTGGCTAAGTGATACGAACTTGCTCCACGGCAGGTAGACAAAAGTCTCAATAAGGGCTCTGTAATGTTCAAAAGACACAGGCAGGGTAAATTCGCTGATGTATTCCTTTCCTGGTTTAATCCACACACCCCCAATAACAGGGGTCCGTTCCCCACTGTTCAGGGTTTGGAGAGGTACATGAACCCTATACTCTGCAGCTGCTATTTCCAAGACTCTCCTAATCTGATCAAGGGGGTCCCAGTGGAGATACAATCCAGCCATGCACACTTAAAAGGCAAAGTTCAGTTCTGGAAGATCTCTGCAGTAGAGGAACTTTATCCCCACCGCTCCTAAAAGAGCCTGGCTGGGGGCCAGTCTGGGGCTTAGAAAATTAAAAACAACCAGCCTATTTCCACCCCCTTTTCTTTGATTATTCACCACAGTTCTGGAGAGACAGCAAACTACTTACCCCCCACCCAACCTCAAGCATTCGGTCCATTCTTCTATTCTCTCACTAATTCTGCCGGCCTGGATGTATTGTAAATCGTGCCAGAAGCGGCATTAACCACCTAGTTTTTCTTTTGTGGCAAAAATGCTGTGAATCAAAGCATCCATACAATGGATGTGCGTGCACTTTATAAACTGTATCATCATATTACTCCACAAGACTGCTGACTGACTAGAACAAGGCAGGTTTGGCCTGCTCTTCAACCATCAACAGCTATGAGATTCACAAACTCTAGATGTTATCACTTTCAAATAAGGTTTCCAAGTTCCAGGTGGGGGCAGAAATTCTCCCAGAATTACAACTTATCTCTAGAGTCCAGACTACAGAGATCAGTTCCCCGGGAGAAAATGGTGGCTTTGGAGGGCAGACTCTATGAATCTTCCTTCCTCCCCAAACTCTGTCTTCCTCAGGATCCACCCCCAAATCTCCAGGAATTTCCCAACCTGGTGTTGGCAACCCTACTTACAAATCAAGTAGCTGTTAGGCACAGGAGCAGATGGCGCTTCTGCAGCTGGCAACCTTAGTTATCAATCTTGTGAAAAGCCTGGAATGCTACACGCCTGACCAAATTTAGATTATTTTCTTTATTGTTAGAGCACCATTAAACATTTAGGGCAGCCAAATGGAAAAGAAGGTAGCATTCCTGTACTTCAGATAAAGGAGGAGCAAAGCTTTTTTCTCCCTGATAGCTGACAGGGAAACACACACATCCCACAATTCTCTTTTTAACAACAGATGGGTCTACAACTTTAGCTGCTGGTTCCTGTGTGTTCCCAAAACTGTGTCAAAGTGACAGGTGAAAACCATGCTATGTTTTGTCCTAGCCAACTGGCGATCCTAGCTGTATTGCATTTTATCATTTATCACTGAAGCTCATCCAGTGGTCTTAGCCTTTTCAGAGCCAGTTTGGTGTAGTGGTTAAGAGCATGGGACTCTAATCTGGAGAACCGGGTTTGATTCCCCACTCCTCCACTTGAAGCCAGCTGGGTGACCTTGGATCAGTCACAGCTCTCTCAGAGCTCTCTCATCCCCACACACCTCACAGGTATTTTGTTGTGGGGATAATAATAACATACTTTGTAAACCACTCTGAGTGGGCATTAAGTTGACCTGAAGGGCAGTATATAAATCAAATGTTGTTGTTGTTGTGTTGTTGTTGTTATTGCATTGGTTCATAGTCTTGAGTAATGGTGTATGAGTCACCTTGAGGTCAACTGGTTGAGTGTAATTTTTAAAATCAAAGCAACAGACATTTTTTAAGGTAAATTTTTCTCCTCAGGGTATTTTCTGAGGTAAAATTTTCTCCTCAGGATATTTTCTGAGGTAATTTTTTTCTCTGCAAGGTATTTTCTGAGGAAAATGAAGGCCCCAGTTAGGCGGTCCTTTCTCAAAATGAAAATCCCTCCTACTTTAGTAATACCAGGCCACACTGAAGTGACTCTCTTTTCTACTCCGTGTACACAAGTTAGTTTTTTGCCCAAGAAATCTTTCTGTGCAAGCCCACATTTTTTTGAGCATTGCTGGTATTGTTTGCTGGAAGACACACAGCTCTTTGCATCTAGTTACCAAGGCTCCTTGCAAACAAACTGAGAGGAACCCTTGGCTGCTTCCTCGACTGCTCTACCTTTCTTCTGCAATCTCTGTAAAGGGTCTGTCTTCTAGTGACTGCCATTGTACAGTTCGTTCCTCTGCTGTAGAGCCAGAAGACTCCTTTTGCTACCACCTGGCAGGTTGCTCCTTTCCAAGATTTGGCTTTGTCTTGGTTTCCCCCCTCTCACCTTGCCTCAGATGAGACAATATGCTATGAATGTCCTCTGGCAGTGAGAAGCAGGTTCTTGAATAGCAAGCAAGAAACAGGGCATTTTGGAAGAAGGCTTGGGAGACTGCAAACAAAGGAAGGACTGTGTTTTGGCCATGGAAAGTCCCTGTTAGCTGAATTGCTGTAGCTCTTGCTAATGGTGTTTGGGTGAGTGCACGTGGATGGTGCATGGTAACAGGGCTATTAGGAGCTTGCTGAAAATCCATTTGTAGCCAGTGTGTTCTCTACTGCTGTGGTCCCTGAGGAATAATAATTTGCAGCCGGTGTGTTCTCCACCTGCAGAACAACTGTTTGTAGTCAGTGTGTTTTCCATTGCAGTGGCCCCAGAGGAATGGATGGTGCATGGTAACAGGGCTATTAGAAGCTTGCTGAAAATCCATTTGTAGCCAGTGTATTCTCTACTGCTGTGGTCCCTGTGGAATAATAATTTGCAGCTGGTGTGTTCTCCACCTGCAGAACAACTGTTTGTAGTCAGTGTGTTTTTCATTGCAGTGGCCCCATTCGCTTGCACCATGGCCAGCAAGGTAGGGGAACCCCGTGTCCCAATGACTTTGCAGAAGTCCCGGTTGAAGGCTGAGGAAAAGATCTTGGACTTTGACTTTGAACTGGTTAACGTTCAGTTTAATGAGACGGGGAGATATGCTTTGAGGCTAACAGTGGAGAATCCACTGCTTGAGGGGTCTGGAGCTGGGGTGCAATTGCGGGTGAATTCAGAAGACCCTCATTATACCAACACGGCCACAACTGATGTCATTGAGCAAAGCAACCTCAACGACATCTATGCGTTTGAGAAAAGGCGGTTCTTGTTCACTTTGCCTAAAGGTAAGAAGCGGGGTGTGGATGAAGAGTATGTGTGTATCCTGCCCTCAAGTCATAGCTGACTTATGGCAACCCCTGGTGGGGTTTTCATGGCAAGGGACTAACAGAGGTGGTTTGCCATTGCCTGCCTCTGCAATCCTGGTCTTCATTGGAGGTCTCCCATCCGATTACTAACCAAACTGACCCTGCTGAGCTTCTGAGATCTGACGAGATCAGGCTCATCTAGGCTATCCAGGTCAGGGTGTGGATGAAGAGAGAGGGTGTGTGTGTGTGTAGAGGGGGGACATTCTAGGTGCTCCAATCACCAGAATGGATCAGAACAGATGATTTTATGATGTGAGGAATTTCAGGGTCAGATATCGCTCTCTGGTTTCAGCATAGCCATGCTGTGTTACTTGTCCACAGAAACATAGAGCTGGAAGGGACCCCAACCTCCTGCACAAATAGAAGATTAGTCAAATTCATGGAGGAGAGGTCCATCGACAGCTAGTAGCCATCTAAATGGAACCTCCATCTTTAGAGGGGGTAACCCTCAGGGCTTTTTTTCTGGAAAAAGAGGTGGTGGAACTCAGTGGGTTGCCCTCGGAGAAAATGGCCACCAGCCATGTGACCATTTTCAAGAGGTCCCGGAACTCCATTCTACCGCGTTCCAGCTGACAAAAAGTCCTGGTAACCCTTAACATCACAGCTGTGGGTCAACAACAAGGGGGCGGTGGATTTAGCCTCTGCTCTTTGCTTTGTAGGCTTTCTGGGGTTATCTGGAAACCGAGAGAGATAGCTCACTGGTTTGATTTGGCGCAGCTGCTAAAGTACTGCGAACTCCAGAAATGGTTTCCAGGTTACTTGTTTTGTTCAACTGCTTTTATTTTTGAAGGTGGTTTATTCCTGTCAATATGAGCTACCTCAAGCATTCCTTGGCCGTTTTCACACGTCTTACCAGCTCTGGTACGTCACACAAAGCTCCCTCAAGGACAGCATCTTCCTGGCGCGATTTCGTGCGAGAACCAGGAAGTCGCGCCAGGAAGACGCTGTCCTTGCAAGAGCTTTGCGCGATGTACCGGAGCCTGTAAGATGTGTGAAAACGGCCCTTGTGGCAAGGGGGGCCAATATTTATTTAAAATAAGTAGATGGAGTTCCCTCCTTCATGTCCGTTTTGGCCTTTGATAAAAGTAGGAACCAGTATTTGGGAAGGCAGAGTTACCGCTAGCTACTTTCAGAGTTCTATGCATACTAAAGGCTACTAACAATGAGAGTTTTATCAACCAGGGTTTTGCAAAAATGACAAAAACCATGATGCCCGGCTCCGAATTGAAGCCTTACGCCTCCGTGGTGCCTTGTTGAAGAGTAGCGTGAAGGCAGGAGAGAGCTTCTTTGCTATTTATCCCCGCACCAACCAGCCTCGGATGAATCTCTTTGCTAGCAAAGATGAGGACCTGTACCGGTACAGCGATATCATGGCACTGTTGCGTGTGAGTACGGATGACCTGGCAATGCATTGTGGGAGGCTGGCTTACACTGTGTCATTTCATGAGCACCGGCCAATCACCAAGAAGGAGATGCCAAGCTCTTCTCGCTGCTCGCCTTTGCCACCCGCCAAGCAAGATGAGACACATGGTCCAGGAACCAACTTCCCAGCACCCTTCCAGTCTTTGGGTATCCCACAGCAGAGTTACTCGGTTTCAACGCCAGAGCCATCCCCTCGGCTTTCCTCAGCAGTGGAAACTCACTCATACGGAGTGCGAGATTTCAAGGTGAGAACTGGTGTGGTTTCTGCAGTGAAACATTTTGTGCTAGTTGGGAAGGACAGAGATAATGATGTGTGGCGGGAAAGTTTAGTCTAGCTGTCAACTTTGTGGTCACTTTGTTTTCTGGGAATACACAGTGTGGCTTGTGCTTCATGCCCAATAAAACTTTCCAGTCTTTCAAGTCAGGTTCAAGGTAGCACTTAGAAAGGGAGTTTTCTTTAGATGAGAAAGCACTCGAGACTCAGTGTTTTTGGATAAAAATAGCAAGGGTAAACAGGCATTTTGGATGCATGCAGGTAGGCAGTGCTTAGTTTAAAATAATCTCAGTCGCATTACCTTGCACACCCAAACCAACCTAGTCTAGAATATCATTTTAAGTTCTTATACGTCTTCTAGTTCAAAATTGATTTGAGGACTGAGGCAGGCAAGAGTCTCAGATTTGCATTTTAAGGGCTTGGGACAGCCAAATTCTCCATTGTCCACCAGATCATAACAAAGTTTAAAGGATGACTTTGCGGAACAGAAAACATAAAACGTCTCTTCCTGACAGCCGCTTTCTGAATCACCTGAGCCTTGGCAGCAAACCTCTCTAGAGATATCGAAAGATTTCGCAGATGAAGGGCTTCCTTCCTCTCTGCCATCCTCTTCCTCGTCGTCTCCAACTATTCCAAGGAGATTACCAAGCGATGCCAGTTTACATCTCCCTTCACCAGGATACAGCCCAAAGTTGTACTTTGAAGATACCTTTTTCGGAGTGCAGGTAAGCAAAGTGTCTTGTGGTCTATGCAGTGAGCAAAGTCGATTTTGTCTGGAAACACTTTGGTGTTGCTACCAAAGTCATACCTAGCAAGGCCTTCTTTGCTGCCACATTTCCAGCTGAGGCTTTCAAATTAATGAATGGAAAAACTAATGATATGACACTGCCGACACAAACTCTCCTCTTGCCAAGCCAAGCTCTTTGTGCGTGTTTGATTGTTTATGAGTTAGTGTTAGAGATCTATCTTGAATAATAACAGCTATATTTAAGATTAGAAGCTTAAATAACAACTTCCTTCAGTTACCCCATAATCCTTTCAAGCACCCTGCTGTGCTTGTAGTCATGGTAATTAAGGAGGATCATAGAAGAAACAGTGATGGTGACCTTGAAAAATCAACCTGGGGGAATTTAGAGTGGATAGAGCTGGGTATGTCACAGAGTAGAAACTGAGAGTTTTGCCACTTTTGGGGGCTGCCTGGCTGGGGGAAGTTGGAGCAATTGCTAAGCTTTTAAACCAGAAATCCTCCTATTTAAAAAAGTCACCCTTTTAATTATTTTAATTCTTTGAATGGAAATGCTTCAGATGAAAAATTCTGAGGCGGGGCAAATCAGCATTCCAGGTACAGTGGTGTACCGATAAAGTCTGCTCTAGCTACATCTGGTTATTTCCCCTCTGTCTTTGATGCATGTCTGAATGGAGAAAATCTGAACAGAAATGGGGGGAAAGTTAGCTTTTTCAGAGTTAGAATTTATACTACTTGAAAATGTCTTCAAGTTGAGGCTCTGGAATTAAACTTGAGGGTTGCTATATAAATGTCTCAGCTTGTCAAATTAAAGACTTCTTGTAGCTTTATTTTTAAAAAAATCCTTAATAGGGAATATTGGGAAGAAATCTGAGTTAGGAGAATTTGTTTGAGACTTTACTTCAGCTTTACAGAAAATGCTCAAAAATGCTTTGACTTGAGGGTCGGCATTGAGTGGGATGGTTCATTCTGTGTGCTTGATTTGTATTTGACGTGATGGTCAATATTGTTATCAAAGGGCCTGTTGCTCATATCCTTGTCTTCAAAGTTGAGATGGGTGTATCTTAGAGACCGGGCCACTTTTCTGACATGACGCCTTGACTCTGGAACTCCTCACCACTGTTCACTATTGCTGGGGTTTGTGGGCCGTTTGTGGGTTTGTGGGGGTTCCCCCCCTGCCGCCTGCCAGCTGAGGGCGAAGCTACAAATGACGAATGACACTTGAACGGCAAGTGTATTTCTCCCTGTTCACTTGCCCTCCACTTAATCCACTTGCTGTTCAAGTGTCATTCGTCACTTGTAGCTTGGCCCTGATAGTTTAAAGGGCCCTGCCACTTGCAAGCGGCAGGAAAAGTTTAAATGGCCATTTCCTCAGGGAAATGGCCATTTAAATACGACCCAAACGAACCAGTAGACCAGTTCGTGGAAGTTCGTGGAAACTAGCTTCCACAAACCACTGGTTCGCGACCCACGAACCACTGGTTCGTGGGGTTTTTTTGGGTTGCATTCAGGTTCGTGACCATCTCTAGTTGAGAACAGCAGGACTCTAATGTGGAGAGCTGGGTTTCATTCCCCACCCCTCCACTTGAAGCCAGCTGGGTGACCTTGAGTCAGTCACAGCTCTCTCAGAGCTCTCTCAGCCCCACCCACCTCACAGGGGGATTGTCTTGAGGATAATAAACAACACACTTTGTAAACCACTCTGAGTGTGGCATTAAGTTGTCCTGAAGGGTGATATATAAATCAAATGTTGTTGTTGTTGTTGTTATCATTATTATGCCCTGAACTAGTTAGCTTTCCTATATCCAGTCATTTAACTCCTGGCTAGAGATACACCACAGATAACATCTTATGTTCGTTACCGAGTATTGTACACAAGTAATACAATTATGGAGTCTCTGCTTCTTTTTTAAGCTTTTATTATTACAAAATAATTATTCAGTATTCTTAATATCAACTCAATCAACAGAAAATAATACCATCCATTATAACTACATAGATCATTAAAGAAGAGCAATTACATGAGTCTAAAAAAGTAACTTACCGAAAGATACAAAGATCACAGTCAAGGACCTTCTCTAAGAAGTTCTTTGTCAGTTTAGCTTGTCTTATTTATACGGTTTCAGAACCTTCTCTTAACAATGGCTGCTTCAAAGACTCTAATTCTTCGCTAACTTATTATCTTGGGCCTTCATACGCCAAAGAAAGATATCCATATTGGAAACATCTTCTAGAAACATGTAACACCAGTTAGTTTATTCTTGCTACTTGTCTTAACTAAGTCTATGTAGAATTAGTGATTACAAGTTTCTGAATATCTTGTGGCCCTCCAGAATCCTTTGATAATATTGCCAGTTTCTTTGAAATTAAACATTCCTGCTATTCTCAGATACTCCTTACACTCAACCTTGGTTGATCGTATATATTGATACAAATTAGATGGCAAATCTTCTAAACTACACACGGCAATATGACTGTGTAACTCTGTTGTTTTTTTGTCCCTCTGCAAGGTTGTTCTTTTCTAGGCCTCCAGACTCCCTTCGTGGTCTGTCTAGCCATGGGGGCAGACTACCCAGTTTATGAATGCAAAGGCATCTTCTATTACTTTCTTGGTCATATCCAGCAATTGTCCCCCGATAGTTCTAGCTATATCCATGACAATGTAATAAAACCATACCAATATAACATGCACTCAAAATGTGATACTTGCAAATGGAGTTGGTGTGTCTTTTAAACCCAATAATAGCAGATCTCTGAACATAGGGTGAGACCAGTTTTAGACGTTCCCAAATATTGTTTTACAGAAGAGAAAGCATGTGCAATTTCGTGCTTCCCAAGCTTTTGCGTAGGGCCGCCAAATTTGGCTTGGGAAATTTGGGGTATTGTGTTTGAGGAGAACAGACTTTGGTGCAGGGAGGGTGCTCAGCAGCAATGTGATGCCGTCTCTTTCAGGTTCCTCCAGATCTCACTAGTCTGGAGATCAGTTGCAATTCTGGGACAACTCCAGGCACCACCAGGAGGTTGGGAACAATGGCTTAGGTTCTCTTGAAAGAATAGCTGCAGGCAGGGGTCATTTCGTAGAAAAAGAGATGCAGGAACTCATTAGCATAACTCGTCAGCATATGCCACACCCCTTGACATCACCAGAAATGTGTCATTAGCAGAACTGATTTGCATATGCCACACCCCCTGACATCACCTATCCTGTCTGTTTTGGACCCAATCCTGGCCATTCATGAAAATGGCTGAAAAGGGGCCCAAAATGGTCAGGATCAGGCTACTGCTGAGTGGGAGAGTGATCCATCACCCATTAGAGGCCTGATCCGGGCTGTTTCGGCCCCAATCCAGGCTGAAACGGGCCCCAAATGGCCGAGAGTCAGGTGGGCAGGGCCACCTGACATGTGACCTCTTTGGGGAACTGCCGGAACTGCATTCCTGCGCGCTCCCCCTCAAAATGAGCCCTGGCTGCAGGGAAAGAACGGATCCCCTGTGAAAGACATGTAGTCTCTAAACATGGGAAAGGGAAGCAATACCCCCTTAGCATTTTCATTTCTAAAAGATCAGTGGGTCATGTGGGAAGTCTCAGAGAAAGCATGAGCATGTTTTTTGAAAATGCGTGGAAATGTTGCGATGCGAATGCTAACCCTGTTTTTCCCTTAGAGGTATTTAATGGGGGGTCTGGAGTAGCAAGGCAGGCAATCTCCCCCTCTTTGGGACCTGTAATATATGGGCAATTCACTCTCTTCAGATTAAAATTACCACAGCGCTGATTGAGTTTGCCTGGCAAACATCTAGATGCAGAGGCAAAAAAGAAGATCGATAGTAATCAGCCGTGAGCTGTAGTTATTGTAAGGGCAGGTTAAAGCGCCATTCTGAGCAAGAAGGATGAGGAGACACCGGCAAATACTATTTATAACGCCAGATCTCAGGCCTCCGAGGCGAGCACAGCCAGCTAAAGTGGTGATAAAACTGTGCCGTGCTGATGTCACTCTGGAAATATCTGCCAAGACAACTGTGTTTAAAAATTAAAAGCCATGTGTTAACTCTGCATGCCCCGGGTAGGAAGAAGTCTCATTACTTAGCGTGGCACCTTTCTCTTCCAACTTCAGAAATGGCTCAGATGAAGTGATTACTCATCTTTTGAATTACTTTTCCACGTGCAGGTGTGTGTGGTTATTGCTTTGAAAATTTCAGTTTTCTAAGAGCTAAAGATCCCTGCTGGACCAGTGGTCCATTTTGGGCAGACTCTGATTTTCCCAGAATAGGCCCAGGAAGGCCCACAAGCTTTGATTTCCTGTCTATTCCAGCTGTTTCCCGTCAACTGGTATTCGCAGGTATACTGCCTCTTAACATGGAGGTGCCACTAATGAACTTAACTTTTATGAACCCCCCTTTCAAGGCACCTGAATATGCACTGCACGTTACTACTAGTCATGAGGGATGGAAAAGTTGGGTGGACTTACGGTATACAGCTCAGCTGGCAAAGAATCGATTTGCCAGGGGTTGGATACCATACTGGGGTCATCATGTTTGGCTACTGGAGCACAGAGCGCAATGAGTGTAGCAGTGCTAGCTAATAAAATTAGCTACACTACTGCAGACATTCGGAAAATGTACACCCCAATAACTTCAGCATTAGCTCAATTGGGAGCTGGGCAAAGGATGATAGCTAAGTGAGTTTTTGGCCTTAAATACTTGAAAGCGACTTAGTTAGACATTTCAACATGTAAATGTTGGAATTTTTTTTAAACGTACATTTCCTGAGAGCTGCCCTATCCCAGGTTCTGTGTTCCCATTGATCTTATCACCTTTCCCATACTCTGGCCACTGTGATCTGAGATACTAGTTTGGTGTGGTGGGGTTAGCATGTCAGACTATGATCTGGGAAAGCCAGGACTGAATCCTCACTCTGCAATGAAAATGTAGTTTCCAACACTCAACCTTAACCTACCTTATAGGGTTGTTGTAAGATTAAATGGAGAGGAGGAGAATGTAAGTTGCTTTGGGTTCCTGTTGGGGAGAAAAACAAATGAACTAAATAAGTGAATAAATCCATTTCCAAATGTGGGCATGGAAACATTCAAGTTACGTGCCACTTTACCTTGTATCTTTAATCAGTATGCCACAAATGATTGGAAACAGATGTAATACTATCAGAATTGTCACCTTGATGAGCAGACTTGAGTCACAGTTTTGTGTGAATCTGATCTTTTGCTTTCTCCTTAGCATGATAATGCTAATAAAACAGCTAGGGTGAAACCATGGTGGAGCAATCTGTTTCCCCTGGATATGTGCTACAGAAATATCTTGTTCACTGCAGCTTACAGGCTGTTCTGGGTTAAGTCCTGCATGCTGGAAAAAAGGACCAGTCAGCAAAGAGGTGCCTATAATTGTATGGGAGAGGGGGATGGAAGGAATGGAATTAAGATGGAGGGTGAGTGATTGATGAAGAATTTATGGGCACTGCACTGCAAGCAATGTGCTGATTCTCAAACAGTGCAAATGAGGTCAAATGTGGGGTGGGGAGGTCGATTGATCGGAGTGAAGCTGGTTCAGAGAAGTAGAAGTAAAAAGTAATGGAGTACCTGCTGACCAGCAAGGTCGTTTGGCATGCATTGGCCGATGCAATTACAGTGTATCTTGTGTGCTGGTGGACCGATTCTTCTGGCCTCTGATGATGTATATTTTACAAAACAAGTTGGAATTTCTAGCCGGCCACTTGTTGGGCAGGGGGGTCCTTTGGGTCCTTCCCTCATTTAGGTGGTCTTCATCTGGAAATATAAAGAGAACATACAGTTAGAGTTTTGATATATTTGGAATACTTACCTGTGGAACTTCAGCCTTGCCTTGAGCATCCTCTTTCAGCATCTATATTTGCCAAAGAGAAGAGATGTTAGTTAATTACATTTTCAAGAGACTGTTTTGAATCTTCTGCATTTGGCCGACACCACTATGGAGTGACATTTATGCAATAATTCATAATATGTTATTACTGAAGTTTTATATATTTATAAGTATTTATTAGTAGGTTTCAAGTATTTATTAGCTGCGCTGGTCACTTTTTCACGTGAATACACTTTAAATTATATTTACTGGTATTGTGTTATTGATTGTCCCTCCAGTTGTGGGCTTTCCCACTGGGTTGTTAACCTCCAGCTGAGGCCTGGAGATCTCCCAGAAAGAAATACAACTGATTTCCTGACTATAGAGATCAGTTCCTCTGGAAGAAATAGCCACTTTGGGTGGAAGGACTCTATGGTATTATATCCCAGCCAAGGTCCTCCTCCAAGCTCCACCCTCAAATCTCCAGGCATTTTGCAACCTGGAGTTGGCAACTCTATATTTAGCTACATTCTGACTTCAGATTTCCGAACTCTGCTCAACTTCCTGTTTTGATTTTGCTGTTCCCTTTTGCAGATCAAGCTAGTGACTGTATTTTTGTGCTGCTTTCTGATTCCTTGCATTGTACGTTTAAATGAAAAAAAACCCATTTATTTTCTGTGTCATTTCAGCGTATATACATATAAGATTTGAATAAATCATGAACATTATGTATAAAAACTATGCAACATGTGTACACACAGTTCTAACAACAAAACCCACAGAAAGCAGAGAACCAAAAAATTATAAATGAATATAAAGCAAAATAAAAGAGGGACCATTTGTGAATTCCTACGTTCTTGCACGTTCCTCCTGGAATGTAGCTGGTTTGTGTAAAGGTTTTGCCTACTTTTAGCTGTCCGCCTGAGAGAATGTGCAAAATGGTTTTATGCAAGCATGCGGCAAAGAGGGAATTAGAGATGGATTGCGAAGGTCTTCCAGGGGACCTAGATGCTACTAACTGTATTCTATGTCTGTCTCTCTCAGTCAATATAATGTATTCCTAGGCACGAGCAAAGAGGCTCAGCTGGTTATACGGATGTCTCTTAAGTGCTGCAGGAAAAAAAAGCTGCAGGAGCATTGATGTATGCATTTAAGATTACTCCAACATTAGGATGCGCAAATAAACTCTACCAGAAAACAGATTAATCTTGGACAAAGCTTCCATGTTCAACCAGGTACATGGCTTTGAGAGATATGTTGGGGCAGGGCTGTTTGCTCAAAAACCTTTAGCATACTGTAAGATTGTATGACAAAACTAAGGCTATCGTACTTCTGTCACATCATGAGAAGACAAGACTCTCTGGAAAAGTCGATAATGCTAGGGAAAGTGGAAAAGAAGAAGACCTAAAACAAGGTGGCTGGACTCGATAAAAGAAGTCATGTCCTTCAGTTTGCAAGATCTGAGCAAGTCTGTTCATGATAGGACGTTTTGGAGGGCTTCCATTCATAGGGTCATCATAGGTTGGAGGCGACTTGGTGGCACATAACACACACACGATTGTATAAATTATGAACAATAGGGACAGGACAGCTGTGTTGACATAATGTTGTGTCTTTGTGGGTAGAGAACCGAGCTTGGAATGGGGAGGGTTGGGCTTATTCGGTGCCTCATTCAGAAATCCTTGCATAACTTAACCTGCCTTGGTCTCAGTTCTGTGTTTGTAAAAGGGAAATAATAGTGACCAATCAAGAATGGTTTGATCCTTGAGATAGGCTGAAGTCCCCCCACCTTAGATGGCCAATTTTGCCCCTTCTGCCACACACATGGCTGCTTCCTTGCACTTCTGCTGCTGCCCAAGGAGAGTCTACAAGATTATGCCCAGGGCTTTTTTTCTGGGAAAAGAGGTGGTGGAACTCAGTGGTGGAACTCAGTACCGCACAATGATGTCACTTTGGGTCAGCTGGAACAAGGGGGGAGTTTTTAGAAATTTAAATTGCCCTTGGCAAAAATGATCACATGGCTGGTGGCCCCGCCCCCTGATCTCCAGACAGGGCAATCTAAACTCCTCTGGGTCTGGAGATCAGGGAGCGGGGCCACCAGCCATGTGACCATTTTCAAGAGGTGCCAGAACTCCGTTCCACTACGTTCCAGCTGAAAAAAAGCCCTGATTATGCCAATGATCTAGAGAGGCCAATAAGTTCCATTTTTCACAGGCCACTAAATTCCAAGGAAACTAGAAAATAAATTCCATTGTTCTCAGAGGGGCTTATCTCTAAATTCCACCCCCTCCCAGTCTTTTTTCTGACTAAACCATGTTTAGGACACTCTTATGAATGAATAGTAGCATGGATACTCAAGAGGCAATGTCTAGAGAAAATCAGAGGTCCTTTGGGACTTTCCAAATAATGGGGTGTGGAGTGATGTGCTGGCTGCTTTCAGGCTCACTGTTTTCTCTGGAAATGATGTAATTCTTCACTCTCTTCTGTTTTATATCCTGTTTAAAAATAGTACGACTGAAAGGTGCATTTTAAAGTTATGTTCTGAAAATGCCTGCAATCACACATGTGTCAGTGTGTTTCTGGTAGCAGAACTGGTTTGTTCTATAGGTAATATTCCTGCGGTGTATATTTTTATCACAGCAGGCCGAAGAAAAGAGGGTGATTTATGAAGTAACGTGGAATTCGTAGTATAAAGTGGAAGGGATCTTTATCAACAACGGTTTTAAGGTGAATGCATTAGGAAAGCAAGTACCTGCTATAAATAATTATGGCCGCTTCCTGGGGCCTAACAACACAAGATAAATGTAACCCAATTGGAGGTTAAGTATGCTTTCTGCAGAGACTAGATTCTCAGATGTCTTAACTCTTTGGCCAAAGCAGATGTTAGATTTGGCTGTCCAACTACAGATGCAAGGAAACATGTTCCCAAGTGCAATAATAGCCCAATTTGGATTGGGACTGTGGTACGAGTGGAAGGAGCTTTATCCTTATTTCCTGTGCCATTTTCCCAATTCAGCACAGCCCTTGTGACTTTACTTGCTCTGTAGGGGACCACATATGCACTGAATGTTACACACTGTATTATAAAGAGAAAAGCATATCTCTGCAATGAAAGGGGCTAGACAGAGTCTTACTTTTTTAAACAACAGAAAGCTGGAAATGCAGATGAACTGACAAGCAGATTGTAACAACTTTATAATGCTCTGTCACTTGACAAATAAGAGGCTCTCTGCTGCTGGTAGGGTTACCAGCTTCCCTCCAGCTCCCAACTCCTGTTGCCTGCTGCTGCTGGGTAGCAGGAGGAAATTCTTGGGCAAAATTCCAGTCCCAGAAAAGGCGCCAAAAAAACAGAAGCCAAATAGACTACAACCATTTTGAAAACAGAGATGTCTGGAGTAAAGGGGGAAAGCTGCCAGCGTTTGGTGAATGGGCCGTCCCTTTGAGGACATGTGGAAACAGCCAATTCCTACACAAATAAACAAAAATAGAGAATCCAACAAGCCCCCAATCTGATCTTAAACCAGATCATGAGCCACAAGGAATTTCTGAGCTAGACAGACCAGTAGTCTATGGATCTCGCCACACGAGACAAAATATATTCGAGGGTTTTTTAGTGTAATTCGAGTATATTTTGTCTTGCGTGGTTTGACCCTGTCTCTGTATAACGTGGTGTCATATATTTATATGTACCTTCTGCACATGCTCGGGGTTGCCCATTTTCTGTCATTATTTGCACAATGGCCATTCCAAGCCCTGTTGTAAACCACCGCAGGTGGGGGGAGGGGGAGAAGA
This sequence comes from Eublepharis macularius, assembly GCF_028583425.1. NCBI lineage: Eukaryota > Metazoa > Chordata > Lepidosauria > Squamata > Eublepharidae > Eublepharis > Eublepharis macularius. The sequence goes on along the minus strand of NC_072807.1, from coordinate 33,943,335 downwards.
AGGGAATATGAGATGCCAATTGGCATATATTTTAAGAGAGCCAGTTTGGTGTAGTGGTTAAGAGAGCGGGACTCTAATCTGGGGAACTGGGTTTGATTCTCCACTCCTCTGCTTGAAGCCAGCTGGGTGACCTTGGGCCAGTCACAGCTCTCTCAGCCCCACCCACCTCACAGGGTGATTGTTGTGGGGATAATAATAACATACTTGGTAAACCACTCTGAGTGTGGCATTAAGTTGTCCTGAAGGGCGGTATATAAATCAAATGTTGTTATGGTTATGGTTATGGTTATGGTTATGGTTATGGTTACGGTTACGGTTACGGTTACGGTTACGGTTACGGTTATTAAATGGATGTTAAATTAGCGATGTTAAAACTCCCGCCTTGTGTAACACGTTTGTGGTTTAAAGCATAAACATGGCCAGAAGGAATGCCAAACCTTAACTAGTGAGCTGGAAGACAGATGAACTAAAAGCGGCAGCATGAAGAGCCAGTGCCGTGATTGATTAAAGACGTCTTTGAGCTGTTAATGCCTAACGTGTGTTCGTGCCCTCTTTGCAGCACAGTGGCTGGGTGTGTGACAGGCCTATTATTACTACCTCTCTGCCGGGGAGAACTCTCTATTAGCCTGTGATGAATGGAAACCTGTCTCCATTGTACTCCGACTGGAGTCCGCTTGCTGACTGATTTCTTCCTGCGGGTGGCTGGTTTGTTGTTGGGCTAGCTCCATTGCTGGACGCCTTGCAGAGGTCTGGGCCTTTCCGGTGCCCTGTGTGGCAGGGTATCTCATGATAGCATGGGCAGGAGGCCTTTGCAAGCTTGGAGAGCCGAATCAATTCATTGAGAAGCCAAATGAGGCAGAAAGACAAACTTCAACCTCCCCTTTCTCAGTATTGATGAAACATGGTGTAAACGCTGCTCAGCGGAGCGTAAACCTGACAATTGGTAGTGTTTTTGAGCAGCTGTCAGCCGGGTGATAGGGCAGCTCTTGATAGATTTATCAGAAGTAGCTGCAGAACTGAGATGGGGGAAGTGAGATAAGGCCATCCTAGGATTTGGCAGGTGCCTGCTGCTTGCTGCTGGGATGCTCTTGCTTTTCAGATCAGCAAGAGAAAGGTCTGGAGGTGGAAATGATGCCACACATTTGTGACATCACATCCATTCAATGACATTCTGGCAGCCCCCGAAAAATCCATTTCAAGGACGGCCAGCGCATTGCCTGATGTGCTTCCACCACATCCGGGCCTTTGGCTGGACATGATGTCATGTTTCACACAACATCCTTTCCACCTCCAGACTTGCCTGTAGAGCTCCCAGGGGTGCCAGCCGGCAGCCTGGTGTCCTTAGCTATCACCAATGTCACCAAGATACCACTTCCACCAGGCCTCTTCAGCGGTGTTTCATTTCTCAAAGGAAATGTGCCAAAGCTCAGTGAGTGATTAAACTGTGGAATTCACTATCGTTAGACAGAGTTTTAAAGTTGGTTTTAAAAGGGGGTTAGACAGACTCATAGAGGAAAGGTCCACCAATGAGCTACTTAGTCATGGTGACTAAAAGGAACCTCCATATCCAGAGGCAGCATATCTCTGAATCCCAGTGCTAGGGGGCAATATCAGGGGAAGGCCTCTGCCCCTCTGCCCTCTTTGGCCTCTGGGGCAACTGATTGGTTGCTGTAAGAAACAGTATGCTGGATTAGCTAGACCACCAGGGCTTTTTTTCAGCAGGAATGTGGTGGAACGGAGTTCCGGCACCTCTTAAAAATGGTTACATGGCCGGTGACCCCGCCCCCTGATCTCCCCTCTGTCTGGAGATCAGGGGGCGGAGCCACTAGCCATGTGACCATTTTCACCAAGGGCAATTTAAACTTTAAAAAACTTCCCCCTTGTTCCAGCTGACCCCAAGTGATGTCATTGTGCAGTCCTGAGTTCCACCACCTTTTCCCAGAAAAAAGCCCTGTAGACCACTAATCCAATGTTAAAGCTCAAGACAGATAGAATGGAATGTCCTCCTGACTTGGAATCCATGCGCAGCTCTTGGAACCTTTTCTCCCCCTCCCATCATACTAGAAGTCGAGGGCTCCCAATGAGGGTGATGGTAAGCAATAGAGATTCAGGACAGCAACCCCCCCCCCAACACCTTACTTCTTTCCCTTGTGCATAATTAACTTATGGAAGCTGTCTGCCAAAGGGTGTAGTGGCCGGCTCTAAATTGGCTGGCTTTCAGGGTTGGAGGTGGGAAGGGGTAAGACTGGAAGATAAGCCCATTGCATGTCTATAAACTGCGATGGCTAAATGAACATCCATAGGCAGCGCGCTTCTTACTTCTGTGGCATCAACAGAGGAGGAAGGCAGCTGCCTTCAGGCTGAATTTGTGGACTTCCCAGAAGAATCTGTCTAGCCCTGTAGGGAACTACTGGATAGGGTTGCCAACTCCAAGTTGGGAAATTCCTGGAGATCTGTGGAGTGAAACCTGGAGAAAGTGGGTTTTGGGGAGGGAAAAGACCTTGGCATGGCATAATTCCAGAGTCCACCCCCAAAAGTAGCCATTTTCTCCAGGTGAGCTGATCTCTGTGGCCTGGAGACCAGTTGTAATTCCAGGAGATCTCCAGCCACTGCCTGGAGGCTGGCAACCCTACAACTGGACTAGATGGATCTTTGATGTAATCCTTCAAGGCTCCTCTCATGTTCTTGTGAGTCTGATTGCAGGTGCTAATTCTCCTTTTTAAATCTGGGATAAAAATGTGCAAAATGAATGTGGTTATGGGAGTGATATAGCGGCTCTGGCTCCACCTTATATTCCATATATATTCCTTTGGAAGCTGGAATATAGGGTTGCCAGCCTCTAGGTGGTGGCTGGAGATTTCCCGGAATTACAATTTATCTCCAGCCTACTGAGAGCAGTTCCCCTGGAGAAAATGGCTGCTTTGGAGGGTGGACCCGATGGCATCATGCCCTTCTGAGGCTCATCCCCTCCCCAAACCTCACCCTTTTCAAGATCCACCCCAAAAATCTCCAGGAATTTCCCAAACTGGAGCTGGCTACCCTAAATAGAACCTGGCTGCAGTTGGGGGAGACTATCTTTAAAGCTACTTTCAGACATGTTGGATAATGTCCTTTCTGTGTACTTTAACAATCGTTTGCAAGTGGATTTTCCTGTTTCAAGAAAATCTACTTGCAAGCAATTGCTAACATGCATTAAAAGTACATTGAAAATGCATTATCTAACATATGGGAAAGCAGCTGTAATGTTCCCCATTTCTTTAAGAAAAAGGGGGGGCATTCCCTGCAATTTAAAGAAATGGTACACAAGGAGAGAGAGGCTGGGGGCATCTTTTTGCTGTCTGAAGGATATCTGAGCTTTCTATAACAGCAAAGGACTTGGAATGGCAAGAGACAGAAGCCTTTGGTGTGAGCCAAACAGCCTAAGGAATCTTAGCCTGTGGCTTATTATTTTCATCTCTTGGTGATCCAGGCTAGTGGAACCAGCCCCAGCCCAGGGTGCTGGGATCTCACAGTTTGTGTGTGATTAAATTGTGTACTTGCATTTATTTTTGCAAGCCACTTTGAGTCACTTGATGTTTGGATGATGTCAATTTTGAGCTGTTTTTAGCGATCACTTAAATGCGTCCTCACACCTGCAAAGTATATTTGAATGTAGAAATTATACCCCGAAAACAAGGAGGGGGAGCAGAACAGCAAAGACATTGCAGAATATTATATTTGAACTTTTCTTGGGCACAGAACACATCTAGGTATCAAGAAGACCTAATACGGAGGGTCATACCAACCTGACACTGGTTTCCTTGGTGAATGAATGCTTGCTTGACTCATTTAAAGCTGAAATGAGAAAATACATAAGAATCTATTGGGGGGAAAAGTCATACATTTAGGAGAGAGTAATTATTAGGTATTCAATCACCACTGCCAGTTCCTTCCTTCTGTAATCATCTCTCAGCGAGTGTCAAATGTCTGCTTCTACAAGACAAGTAAATGGTCTTAAAAGGGGAGAAATTGCTTTCTTTTATATCTCTCTCTCTAAAAAAGAAGGAAATTGTGCCAGAGCTGCTGACAAATATAGAAACTGTAACTGGAATGGAGCAGACACTGAATGCACCCGCCAGCCTGCCGCTGTAATTATCCCGCAGGTGAACGGGGACTTTTCTGCATAAATGGAACAGAATGAATTCAGCAAATGTTAGCCCTAAGGGGTCTCGGGATCGTTGCGGGCTTCTCTGGAGAAATTGCCTCAACATCCTTCCTTGAAAAATCTTCGCTTTTCCTGGAATGTGGAAGGGGGGAGGAGGGTCAAAACCGAGGTGATAGGGAGAGAGAAGAAAGAATATCCGGACTCCTTCCTCTGTCAATACCCCCAATGTGATGTCTAATTAGCTCCCGCAAGGCTCTTCCAAAGAAACAACTCGAAATACAAAAAAAGGGATGGCGTCTTGCAAATGACATTTGCATTGTGCAATCCCTCTGGCAGCGCACCCCTGCCGTGATCGATAAGTTAAAAATCTATCAAGGAGGAAACGAAGGGCAGAAATAAGAGCAGAATTAGAGAGCTGCCAATTTTGGATCCCGTGCCACTGGGTCCATTCTGTTTAATTTTTCATCCTGTTAAATGAGCAAATTTCAACACAATGATCTTATTTTCTTGTAGAAATCGATCCTGGATTATTTATTTATTACAGGTGTATCCCTCTTTCCTTTCATCCTGGAGCTTAACTTTCCAAAGAGATCTCCCATCTAATCAGGGCTTTTTTTCTGGGAAAAGAGGTGGTGGAACTCAGTGGGTTGCCCTTGGAGAAAATGGTCACATGGCTGGTGGCCCCGCCCCCTGATCTCCAGGCAGAGGGGAGTTGAGATTGCCCTCCACGCTGCTCAGCGGTGCAGAGGGCAATCTAAACTCCCCTCTGTCTGGAGACCAGGGGGCGGGGCCACCAGCCATGTGACCATTTTCAAGCCGTTCCGGAACTCTGTTCTACCGCGTTCCAGCTGGAAAAAAGCCCTGCATCTAATCATTGACCAATCCCCGCAAAGCAGAAGGATGAGGTTCACAGCATAATCTGGAATCCTGAAGCCGAAGTGGTGTATCAATAAATGTAAAGGCCATGTATTTTTTTAAATAATAAAATTTACTTTTTAAAAACTGGATAACTTGACAGTGTGTGTGTGGTTTTTTTTGGTTGCTCAATGGAAACAGTTGAGTGAATCTTGATTATTGTATTACTTTTTTATGGATGTGAATTTGACCAGCTTGGGATTATTTACTTTGATCAGTGGCTTCCGGAGAGCCACAATTTATCCACATTTACTTCCGTCCCTGACATGAGGCCTGCATCTCACAGAGACTCACAGCCTACCTGTTCCTCTCGTAGCTGTTTCAAGGCAATATCCTTGAATACTTTTCTGGAACATTGGATGAGTGACACATTGGGCAACAGCGCCCAGAAGAGCGAGCCACATTTGAGAAGAGTCCAGTAGCACCTTTAAGACTAACCAACTTTACTGTAGCATAAGCTTTCGAGAATCACAGTTCTATGTATTGTCGAAGGCTTTCACGGCCGGAGAACGATGGTTGTTGGGGGTTTTCCGGGCTGTATTGCCGTGGTCTTGGCATTGTAGTTCCTGACGTTTCGCCAGCAGCTGTGGCTGGCATCTTCTGAAGATGCCAGCCACAGCTGCTGGCGAAACGTCAGGAACTACAATGCCAAGACCACGGCAATACAGCCCGGAAAACCCCCAACAACCAACAATCACAGTTCTCTTCGTCAGATGACATCTGACAAAGAGACCTGTGATTCTCGAAAGCTTATGCTACAGAAATGTTGGTTAGTCTTAAAGGTGCTACTGGACTCTTTTCTATTTTGCTACTACAGACTAACATGGCTTACTCCTCTAGTTCTAGAGCCACATTTGGCTCCTGAGCCATTGAATAAATATCACTGCTTTAGATGCACATGTGTTTATTGTCTGATGGGAATTGCTCCTAGAAAACTATCTTAAATGCATAACCCATAGCACAATGTGATTGTTGGAACCTGTATCTGTTTCATAGATGAAGTTTCTCAGATATCTTTCCCTGTTCTATGTATACATTTAGGTTATCGTGGGTGAGCTCTTGCATAGTCTATTAGGCAGAAGAAAATATGTGGAAAGCAAGCTAGGATTGCCGGCTGCAAGTTGGGAAATTCCTGGAGATCTGGGGGGTGAAACCTGGAGAAACCTGGAGAAAGGGGGGTTTGGAGAGGGAAAGGACCGTGGCATGGCATAATTCTATAGAGTCCATCCCCAAAAGTAGCCATTTTCTCCAGATTGACTGATCTCTGTGGCCTGGAGACCAGTTGTAATTTCAGGAGATCTCCAGCCACTACCTGGAGGCTGGCAACCCTAAAGCAAGCCAGATGTTAACAGCGCTCCATGAATTCTCAGAAGACATCACACCGTTGCTGGTACATGATAACCGAGGCTGTTTTACAAAACTTTCTAGGCATACAAAATGACATTACATAATTGGGACTAGAGACAGCCTTTTTTCATTAGGCGATGTTGAAACATTTTCAAAAAGGGCTAGGAGTTATTTTGTAACCAGTTTTGAAGGAAGGCAGAGATGACTACCTGGCCAGATAAGAATAAACATATGAAACTGCCAAGTTGGACCACTGAGTCATTAAACTCAGTATTGTCTACTTCCCTCCAATGTCTCGGTGCCTGAGAATCTCTGATTGGCGATCAAGTAAAGTGGAGAGTAGAAAAATGCCTAGGAAACCGTGTATACGGTCCAAATTTAGAATTAATTTTGGAAGTGTTCCTCATTAAACTGGAATTATTCATGTGAGGAATGCAAGGAGAAAAACTATATAAAATACAAGGGAGAAAACCCAGCCTTAGAACGAACCAGGATTTTATCGGTTGATATGTGTTTGTTTGTCTTTCTATATTGCTACAGTGGGAGAAGGCTGGGCTCACCCGTATCAGAGAATTGTTTTCGGTGTGGCACCTGCATGTATCCTGAAAGAGCTACCACCCCCTTGTTTTATAGTGACAGTTGCAAATGCAGGTTTGGGTTTATTTATTCATACCTCCAGGGCTCATTTTGAGGAGGAACCCACAGGAATGCAGTTCTGGCAGTTCCCCAAAGAGGTCACATGTCAGGTGGCCCCACCCATCTGACTCTCGGCCATTTGGGGCCCGTTTCAGCCTGGATTGGGCCAAAACGGCCTGGATAGGGCCTCTGACAGGTGGTGGATCACTTTCTCACTCAGCAGCAGCCCAATCCTGACCATTTTGTGCCCCTTTTCAGCCATTTTCAGCCCCTTTTTGCCATTTTGGGCCCCATTTCGGCCCTGAATGGCCAGGATTGGGTCCAAAACAGCCAGAATAGATGTCAGGGGGTGTGGCATATGCAAATCAGTTATACTAATAACACACTTCCAGTGATGGCAAGAGGTGTGGCATATGCTAATGAGTTATGCTACTGAGTTCCTCTAGCTCTTTTTCTATAAAATGACCCCTGCATACACCACTTTCCCCCCAATGGAGATGCAAAGCAACTTACAACATCATTTTCCCCTCCTCCATTTTTTACTCACGACAACCCTGTGAGGTAGCTTAGGCTGAGAATGTATGACTGGCTGAAGGTCACTGAGGAAACTTCCATGGAGGAGTGGAGACTCAAACCTGAATCTCTCCGATACTAGTCTGGCACTCTAACCACTACACCACGCTGTCTGGCTTCAGTATCAATGTGCATCCTCATATTATTCCTTAGCCATCTTTATTGTATGTACAAAAACGTGGTTGAAGTCTGTTAAGAGTAACTAATCTGCGTTAAATTATCTTGGCTCTACGCCCCAAGCTTTTTGCAGACACTGGGACCAATTATATGGTGTTAATAATCGTCACACTGTCGCTTCTGTTTTCAAAGCCTGCCCGCTACGGAGAGGCCTGGATGTTTTATTTATGTATTATTTAAACAACATTGATTAAAATTTCTCTTGTTCGGGTCAGGTGACAAAAAAAGGAATGAGCGTATCGGGCTGCTGCTAATTACTTTCTTCAAGGAAGTGCCTCGAAGTCATATTTTAAGGACCTAATCCTTTTTTTGGCTGTTTTGTGCAGCTCAGCTGTCCATTCCTCCCCCCTCTGCCCTAGAGAAGGAAGACGGGAGTTAGAGGAGAAAAGAATAGCGCAGATATTGTTTTAATCTCCCTTCCAAGGATAATTGCTTTCTGATTATTCCACACATCCCTTCCTAGGCATGTTTCAGGCGATGGATATCCCTGCAAAATTGCTTCCCATGTTTCACTCAGTGGAGACAGGATGGGGCCTGTATCATTCCAGCTAGGCATTAATAGACCTTCAAATGAGATTTCACAGCCTCAAATCAGATTATTTCTAGGGCTTCAGTTACTCTGGAGAACAAAGATGGGACAGATGTAGACATGGAGCAGCTCCGCAGCGAACGAGAGCTTTGCAAATCCAAACAAATGCTAGAGCAGGCTAGGCCAAAGATGTTGCTTTTGGAGATGGGATAAACCACAAATGCAAACGTGGTCTCTAACTACAAAATTCACCGGCCATTAAGGGGTAAATGTTACAAACCTGGTGACAAAGCAGTATTTCAAGAACACGGAGGTCAGCCTGTATAATTAAATAAGTACATATGGACTACTTATATTTAATTACCCACACTGGGTTGTCATGTGATATTACTTCTCAGTCTGGAAATTTTTGTCACTAGTGGGAAATGGGAGAAGATTTTGAGTTTTTAGGGGGAGGGCCTTAACCCTTTGTGGTGGCTTAGCAGCCACCTTGGAAAGGTTTGATCATTTGTGGTAGAAGAAATCTTGGCCTTAAATTCTTTGCTCTCCATAAACAATGTAATGGGATAGGAAGAGTGCAGGATTTCATGCCAGTTTTACCACAGCATAGTTAGGGTTCCCGGACCAAGTACTGCTGGAGTGGGAGGGGTGGGGTGGGGCTTTTCAGCAATGTTATAACATTACTTGTGCCACAAGGATGTCATTTCTGGCCCAATCTGAAAATTACATCATTGTGCAGCAGCTGCTCCAAACGCTATCAATTTTGAATGAATGCTAGAATGTCATCCCTATCTGATGACATCACTTCCAGGTTGTGCTGGAAATGATGTCACCACAGTTCCTTCCATTTTTCTCCCAGTATCTCTTTTCCAACAGGTTCCCAAACAAATCGAGGAGCATTAAACTGGTGTAAATTAGTTTTGGGTGCCACATTCCAAGTGCACATGGAGAAAAGCGTATACTTTGCAAACAGAAGGTCCCAAATTCAATCTCTGTCATGTAGCCGGTGTCAGAAAAAAAAACTTCTGAGTCCCTGGAGAACTGCTACTGTGGGAAGGGCAGGATATACGCTGAATAAAAATAAAAATAAATAAAATACTGGTGTAGACAGTGGTATAGTCTGATTCTTTATAAGGAAGCTTCTTATATTTGACGAAGAGAGCTCATAACCTGGAAATCTAGTTGGTTTTTAAGGTGCTGCTGATCTTGCTCTTATACTGCAGACGAATACAGCTACCCACCTGAAACTATCTTATAATCATATCTTCAAACATTATCAGGACCAAACTGTACGTTATGATATTACCACGGGGACTTGCAGCAGGATGGCAGCTGCGCATTCCCTGTGAGAAGAACTGAGAGCAGAATCACAAGTGACAAAAGGCACAGATTGGACACTTGTCAGCTTCCCTCAAGTTTTGATGGGAAATGTAGGCATCCTGGTCTCGCAGCTTGGACTTTTCAACTGTCACTTGTCCAACATTCCGCCAAGCTGCCTACATTTCCCATCAAAACTTGAGGGAAGCTGACAAGTGTCCAATCTGTGCCTTTTGTCACTTGTGGTTCTGCTCTCAGTTTGGAAATGTTACACAGGTACAATTCTGGTCAGGTCTGTGTTCTGGGGGGAGTGCTTTCCACATCTGCAGTTCTCCTGACTAGAGATGGGCACGAACTGGGAAAAAACTGAACCAAATTTCACAAACCTCGAACCTTCACAAACCTGCCCCTGGTTCGCGAACCAGCTTGTTTGGTTTATGAAAATATCACATCCAGGCCAGAAAAATCATCACTTCCGGGTCAGCAGAAGGTCACTTCCAGGTCAGCAGGTCTGCAGGAAGTCCATTCTCTGTTGCCGAGGAAACTGATTGATTGGCAGCAGGCTGTCTGCATTGAGGAACCAAAAATGAACCAAATGAACCAGCCTAAAGTTCATGGCGGTTCGTCAGAAATGGGATCTGACGAACCACTGGTTCACGAACCATGAACTGGCCTGGTTCGTGCTTAATTTTGGTTCGTATTTCAGTTCATGCCCATCTCGACTCCTGACCCAAAATGGTGCAGGGTGGGGCATCAGAGCGTAGTGGAGCAAGTTTCACGCCCTCAGGGCCATTTCAGGTCAAGAAACGGCACTGGGGGAGGGGGAGCAGGAGTCCTTCCCCCTGTGCTGCAGTCCCAACCAGAACTGAGTCCTTGTGAGGCTTCTAAACTGAGTTCCCACAAGGAACTTGCAGCAGCTGTCTGGCTGTAAGACCCTTTGGCGATTGTGTGGCAGATGTAACATGTAGTTTGGCCCTCAGTTGCGGGCTCTTGGCCCTGTGTTTACAGTTGTACAGTTACTGCTCCCTGTTTGGGGACTGAAAAGAACTTATCATTCCAAAGCAAATAATAACATTTCATGCTTTTCGGAACAGCTAATCAAGATTTGGGGTCTGTGCAGTAGGTTTCTCAACCTCCAGCAGGTGCCTGGAGATCTCCCATAATCGCAACTGACCGCTAGGCAACAGAGATCAGTTCCCCTAGGGAAAATGACTGCCTTGGAAGGTAGACTGGGTGGCATGATATCTGGCTGAGGTCCATCCTCTCCAGAATTCAAACCTTAAATCTCCAGGAATTTCCCAATTGGAGCTGACAGCCCTAGCACACACATATTTATATATGTCAAATAAGATCCAGAAACCTTCACAGACAGAAGGTTAGTATCGTTATAAATATATATTTTTAGAACTCTGTAACCAGACTAGAATTGTGTTTTCTCGTTTCGTTGGTATAATCATTCATTCATTTCTTAAAAATTCATCCTACCTTTGCACCTATCTTTTTTTTTAAATCAAGGAGGATGTAATGTTGATCTAAAAACAGACAACGAAAAAAATTATTGTAGACCCTAATAACTCTAGAGCCACCCGTGTGTGAAATATAATGTTGTAATAAAACAAAAATATTAAAGGGAGGGGGCCAAAGCAGTAATAACATTTTATTGTAGAATATGTTGCCAGATTTCTCTGTTGACATAATAAAACATAACGCCATGGTGGCCGTCAGCAGATGTTGATAGATGCCTTTTTTTTTTGCAGGTTAATATGGGATGGTTGTCAGGAAGCATGAGTGACTGGTGGGCCGTAGTGAAGTTGTCAAAGAGGCTGTCAGTATATCTGTCGGTGGTACGTTAGCTTTGGTTTCTGCTTGAACATTCTCGTGCTTTTAACTTTGCTGCTGGGAGTGCATAGAATCGTTATTATCAGGGCTTTTTTGGGGGGAAAAGTGGTGGTGGAACTCAGTGATGGAACTCAGGACCGCACAATGACATCACTTTGGGTCAGCTGGAACAAGGGGGGGATTTTTTAAAGTTTAAATCGCCCTTGGTGAAAATGGTCACATGGCCGGTGGCCCCACCCCCTGATCTCCAGGCAGAGGGGAGTTTAGATTGCCCTCCGCGCCAGCTGTCTGGAGATCAGGGGGCGGGGCCACCGGCCATGTGACCATTTTCAAGAGGTGCCGGAACTCCGTTCCACCACATTCCCACTGAAAAAAAGCCCTGGTTATTATTCTATATTGGTACAGCAGCCACCCAGCACAGTGGAACCATGGGATCAAGTGTGGAAACCAGTACAGTGACGAGTGCTTTCTACAGGATCCATGAGGGCAGGTGACTTTTTCCCCTCCCTGAAGATGTGTCGGAATTTATAGCTGGTCCCTATTTCAGGAAAGCTCCCAAATTGTTTCAAAAAAGACTCTGCCATGGGCGCTGACAACCAGGCCCTAGATCTCTAGCCCAGGTGAGTCTGATCTCGTCAGATCTCAGAAGCTAAGCAGGGTCAGCCTTGGTTAGTAATTGGATAGGAGACCTCCAAGCAGGGCTGCAGAGGCAGGCAATGGGCAAACCACCTCTGTTAGTCTCTTGCCATGAAACCCCACCAGGGGTCGCCATAAGTTAGCTATGACTTGAAGGCGCTCTCCATCACCACTCTAGGACTATAGCACGTACTTCAAGTCTGAAGAAGACCACGTAAAAGATGCCTTGGTGCTTTCAACTGAATTGAGAGATCAGTTTGGTGTAGTGGTTAAGAGCACGGGACTCTAATCTGGAAAACTGGGTTTGATTCCCCACTCCTCCACTTGAAGCCAGCTGGGTGACCTTGGGTCAGTCACAGCTCCCTCAGAGCTCTCTCAGCCCCACCCCCTTTCCAGGGTAATTGTCTTGAGGATAATAATAGCACACTTCGTAAGCTGCTCTGAGTGGGTGTTAAGTTGTCCTCAAGGGCGGTATATAAATCAAATGTGATTGTTGTTGTTGTTATTAGAGTGTCACACTAGCATCACAGAGACCTGAGTTTGAATCCTTGTTCTGCCATGAAGCTAACTGTGTGGCTCTAGGCCACTCATATTCTCTCGGTGTGTGTGTGTGTATTCATTAAACCTCACCATTCAATGTATTGTGAAGGTGTAACAACAAGTTTCTTTGAGTCAGCTAACATATCTCAGTTGTGAGGAGCCCTTTCAAAAACAAGTTAAAAACTTGTGGTAAGAACTGAAGCCATAACTGTCTAATCTTTTGCTTGGGGTGTGTGTATTGATAGGGTTGGAGCCTGTGGTCCATCAAGAATAATAACATAATAATAACAATAATAACAATAATTTATGTATTGCCGTGCAGGACAACTTGACACCCACTCCGAGTAGTTTACGAAGTGTGTTATTATTATCCCAACAACAATCACCCTGTGAGGTGGGTGGGGCTGAGAGAGCTCTGAGAGAGCTGTAACTGATCCAAGGTCACCCAGCCACATTCAAGCACTCCAGTGAGGAATCAAACCTGGCTCTCCAGATTAGAGTCCTGCTGCTCTTAACCACTATACCAAACTGGTGACCCCCATCCCCCCTGTCCCCCCCCATCCCAACAATCCTTTCTGACTCTAGAAAAGGGACTTTTGTCTAGGTTTGTGTGGACTTAGTGGTGTGATTGATTCTGAGGATTAGTGTTGCGAGCTGTTCACACAACCATTCATTTATATATTCATGGCCACATGCTGAGATTTGCAAGCAGACCGCATGGCAACCAAACCTGTTCTGTGTCAGCTGGAACAAGGACAAATGCATCTTGCCGAATGCTTTTAAATCACCAAGTACTATGCCAGAAGGAGAGAACTGGTCATAATTACAACAAGGCATTGACTGAAGTCATCATATAATGAATTATGTAGCGTATACTGTAGGGCTGGCTGACCTCATCGGGTGTGTAAATTTCTTTTATTATCAAAGTGCTGTGATGGAATTGGGTCTTTTGAATCTGAGATTCCTTCTCCATCTTCCTTCCCAAGCTACCATGGTTTCCTTTTTTAGATAAATGGTTGCTTTTCACTGACTGCCATTGCCTTGTGTGGCTGCTGCTAAAAGGTCTCCAAAAGGTTGGAGAAAAGAAGCACATACAAGAGGGATTGTGTAGGAATCTTGGCTCTCCTCCCGCGCACGCTTTCCGCACATGATACAAGGATGAATGCCCATGTGTCTTGAAGTACCAAGGGAGATCTCTGGATTGTTCTCTGTGCCATCCCCCCCCCCCCCGCTCAACAGTTTAGCCATTCTAACGTTTTTAGGGAGAATTTTTTGTAGGGAGAATTTTGCGCTCGAAACATTGCGTGGTGAAGAAACATTATCTTAACCAGGGCTTTTTTTCTGGGAAAAGAGGTGGTGGAACTCAGTGGGTTGCCCTTGGAGAAAATGGTCACATGGCCGGTGGCCCCGCCCCCTGATCTCCAGACAGAGGGGAGTTTAGATTGCCCTCCACGCCGCTCGGCCATGTGACCATTTTCAAGAGGTTCCGGAACTCCGTCCCACCACGTTCCAGCTGAATAAAAACCCTGATCTTAACTGTCTATACTGCTGGAGACACTGAGTTTCAGTTGCAAGAAAAACAACTACTTGGGATGGCAAACTGCCAATAAGAAAGCAACGTATTTTTTTTAATGTTCCATTTTGCAGGACTGATTCATAGCTATTGGCTTTGTGTGCTTTTTGTGTGTGTGTGAGATGCGGCACTATCTTGGAAAATGCAGATTCCAGCATGTTAGCCATGCAAAATATAGCAGCCTTCTTTGTATTGTTTTTTGTAGTTAATCCTGTCCATGTCACACAAGAGAGAGTGAGTGTGGTAAGTAACTCTCCTTATCAAATGACCAAAGGATACAGAATATCTGTCACATCTTTCTTTCCTTCCCATAAAATCCTTAGGAGTTGTTCTTAAGCACCTGCCCGGTATCTTCTCTTCCTTCTAAGAACCACAGCTTGTTCCAGTTACTAATAAACTCCAGAGCTCTTGTTTTGTGGTTGCTACAACTTGTCATGATGCTGTTTAACCCGCTATGCTCTGCTTAATGGTTTGTAAAGACCGGCCGCAATCCTACCAAACCTCTTTTCTTTTCTTATGGCCGCTGATTACAGGACATATCAATCATTAACTGGCCTGAGCACCAAAGGGCAAAAGGCATCTTCCTGGAGAACTCCAAAACCAACCTTTAGACTCCTACAAATAGGCAGAGATTGAATTGTAATTTTGCTAGCAGTTAGAGGAAGCTGATGCCATCTCTTGATGATCTGAGATAGAGTCAGTGCTAAACAAGCTTGCTTTTCCTTCTAACTGTAACATTAAAAATTGGGGTCGAATCTGGATGAAGCAAGATTGGTGGTCACTGTGACACTGAGAGATCTCTGTCTTTTGGTGCTACACCTCTGAAGATGCCAGCCACAGCTGCTGGCGAAACGTCAGGAACTACAATGCCAAGACCACGGCAATACAGCCCGGAAAACCCACAACAACCATCGTTCTCCGGCCGTGAAAGCCTTCGACAATACATCGAAGCAAGATTGGCTTTGTGGTGCTCTTCTGGAGTAGATTATTTTATCAGTTAAACTCAGCGGCAGGAGTAGTTCCCTCTTTGCAGATTTATACATACCGCAGTTGAGTGAGGAGATGGTTTGTGAACTGGGTTTGTATGAGGGTGTAGCTGACAGCAGTTTGCCCAGGGCTGTATTATCCACAAAGCTGACTGGGCTGAAGCCTAGGGGCCCAGTGGGGCCTGTCAATTTTTTTTTTGCTGAGGCACCCCCCCCATAAATTACAATTAATTGATTCTCTTATATAACCTCTATTAATAAGATAATCAACTGCTTCCTTAATGAAGTGAAACAAATTCTCTCTTATATTATGACAATTATCCATAAATTATATATATTTTTAATAATAATTTTATTCACTTCAGAATATTACAGTATTGAACAATTATACTCCCAACATGTATTTTCCTGAAGAGTTCTACTTGGGCAATCATAGAATCATAGAGTTGGAAGGGGCCATACAGACCATCTAGTCCAACCCCTGCCCAGTGCAGGATCAGCCTAAAGCATCTCTGACAAGTATTCATCCAGCCTCTTCTTGAAAACTGTCAGTGAAGGGGAGCTCACCACCTCCCTAGGCAGCTGATTCCACTTTTGAACTACTCTGACCGTGAAAAAGTTCTTCCTAATATCCAGCCGGTACCTTTGTGCATGTAATTTAAGCCCATTGCTTCGCGTCCTACCCTCTGCTGCCAACTGGAACAGCTCCCTGCCCTCCTCCAAATGACAGCCTTTCAATTTAAAAAATAGTGAACAGAATTCTTCGGGATATGGGGCTACATACTACGGTCTAGTACCTACTGTACCAGGGTCAGACTGTCAGCTGTATTGCGATGAAAGATTGAAGTGCCAGAGGGGACCCGAAATACCTGAAAGCCTAAGGGCCTGGCCATGGGTTAATACGGCCCTGAGTTTGCCAATCCAATAAATAAATACTATAGTTTCAATACGATCCCACTCTACCAAATTCATCTTATGTAATTTTTCTGCCTCTTTGCCATTGCTCAGTTCTGTGATACTGGCAGATAGAAGAGAAGGCAGAAGAGAACAACCTTATTCAATCCCATTTGCTCGGGAAAGGGGCCACTTTTGTTCTTCCTTGTCACAAATGGGTTCTTTCCTCATTTACTCTGTTATATTTAGCCCGCATAAGGAGGTTTCCATCTGGTTTTAAGGGCGCCTGGGGAAGTATTGAGTTAGGGGAAGCATACCTTGTGTTCAGTTCATCTTCATACAACAGAGCCCACTATTATTTTATGAGGTCTCAGGAGAAACATAAAGCTTGCCTGTTCCAATAACAGTGCATAAATCACACATGGAATCGTTTCGGGGGGTGCTCTGTTAAGTGCAACATTTCTCTTCTCAGCAAAATGTTAATAAGTCATGATAACCAAGAGGGTTACGTGTGTTTGTGCATGTATGTGAATGAGTTGCTTCCACTTAGAGCTTTTGCATATGTGTGTTGTGTGTGCCGGGCAGCTTCTTGGCACATAAAGGGATGATGTAGCAATTATCTATTTATTTATGTAAGCATCTTTCCATCTTTCCACATAATTCAAGGTGGCTTACGAATTTATTCAAATTAAATTAAAACCAAGATAAAATCTCTCCCCTCCACCCCTTATTACTAATCCCAAAGTGCCTCTTGAATTGTACAGATTTAGATCTGCAAACTGGATTCTCAGAGGCTACTATTCACTCACAGTTCTATACAATTTTGCCTTTCTATCACTCGTAAAATCAAGGACAGATGCTTTATTTCTTAAACGTTTCCTTAATCATAAGGAAATTGGTTATAGCTATAACAATTTGGATCCTAAATTCATTTTCTGCTGGCAGAAGGGAGGATTTGTATTGGAATTACAAGTATTTTTCTTTCTTCAACCATTGTGGGGAGGGGGGCTACCCTGGGAGAGTGTGTCAAAATTTCCAGAATGCAATCTTGGATATTCTGTGACCCTCACCAGCCCCTTCACTAGTTTTAATTAATTAATTTTAGTGATATTTATACTACTTTATTATTTTTATCATGCTTTATTTAGTAAGCCATCTCATGCAGCTTCTCTGAAGAGATGGCATATACATTTTCCTAAATAAATAAGTAAATTTCTAGGCTAGACTGTTATACCTACAGGGCAATTAATCTCTGCACAAAAGGACCCTGTACAAAATTATTGGCTGAAAGATCTCCATAACAGGTGGTCAGACTATCCATTTTCATGTTAAGAGATGGAAGTTTTGTGCCCTGCCTGTCTGCAGATGTGTTCTCAAATGGCAACACTTTACTTTTGTCTGTAGAACTGAACGACAGACATTTATAAGGGAAACACGGAAAAAGTAGGGCTACAACTCTTTTCCTACCTATGATGGCCCCAGTGACAAGCTACATAACACTGTGAAAACAGGCTCATTTGAACCAATAATTAAACAGAATGTTTTTATAAACAATGCAACCCAATTATAAACACATTTTCAAAATATCTACAAAATATAATTACTCGTACATCCAACCTTACAATGCCCGGATACAATGAAATATAAAGTCCACAATATTGTTGATAGCCGATACCTTAAATGATAAATTCCAACTTCAAGACAACGTGCCTTCCATTTTAAACATCAGTTGCGGCTGATGGGAAGCCCCTATTTTGTAGCTCTTTGGTAAATGTGTTTATAATAATTGGGTTGCATTGTTTATAAAGGATATATTATATCCTTTTGTTTGTTTAAATATTGGTTTTGTTTAAATATTGATTCAGATTCGCCTGTTTTCACAGTGGCTGTTTAATACATTGCTGTCACTACACTGTGTATCTTTTGTGTTATTGTTATTAACCAGTGATAAACTAGCAGCACAGAAAAGCCCTTTGTGCCCAGTGAGTTCACGCTGACCTCAGAACTGTGGAGCTGATGAGGTCACAAGTGAGTTGTGTGATGGTATCAATATCCCCCAGCTACAGCTCAGCCCCATGCATTTATGACCTGTCCATTACTAGGGCTATCAAAACTCTCCTTTGGCTGAAGTATGGAGAGACATCTTAGAGGCTAGAATGGAGCATGCCTTCTGACTGAAAGTTATGGTCAGTGCTGGAGACAGGCTTCCTTCGGATCCCACAGTGCATTGAGAGCTGAGAAGGAGGGCTCCAGATTTGAAAAACAAGAAATCTCCCTCACAATGGGTGAAGAGCAGCAGAGAGAAGAAGGCGATTCTGCTTCTTCAATAGATGTGAGTGGCCAGAAGTCTTCAAGTCAAGCCAGTGTTACTAACTGAGGTGGTGGTAGTGGGGTAAGGAAGCAGGATTTTATAGTAAAAAAAGTTACTAATGAAAAGAAATAGACTTAGGGGGTAAATCCAGGGCAAGGGGACATCTTTGGGGGCAGATATATGGCAAGGGGACATCTTTGAGGGGAGATATATGGCAAGGGGAATGGATACATTCAAGGAGGGGAGGTCCAGCAACGGCTACCAGCCACAGTGATTAAAGGGAACCTCTCCATTCGGAGGCAGTAAACCTCTGAATATCAGTGCCAGAAGGCAACATTGAGAAAGGTGTCAGACTCTGTCAGTGTAATCCTAAGCAAAGTTACTCAGTCTAAGCCCATTGAAATCGGTGGTCTTAGACTGCTTGGGATTGTACTGCAAGACTTGTTGCTGGCCCTCCATAGTAACTGATTGTTCACTGTGTAAGACCAGATGCTGGTCTGGGGGTAGGCCTTTTCTGTGGTGGCACCTCAGCTGTGGAATGCTCTTCCCATTATTATTATTTTTTTTGGCCTGGCAGCTAGGTTATGTTTTAGGTGCCAGATGAAAACTTTTATTCTATTTTCCTGAGCATTTGGTTACTTGGGGGCCTTTTGCTTTTCATGTAAAAGTATTTTATCTCCATTTAAAACTTTTTAAGAAAATCATGTCCCCTCTCTCTTTTGGCTATTTTGGTGTTTTAGATGGTATGCTTTTAAAAACATCTATTGCTCCTTGCAAATATTTTTAAACCTAGGTTTTGTGAACAATGTTTGGGGAGGGAGACTGCAACAAACAAGCAAATAAGACTGGCTGGACCTAATTTTTCCAGAGCAGCCATAAGATTATCTGGTAAACTGATTTGACGCCAAGCCGCTATCAGTATCTTCAGCATTATGAGTAACAAATTCTTGGACTCTTCTCTCCTGGAGATGCCTCAGGGCCAAGTTACACATGACGAATGACACTTGAACGGCAAGTGAATTGAGTGGAGGGCAAGTGAACAGGGAGAAATACACTTGCCGTTCAAGTGTCATTCGTCATGTGTAGCTTGGCTCTCAGAGTGCTCCGAAAGTCTCTTTATGCCCATCCTATGCCAGGACCTGTCCAGCTTCCATTGAAGTCACTCTGTACGCTGAAAGGAAGCGGCTACCCCTCTTTGTGTGTGCTTCTAGTGCACTGTGTATGGTCAGGGGTCATTTCATAGAAAAAGAGCTGGAGGAACTCATTAGCATAATGCATCAGCATAACTCATTAGCATATGTCACGCCTCTTGCCATCACCAGAAGTATGTCATTAGTATAACTGATTTGCATATACCACACCCCCTGACATCACCTATTCTGGCTGTTTTGGACCCAATCCTGGCCATTCAGGGTCGAAATGGGGCCCAAAGTGGCAAAAAGGGGCTGAAAATGGCCGAAAAGGGGCCTAAAATGATCAGAATCAGGCTGCTGATGAGCGGGATAGTGATCCACCACCCGTCAGAGGCCTGATCCGGGCTGTTTCTGCCCCAATCCAGGCCAAAACGGACCCAAAATGGCCGAGAGTCAGGTGGGCGGGCCACCTGACATGTGACCTCTTTGGGGACCTACCGGAACTGTATTCCTGTGCGTTCCCCCTTGAAATGAGCCCTGTGTACGGTAATGATTCCTGTGACCGGATGCAAGAGTTTGCTTTAGGCATAATGGGCTGTGACTTCAAAAGTGATAATCGTGTCAGTCTATGAAACTGA
This sequence comes from Eublepharis macularius, assembly GCF_028583425.1. Classification (NCBI taxonomy): domain Eukaryota; kingdom Metazoa; phylum Chordata; class Lepidosauria; order Squamata; family Eublepharidae; genus Eublepharis; species Eublepharis macularius. The sequence goes on along the minus strand of NC_072807.1, from coordinate 33,923,147 downwards.
GAATTCTTTTCTTTTTTGCTTTCTGAATCCCGTGACTTTAGAAAAAGTCAGACAGTGGTCGGCCCCCCAAGCGAAGCTCTTTCAGTCTGTTTTCCTGGGGAACCAAGAAGGTAGGTGCAATTGAGACCTGAAGTCCAGCACAGAAACACCGCAGAGTGGATGCTTTCTGACAAGCATTTAGTCCTCTCTGTCAGAGGCGGAATTCATCTTGGCCCAGGTGTGTGATTTGGGCATTGGTGTCCCCTAGTAAGTGACTCAATAACGACCCAGAGAAATTAATTATCTTGGCCCTTTGTTGGAGGAGCTGATGCCACTGACGGAGGAGGGCAGACATGAGGTTGTCACAGACCTGCGCCACTCGTTTGTCCCTGAGAAATTTGGCGTCGTTTCTGCCTGGCCAGCCGCAGCCAAACATCCGTTAGTCACAGCCTGTTGCCTCCTGTGATTACTTTCCCTTTGATTCCCATCACAGAACGATTACAGCTGTCGCCTCACATTCGAGAAAGAAGAGCTTTGCATTTAACCTTTCATTTTCTTCTCTCAGCCATCAATAGGTCCTGTGGGAATACTTCTGGCCCAGCCTGGCTGCCACGGCAACACAGAGGGAGGGCAGGGGAGGCAAGACGGATGGTGTGTCATCTGTATACATACAGTGCGCAGTGGGAATGAACGTCTTATGCGTTCTGTGTGGGCTTGTATGTGTGTGGAACGAAGGTGGAAGTTCAGTTTCTTTTTTCCTTTAGAAGATCACATCACCACCAAATCAAAAATACTCGTCACAGAGAGAGAAAAGTCTAATTTGGGCCTTCTTAAAGGGTTGTCAGTTGCACAGTCTCATTTTCCTTCCTTGTGGGTTTAATGCCTTCCTAAAGATATTTCACAGAATGAGTAGACAGATGGTAAAAGTAGTTGTGCTGAACCAAAGCAAAATTCAGAGGGAGAGGGGAGAAATCTGGGTAATACCTGTTGACTTATAACACTTGTTGACTTAAGGTGATGCAAAATGACACAAAAACAGGACACAAACTTCCAAGTTCTCCAGAACTTTTCATCAGACTGGATGGCAGCCAGGGCTGGTGCCAGAGTTTCTGGTGCCTGAGGCCGGGGGCAACTTCAGGGCTGTTGCCACACCCCCCCCCCGCCACACACGCGCACCAGGACTGCATGATGACATCACTGCATGTTATACCATTGTGCAGCATTCCCTGCACTGCCCCGGCCACCTGCTGGGTGCACCTGGCCCGCAGTTGTGTGCAGGTGGTGGCAGCAGCATGGGGCAACTGAGCAAGAGGGCTGGGAAGCTGCAACAGCTGCGAGCCAGGTGCAGCAGGTGGCTGGGGAGGCATGCGTGCAGCTTCCCAGCCCTCCTGTTCAGCTGCCAGCGCTGCTGCCGCCAGCTCCGCAGGGTGCACCCCCACCCCCGGTGCCCCCTTTGGGGCCTCAGCGCTCGAGGCGGCTGCCAGACCTGCCTCAATGGATGCGCCGGCCCTGATGGCAGCAAACCCAAAAAGTCGGGTGGGTGGGAATGGAGAAAAAATAAACTTCAAGCCCGGATCATATGGCTTCTCATACTGAAAGCCAGGCACATTTGGATAGATAAATGTGGCACTGAATAATGCCAGTGGGGTGAACTGGAAGGACATTGTGGGCTTGCATCTGAGTTTAGTCTTGAGGCAGCGTGGGTTGGCATCATAACCGGAGGTGAGACAGAGTGTAACTGGAGGGGTGTGCTGACATTTTAAGTAGCATAACTTATAAAAGGTGGTAACTGGCATTAGCTTAGGCAGGGGAAGGTTACTAAGTAATAAGTGCTTTAAAAAGCATATTTTTATTTTATTTTATTTTTTGCCTAAGTCCAACACTAACACTGGTTCTGTGCTGAAGATTCAGGGTGATTTCACACAATCAAATTGCAGTGGGGATATGTGGCTCTGCCCCAAATAAGGTTGTTTAGAAGTGGTTGCTTGCGTGCTTTAACATGTACCAGCTTGCAAATCTGTGTGTTTCTGACAATTTTGCAACCCAACTTACAATATGGGTTGATTTCATGGACTGTAAGAGTTGCAAGAGCATCTTTGAAGGAGCTAGATAAGATCCTTAAAGATAAACTCTGGGAACCAAGATCAAGATAATCCAAACTATGGTATTCCTCATTGCCATGTATGGATGTGAAAGTTGGACAGTGAAGAAAGCTGACAGGAAGAAAATTGATTTATTTGAAATGTGGTGCTGGAGGAGAGTTTTGCAGATACCATGGACAGCCAAAAAGACAAATCAGTGGGTACTAGATCAAATCAAGCCTGAATTCTCCGTAGAAGCTAAAATGACAAGACTAAAGCTATCGTACTTTGGCCACATCATGAGAAGACAAGATTCATTGGACAAGTCAATAATGCTAGGAAAAGTGGAAGGCGGTAGGAAAAGAGGAAGACTTAAAATGAGGTGGCTGGACTCAATAAAAGAAGCCACGTCGTCCAGTTTGCAGGATCTGAGCAAGTCTGTTAAAGATAGAACGTTTTGGAGGTCTTTCATTCATAGGGTCACCATAGGTCAGAAACGACTTGATGGCACATAACACACACAACAAGGGAGACCTAGGCACTGCCTAGCTGGTTCACTAGCACATACCTGACTCCACTCGTTTTTTCTCAGCCAACACACTCTCCAAGTCAATTTGGTTGTGTGAATAGCATTTCAGCAGTCTGACAAAGCTCCATCTGCAATCTCATCCCCCCAAAAGATTATTACTCCAGCATCCTGGATTTCAACCATAGTGAATATATACCTCGGGTATTTAACAGTATCCTCTCCCTTTGAAGTCATCATTTGCCCCCAGTAATGCTTTTGCAATACTTCTGCATTCCACGTCCCACAAAACACCTTTGGATCCCCCCCTCCCATTTTTGATGGCTATTTTTCTTCCTTTTGATGTTTGGTCTTGTGTTTGTTTTTCCTTCCATTACAAAGATGATTTTGATCTTTGTTTTGACCACATCTTTATTAATAACAGAAGTACTTGAAATAACAGTTGCTAATTTGGTTTGACTGCCGGGAATCTGACGGCCTCACTCCTTTGGTGACTCACTGAGTTCTGGGATTGTTCCATTCTGGAATGAGGCATCTGTTGGGAGTCCACAAAGGCATAAGAAGAGGGACTTAACAAGACACCCCCCCCCCCCATGATACAACAGACCTTTTCGGTAAGAACATAGAAATGATTAAAAGACCAAGTGGGGGCAATGGAAAACTTTGCCGCCTGCTTTTTCAGCGTGCCCGATGAGTGGCAGAAGTAACGGGCTATCTTCCATTGACTTCAGTATGATGTGATTTATGTCAGTGATTCTTAACCTATAATCCACTACCACTTGCCAAATACACAGTGTGGTCATCACACAAACAACAACAACATTTGATTTATATACTGCCCTTCAGGACGACTTAACACCCATTCAGAGCGGTTTACAAAGTATGTTATTATTATCCCCACAACAAACTCCTTGTGAGGTGGGTGGGGCTGAGAGAGCTCCTAGAAGCTGTGACTCACTTAAGGTCACCCAGCTGGCTTCAAGCAGAGGAGTGGAGAATCAAACCCAGTTCTCCAGATTAGAGTCCCCTGCTCTTAACCACCACTACACCAAACCTCAAAGCCATATTTAAAAAAAATTAGAACATAAAAACAGCACTTCATACAAGGTAACTGTATTTATGGAGGTCTATTTTATGATATAGAGGCATGCAACAGGCATATCTCAAGCACACATTTGACTAGATCCTTGCACTTAATAGCTGACAGTCAGCTCCTTAAAGCTAGATTTGATTCGAGTTTGCTGGATTTGATTCCATTTTGCTAGATTCCAGTTTGCCCCCTTAAGAGCCTACAGGATAAATCTAAAAAATGGGATTTTATCATCATGGTAGGGGTATAAAACGAATCTCCTCTTCTGGCTGCCAGAAGCCATTATAGGTGGGGAGAGAAGAATGCCTAAAATCCTGCGCCCCCCCTCCAAAGTTTTGAACGCTTTCCAAGAACTGTGAACCAATCCATTGGTCTCTCTCCCACTGTCTCTCTCTCTTTTTGTGTATATACATACACAAACAAATCTCCCCACCCTCCATAGTTTACCAACATATTTCAAATTGACTAAGCAAGACTATGTGCCCAGGATCTCTTAAAAGTTAAGGCATAACCAATTGGTAAGCCTAAGATAAGTTTCTTTGCATAAGAAAGTTTTTTAAAAAAGTTCCTTGCTGCTTCAAAATAAGTTTCCGGTAGTCCTTTGTTCTTTGCTAGAATGTCTGCAACCAGCAGGCACGAGGTGAGAAGAAACTTGCCTCTTACTGTTGCATCTATTTTGGCCTTTAAACATCTGACTGTAACCAAAAGATATTTATCTATACTTGTTGACACAGTGCTAAAAAGATTTGATCGCAAGAAGGATCCGTGGTGTTAAATTAGGTTTTCAGAATTTACATTTGGGGGAAAAAAAGTACACTTCCTCACTTGCTGAGAAGTTCTCACAAGTCTTTGTCTGGTTTAATATTTTTTTTCATGTAATGGTAGACATGGGATGCTGTTTTTAAAATTTTAAATGGCATTTGTTTTGCTGGTAGACTTGGGCTCGCTTCCCAGCTATATCATCCCCAGTTGGGTTAATGCTAGACTAGGCAGAGAGAAACAAAATGAATTGGAGAAGGTGGGCCTCATTAAATGGTTTGGATCCAAAGTCTTACATTGTAGGGGATTGCCCTATTTGGGTCTTGGAGCTGAGATGTGTTCAGCCACATAAGAGAGGGGCTATCATTAAGTATTAGAACAGATGGTCTGCATGAAGAAGGTCCCGGGTTCAATCTCTGGCACCTCCAGTTAAAAGACCACAGCTGGTTGGAAAAGGCCTTTCTCTGCCTGAGATCCTGGAGAGCCAATCAGAATAGACCACACTGAAGTAAACAAGCCACCATCTTACCTTCATACGTTCACATCTCTGTGTGAAACAAAGTGCTCCAACGCAACATCAGACATAAGGTTGCTATCTTAAGACTTGTTCTTAAGTACCTTGTGAATCTCAAAATCAGGCTGATTTGTAGTTTAACACACAAAACAAAGACCTACCACGGTCAGGTCTAAAAGAGCCACAAAATTGAAGCTATATAGCTGGAAGAAAACATGCTTCCTTTAACAATTTATCAAAAATATAGCTATTTATCTAACCAGCAGGTATTCATGCAGTCATATTACAAGTATAATAGAATTCCAACGTCACTAGAAACAAATCAATGACCATGCGATTTGAGCATCATAGAAATTATCCCATAGAAATGTCCAGATTCTCCAAAGTCCATATGAATAGAAATTGAAAACGGAGCCCAAGCTCTCTTCTTTAGATGACTTCAAGGGAACCCAAATCCGTGAGCAAGCAAGGAGCCGAGTTCTGGATCGGTGAACCCACAGTGGAGAAAATGGACTTGCAGGGAAAGAATCACAGCTATCAACCGCTCAACAGGGCACAAGCTGGATTCCTGTTTTGGTATCGCTTTTTCAAGAGCGTTGATAGACAGAGTTCCAAATGCAAAAAGAAGCCTCATTTCTCTAATCCCAAGTGGGAAACCCAGATGCCAGGGCTGCTTACTGTGTGGGTCTGATTCCACACAGACAGCTTCATTGCAAAGTTTCTCCTCCTACAAGTGGGTGTAGAATTTCCAGTGCCGTCAGAAACGGTAGTCTGGATGGGATTTCTCCTGCGAAGTAGGGCTAATACAGACACGGATCTCTGCTTGTCACGTGCTCCTAGGCTCAATACTTGATGCAAAGACCTGAAAGTGGGATTTTTAGCTGGCTTTGCATCAAACTTATTTTTGGTCTGTGTTGAGTCATGTTAGAGAAATGGAGTACAGCTTTTGAAACACCTGTGAAGATAACAGAAACGGCCCATTCCTTTCCTGATCAGAATAGCCACGTGTCACTTATAGTCACTATGGATACTGTGAGACCATCCGAGCCTCAAGAACCTTCTGACATGTAGCTCTAGGTGACTAATTGCAGAGAGGAACAGAGTATTGGTTCAAGCCCTGATGGCTTCCCAACACTTAAGGATGCCATCTTGTTCTTGTTGATTATAATGTTGTTGTTAATTATGATAATTCAGCTGCTTCGTGGAGTTGGATCATACATACAGGGCAACAGCCAAAGCTGTTCCATTTAGACCATCTAATTCAGGGCCAAGCTACAAGTGACGAATAACACTTGAACAGCAAGTGGACTGAGAGGAGCGCAAGTGAACAGGGAGAAATACACTTGCTGTTCAAGTGTCATTTGTCACGTAGCTTGGCCCTCAGTATTGTTTTGAGATCAGTCACAGAAACATCTTTCTTAACATCTGCTGGTTGTGATGCCAGGAAACGAACTCAAGACCTGTTGCGTGCAAAGCTTTTTCCCTGAGTCATGGTCCCTTCCATGAATGTATATGAAGCTACCATCTACGGACCATCTCAGTATTCTCTGCTCTAATTGGCCGCTTCTTTTAGAGTCTTGGGCAGAGAGAGTTTCCCTCCATCTTCTTTTACTGGATATGTCAAGGATTGAACCTGGAAATGCTTCGGCGACCTTGTTTCGACCTTGGGAATTCTGTTTGGGTGGAAAGCTGGCATAAAAATGTTTTAAACAGAGCACTGGCCAAGTAGGGGTTCTACCCCCGAACCCACTCAACTGTGAAGCAAATATGTCTACCACTAATAGAAAAGAGTCCAGTAGCACCTTTAAGACTAACCGACTTTACTGTAGCATAAGCTTTCAAGAATCACAGTTCTCTTCTTCAGAGGCACAATTATTTTTGGTCTTTGCTCTTCTTCATGCATCTGACGAAGAGAACTGTGATTCTCGAAAGCTTATGCTACAGTAAAGTTGGTTAGTCTTAAAGGTGCTACTGGACTCTTTTCTATTTTTGCTACTATGGACTAACACGGCTAACTCCTCTGGATCTATATGTCTACCACTGAACTTCTATTCAAAGTCCCCCCCCTTTTTTTAATAGAATGGTTTGTGAACAAAAGTGTGCACTCCAGTTAGGTTGTTCTGAGCAGGACTATGCAAAAATCCTTGTTGACTTAAAGAGGTTTGCTGGGCAGGAAATGCTTGCTCTGGTTTGTTGTTGTAGGGCTTGGCCGGTTTCTCTGGCAGGGGGTGGGATGGGCTCAGATTGCAGCTGTGATTTGTTATGCTTAGGTTGTCCCATCCAGAGCAGTGGGGCTGCAGGTGGGTTAACAGATGCGAAGTTGCAGACGAAGGCTTGTGATCATAAATTGCTTGCTGGAGTCCCTGTTGACACAAGGCAGCCCTTTTGGATCCATTCTTGCAAGGTTCACAGTCGCAATCCGTGGCGTGCTTCTCTGTACTGGAGAGCATTCCTTGCCTATTGTAAAGAGAAAGAGTAGTCGCTTCCTCGCATCCTGGAGGGCAAACTAATTGCGTCAAGCCCTTGTACCGCACAGCTGCTGGAATGTTTCTTTTTGAAGTGAACCAAAAGCCAGGAAGAAGAAAAAGAGAGAACTCTTCTCCAGTTTGCCAAAGTTTTCCTGCCAGGCTGGAGAATTCTTACTGGCTGCAGGTGCATGATAATTTTTAATACTGATGTAATTCAAATGTTTTCTGCTCTGATAGTCAGGTATTCTCCCCCCCCACACACACACACCAGTGTGCTATGGTTTGACGCACTGAATATCTTGCCCCTCATTTCTGCTCTCACGTCCCAATAGATCCCTACCCCTGTTGGCCATCCAAAACTATCCCGTTCCCTGCATGAATCTCCTCTTAACCTCCTTTTCTGTCCCTTATGCCTTCTGCTGCTTCTCAGAATATCTATATGATAACACCTCTCTTTTCCTTCATATCACTTTCCATGAAACTTGTGGCTAATTCCATTAGTTTTCATCTCCTATGTGTCATGTAATCAGATGCATAGCCTTTTTGCTATTTATGCTTGCACCTTCCTTCCTTCCTTCCTTCCTTCCTTCCTTCCTTCCTTCCTTCCTTCCTTCCTTCCTTCCTTCCTTCCTTCCTTCCTTCCTTCCTTCCTTCCTTCCTTCCTTCCTCCCTCTGTTGCTTTTCCTGTGCCAATTTTAAATAGCAAGCTCTATGGGGCAGGGATCTATTCCTTTATCTGCACCTCTTTCCAAGCTCTGCTCTTCGTGCCTGCCCAGGTGAGGTGGGTTGCGACCACGGACGGGACTTTTTCAGTGGTGGCACCTTATCTTTGGAATGCCTTCTCCTTTGGTGCTCACTTTAATGGCTTTTAACTAAAGGATTCCCTTTTTTTAAGCTAGTCTCTTGCTAACCGGTTTTATGAATACCATTTTAGGCTGCTGAATGTTGCGTTATCCTTTTTTTTAATGATTCTGCCTTGTTTGTATGGGTGGGCTTTTAATATTGTTGGTTCTTGTGTTGTTTTTGTGGTATTGCTTTTACAATTTTATGATATCGTTTTTACTTTGCAAACCTACCTTGAGCAGGCACAAGTGCGGTCTCAGTGATGATGGGGGCTTTGGGCAAAAGTTCATGATGGGGTCCTAGAATCACTGCCACCCACCCCTGTTGTGGTTAAACAAGGGGTGGCCCTTACTGCATGGAAGGTGGGTGGGAATTACCTCTTCCCCCGGAAGCCAGCTGCCTGAGCCTCGGATAGGGGAGGAGAAAGTGACAGCGTGAACCTCTTCTTCTTCTTTCCTCCTTTCCTTGGGAGAGCCCTTGTGGGTTGTTTGGAGTCCCCTCAGTGTGGGACCTGGGGCAGCTGCCTTTGTTGCCATTGGCTAGGACCACATCTTCTCTCTATATAAAGACAAGTGTCTGACTGACTCATCAACATCCAGCCCAAACCCCTGGAGGTAGAAACATGAAATTTGGGGAGAACATTCCTTTTATGATGTAAACACTCACCAAGAAGGGATTTTAAGAAATTTGCCCCTGAAGGGGGTAAAAAGCGTTTTCCCAAAGAGACAGAGCTTCCTTGTGTGGCTGGCAGGCTACTGCCTGCTTAGACCCCTGCCCACTGCTAGCTGATTGGGCCATCCTTTCAAGATCATTTGCATATGTGGGCTGATGGGGGCTCACAACATTCCTCACCTCATCCCTCCCCCCAGAGAGAGTTGGAACACAGAGGTCATTTGCATCTGTGGCCTGATTGGTCCTCACCCCCCCCCCCATTCTAAACAGTATGCAGTTGCTATTGGGAGTCATTGAATGTGTCCTGAGGTCAAATGCACCTCCCACCATAGCGAAGCAGGGGTATCAAGCTAGTAAATAAATATGGGCTGCTGCTTCTTTGATCTTCTTGAGATTTATCTTGGAATCTCCAATTTTTTGGCACTTATTCCCCATGAGCGGAGTTTATAAGTTGTTGCAGGCTGTAAGGTAAGGCAGCCATTTCTGGGCATCTCTCCCCAACGGACCTCTCCAAAGGTGCCCTCCCCATTTTATAATTTTGGATTTTCTATAGGAGGGAATATCAATTACTAGGCTTGACTGGCAGCCTTGGAGGTATGTTGCACACCTGCTCAAAGGGGCTTTGGGCTCTTTGATTTAAAGAAGGCGAACTTTGCAGGGCTCTTGGGAAAGCTGTTTGTAGATGCAGCCAGATGAAGTGCTAATGAAAAGCCGACCGAAAGGATCTTCGCCTGTCCTTCATTTGCAAGTCAAGAAGGCCTAGAGATCCTTCCTTCTAAGAGTGTGTTCGATGCCAAGTTTCCTCAGGGATGGCATTAAAAAGAAGCAAGGGGGAAAAGGTGTTTCTAACTCTGGGCTGGGAAATTCCTGGAGATTTGGGGATGGAGCTTGGGGAAGGCAATGTTTGCGGAGGGAAGGGACCTCAGAGGGGCAGAATGCCGTAGAGCCCCCCTTCCAAATTAAGCAGTTAGTTTTCACAGGATGTTTAAGTTACGTGTGGGTAGTATGATGTGAGTGGCCCAGTAGGATTTTTTTTGGTCAGGGACCTCTTTCAGGTAGGGTTGCCTGGCCTTCCTGTCCTCCTGGTGGGAGATGGGGGACCCAGCACCTACCTTCCCTGTTGTTTGTTGTGCTCCCAGGACTGTGCACTGATGCCACTTCCGGGCTCTACAGCAGCCCAATCTGGCCCGATCTGGGTCATATCAGGTCTGGATCAGGTCCAAATCAGCCTGGTTTGGCCTGGAAAGGGTCGCTGTAGTGCATGGGAGTACTCCCACATACCACAGAGACCTGTTCCAGGCTGATTCAGGCTCCTGCACTCCACGGCGGCCTGATCCAGGCTAATTTGGGCCCCATCTGGGCCAGATTGGGCCCATGGGAGTGCTCCACGCCACCTGGGAGCATGCCCCCGGGAGGCCTGTGCCTCCCCCACAGGCCAGGTAAGTGGGGGCGGGGGTGGAGGGTGGGAGCGGGGGATCCCCTGCCCCCACCCCAGCAGGAGACTAGCCATCCTACTTTCAGGTCAGGTTCCAGCCTATGAATAGACTTAACCTTTCCCCAAGCCTAGGCCTCCTGCCAGTAGCCATCCTTGCTCGCCTTTGCTCCAAACAGCAACATAAGATAGCTCTGGGGTAAAACTTAATGCAAGATAAAACCATAGAGTTTCTGGGGATTCCTAGAGCTACCCTATGTCACTTCTGGGTGTGGGGAAGAGGAGCTTCTGAGTAGACTTAAACTTTCCACCATGCCTAGGCCTCCTACTGGCAGCTGTTCTTGCTTGCCACTGCTCCAAGCAGCGGTGGGAGAATTTAAAAATATGTTGGCATCCTGTGTGCTACTTTGTCACTTCTGGGAAAAACCTGAAAGTGACATAGGGTAGCTTTTAGTATAAAACCTAACACTGGATAAAACCATAGAGTTTCTGGCAATTCCTAGAGCTACCATTCATCACTTCCAGGTTTCCTCTGCAAAACAGGAGTTATAATACAGGGCTGCTTTACAGGAATTTTGCAACGATTACAACAAAATGCTGAGAATGCTACAGAAATGCTGGTATGATGGAGGCAGAGCCAGAAACACAAGAATTTGGCTTGGTGCAAGTGTACTGGGTAGGCATCTGTTGACTTGAGCTGCTTTCTTTATAATAGTTATGCTTCTACCTGGCAGGTAAAGGAGGATCCTGTTGAGCATGGACAGCCTGTTCAGACTTCAGGAACCAGCAACCAACACCTGGCTAATTCTACAAAGGAATCCATCACTGTAACGTTGCATGGAGCCAACAACCTTCCCTCTACAAAGAAGGGCCATGTTCCTTCTCCATATGTCATTATGTGAGTATTTTTTCTGGACTTGAAAGAGAGCTCTATTTAGATGTTTCTCCCCCATTCTGGTACCAGCTTTGCTCAACCCATTTTCATAAAATAGAGAAAGTTCTTTGGTCTTCAGCATCACCTGAGCAAAAACTGGGAGATTTGGGGGGGTAATGCTGGGAGTGGGTGGCATTTGGGAGGGAAGTGATGTCATTTCTTTGTGACTCTCTAGGAATTTCCCCTAATCACTATGGTAAAAACCATAGAGACTAGGGAAAATTCCTAGTATGTCACGATGGAAGCCATTTTTTCCTCCTGCTCCTCAATTTCTTGAGGGTGGGAGATTAGAGCTGGGGGTGGTGAATTTCCTGCTGGCCCAGACAATTGGGAAGCATATCCCTTTGTTAGCAAAGGACTAAAGGACATTCCCAATGTTCCAGGGAACCTACTGACAAAACTGGATTTTTTCCTGCTGTTATTTGTATGGTTACGAGCATTCCTGATGGATTCAGTTGAATCCCACCACTTTCAGTCTGAGCATAACTGGGCTATATGCTTTATGAGAAAAGGGCCCTTGTGTGATAAATGAGATTTCAAGTCTCCTTTTCAAGGTGACACACACTGCCCAGTAAGCCCAAATGTTGTGTTTAAGCCAATAAAAATGTCTTTGCTCAGAACATAATGAATTCATCATGCTCTGTTGTTGGCCATGTGACAAGAGGTCCATTTGATTGCAGAACTATTTGCCTCCAATTAAAACTGGAATGCAAAAACAAACAATTTTTGCATATCAGATGCAACATCCGACACCATCCTACTTTCTCCCTCCCTATCATATAACACATGATTCTCACACTGGTTAACCTAGAACAAGTTTCTATTATGTATTTCCCTCCATGTGTTGTTTTTGTAAACATATAGCATTATTGAGTAACAGGTTGCATTTCATGTACACGGAATGGCCATTTCACACATGATGCACGAATGAACACAAATCAGTCCTCCAGGATCTTTTCTTCCTATTTGCCTTTTCCGTCTTCTGGCTTGGGAGCTGCAACCTACCTGTAAAAGATTCATGACCTACTTTGGAGCCAGATTTGGATCTAGTAGCACCTTAGAGACCAACTGGATTTCTCCAGACACTTTTGAGCGTCAAAGCTCCCTTCATCAGACACTTTTGAGAGTCAAAGCTCCTTTCGTCAGACACTGATGAAGGGAGCTTTAACACTTGAAAGCTTACATCCTAGACATCTAGTTGGTCTCTAAGGTGCTACCGGACCCGACTCTTGCTCTTCTATTACAGTTCAACACAACTACTCACTTGAAATGACCTACTTTGGGATCCTGACAACTGTTTGGGAATTACCAGGTCAGTCTAAAAATACAGCGATTGGCCCGGGATCAGCCAATCAACTTCATAGCTGAGCAAGGATGTGAACTCTTCAATTTAAGCTTACTATTCTGTTTGCTGCTCTCCGTTGGCTTGCAGAGCGTAGGCACAAGTTATGATCTTATCCCAGGTTGTGTATTTGGTTGTCATTTTCTGAATCTGGAGACAACATACTATGTCCAAGAAGACAGCAGGGTAATGCTGACTGGCTTTTCAAATTTTGTATCAAAAAAATGAAATAATGCCGTAGCCGCACCTGTGCTCTGAAGGTTCTGCCTCTGTCTATAATAGATGCATCATGGGACTCAATTAAAGACCTGAAACTTTGGTTTGGCAGAATAATTGAAAGGGCATTGCTGCGTTGTTCTGTGTGCAGATGGGAAGAGGGTCTGAATTCTGAGCAGCAATTTAAAAAAGAAGGGAGGGGGGAATACAATCCACAGCACCAAAGAGAAGCAAAGATGCTCACTGTTTGCATATTGTATGCAAACAGAGTTTGTGTCCTCCAACTTTCTGTAGGGGGAATGTTGATTTGGCATCCCTGAATCCCAGAACGGCTTGCAGGCAAGGGTTTGTATATTCTTGCATTCTGCCTTCACTCCATGCGCACATGGAATTCATCTCTGTGTTTCGGATTTATGCCGGGTTTTAAATTTCTGTGGCTTATTGTATTTGTTAACAGAATGTCCTAGCTGTTGATCATGACTTGCACAGTGTAATGCGCCTTGAGAAAGGCGGATGATAAACAAACGAAAGTTTTGAATTTGGAGAAAAGATCCCGACCGCTTCTTCTTTCACTTATGGATCTTAAAGTTGCAAAAAGAGGCTTAAGCACACACGGGTGACCCTGGTGGTGCTGGAGCTGAGTGCTGCTTGGGGTTGCTGGGTGCTACCACTGGTAACACCTGCCCCTATGCAATTGCCTATGCCTGCTTAATAGCGCGCAGGGCCTGCGTGGAATCTCAGAAACTGGGCAGGATTTCTAGAATAGGTAATAGTGGGATCAGCACTAGGTGGGCATAGCTCTTTGTCCCTAACTGTAACTCAAGATGGGCACGAACCAAACTACAAACCAAAATTAAGCATGAACCAGACTGATTCATGGTTCGCAAACCACGGTTCATCAGATCTCATTTCTGACGAACCGCCACGAACTTTAGGCTGGTTTGTTTGGTTCATTTTTTGGTTTGTGACTGCAGACAGGCTGGTGCCAATCAATCAGTTTCTTAGGCAACAGGGGATGGACTTCCTGCAGACCTTCTGCTGTCCCGGAAGTGACCTTCTGCTGACCCGGAAGTGACCTTCTGCTGGCTCGGAAGTGACCTTCTGCTTTCTCGGAAGTGATGATTTTCTGGCCCGGATGTGCAGTTTTCACGAACCAAACGAACTGGTTCATGAACCAGGGGCAGGTTTGTGGAAGTTCGGGGAAGTTCGTGGTTCGTGAAATTTGACGAACCACGAACCACATGGTTCGGGGGTTTTCCGGTTCATGCCCATCTCTAACTGTAAGTAGCCAAACCAAAATAAATGCACAAATACATAAATACTCCTCATGTGCACAAAGTATGCAGTTTTCACAACTGGAAGCATCTTAATACAGAATGCTGACTGAGCATGTGTACAAGTAGATATGGATGAGAGAATTTCGCCTTTTCCATTTTTTTAATGTCCCATAATTTTGCTTCGGCCTGCATTCCATTCGTCCTGTAATGAACAATTAGAATTTCTGCAGCTACTTCTGCAGATGAACTACGTCCTGTTTCTTCCAGCTTTTAGTTCATTTCATTGATTTTTTATTTTCCCTGCTTACGTTACGACGGTGAAAAAAATAGTCTGGATGTGACGGTGAATACATAACAAGGTGGGTTTGGGGGTGGATATAGTTCAAAGAATCTCAGTACCTTAACATCAAGATTTTTTGTTTGTTTTGTGGTGCCTTATCAATTTGCTTATGGACCTTGGTAATGCAAAAGCGATCAAAGATGCAAGTGAACTGTGCTCAGAGATCAATGTACATCTGAATCATTATTATTTTTTAAACACAAGCTCTTTGGGCTCACATCTAATTTCAGGTAGGAAAGTGTCTGATTTTAAACAGTGATTTCATTTTCTGAGTAACATTAGTTTGGAGCCATTTGGCTTAAAGAATTGAAATCTAAGCCATCTCTTCTCCAAATACTCTCTTGCTGAACTGTAATCCGATTGACTTTTGTGTTATTCGAGAATATCCTTTATCTCTAAGTATGTTTTACAATAAAAGGGAAGCTGGAAATGTGGGATTAACTTTTTTTTCTCTGAACTTTTTTTTTAATCCTGGGGAAAGCATGCAAACCTTGGACAACTGGCCCGAGAAAAGACATTTCTCCGCTATTTTAACCAGATATCCATCTGTTTTATTTATAGGAATTTCCTGTGATGTATTTTCTGAAATGCAGGCTAGGTTCCATTCTGGTACGGAAACTGGGAGGGAAAGTCCACAGGATATGTAGACACTGCTTTTCTTGACTGGCGGAGCGTTCCATGATTTGGAACCCCCAGTATATTTGGTCTTAAAAAGCAATTTGTGGGATGTGGGTGGTTAATAGCAGCTCTGATATGGAACAGTGGCGTTGGGAAGGGGAGAGGTTTTCCCTCAATTAAATTTAGCTGTGAAATTCTTCAGAAGAGGAAGAAAAAATAAGTCAGGTATAATAGCAGGATGGCTGTCTTTAACAGGTAGGGCTTGTATGCCCGTTAGCTAGACGACTCGGTTATACCAAACCGATGCTGAACTCCGTATCACTGAAACAAATAATCTCTGTGGTTTTTACAGTGTGCATAGTATAAAGTAACAAAGGGCCTGGCATTTTTCCAAGCACAGACCGTTCATTATCCATGCTGCTGAGGTTTGAGAGCCTGGATAAATTAGCACTGGAGGGAGGAAGAGAAACACGGGGTGCTGCCATATCAGAGCTCTGTAGCCCCGAACGGGCGTAGTTCTCCAGGGCAAGTTGAAGACGCCAAGCAGTGCTTGGGGAAGGTCCAGAAAATGGAACAGTGCAAGGGGCTGCAGGCCAACGCTGTAGTTCATTGATTGACAGGTCTCCCTCTGTGCCTGCGCAAAGCTCACCCGGCATGCATGCTGCCTAAAGCTTTTAAGGTTTTTGGTTTAGTAATGGAAATTGATGAAATAAGCAGAAATTGGGGGGAGGGTGTTATTTTAAAAAGAGGAAGAGATAAAAGCCTGTTATAGTGTTTCTTTTTTCCTCTTGTTTCTGTGTGTGTTTTTTTTTCTTTTTTGAAGGGAGAGTGTTCACGAGAACTGGATTCCCCACTTGCATTTTGTTAATTTAACATGGTTTGGAAAGTTTTCCAAATAAGGATTGCTCTAAGCTGTGAGGTTGTGGGTTACACAGGAAGGAGCTGCTGCTGTTGAACTATAGCTGAGAGGGAACTGGAGAAAGCTGAAAGGCAGATGGGGGCACCTGGAATAATCCACGTTGGTGCGCTGTTGGTGTCTGGCTAGCAGCCTGGCTTTGGCCGTAATGAAATGGACGAGTTCCCTCCTATACTGTGTGTGTGTGTCTCTCGCACTAATTGTGCTTGTAAAAATTACCTGTGCATTACAGAAAGCAGAAGGATTTTAAAATTAAAGGCACGTTTTAGCTCTTGTAGGCGTTACCTTTGCTTTTCAGGTGCAAAGGAAATGTATGTAATTTTAATGTCACATATAAAAACTCCCCGAGGAGGGCCCTATTAGTCTTGTACTGAGAAATCTGTAATAGAGTTCTCAGGGTTTTAAAAAAATCAAATGCCATTTTCCTCAACTAACACCACCACCACCCACCGCCGAGTGCTATTTGCTCTGCGTGTGGGGGAAAAACAGGGATAGCATGAATACAACTAATAGCCGGTAGATCTGGAAAATTGTGTGAGTTTGTGGGGTGGGCGAAGGTTCAGTTCTCCAACTTCTGTACCATTTCCCTAATCCTCTTACTAGCTCTGGACTCCACAAGCTGCCTTCAACCACCACCACCCCCTCTCAAAAAAAGATCAATTATAGTCACCTCCATTTTTTTTACCCTGAGCCTCATGAGTGAAAACTCTAAGGGCCAAGCTACACATGACGAATGACACTTGAACGGCAAGTGGATTGAGTGGAGGGCAAGTGAACAGGGAGAAATACACTTGCCGTTCAAGTGTCATTCGTCATGTGTAGCTTGGCCCTAAGTCAGAAGCAAAACCTCTGTGTTTTTGGGAATTCTTTTCCCTTTGATTGTAGATATGAAGCTACCTTATACTAAATCAGGCTAGTGGTCCATCAAGGTCAATTTTGTTTAATCATACTGGCAGGCAGCTCTCCAAGCTCTCAAGGAAAAGTCTTTCATATTACCTACTACCTGATTCAATCAATTTTCTTCCTGTCAACTTTCTTCATTGTCCAACTTTCACAACCATACATAGTAACGGGGAATACCATAGTTTGGATTATCTTGATCTTGGTCCCCAGAGAGACGTCTTTATCCTTGAGGATCTTTTCTAGTTCCCTCACAGCTGCTCCTCTGAGTCTCAATCTTCTTCTGATTTCTTGGTTGCAGTCTTTTGGTTGATGATTGAGCCAAGGAACAAAAAATCTTGAACAAATCAAGCTTGAATTCTCCCTAGAAGCTAAAATGACAAAACGGAGGCTATCATAATTTGGTCACATCCTGAGAAGACAAGATTCTCTGGAAAAGTCAATAATGCTAGGGAAAGTAGAAGGCAGTAGGAAAAGAGGAAGACCTAAAATGAGATGGCGGGACTCAAGAAAGGAAGCCACGTCCTCCAGTTTGCAAGATCTGAGGAAGTTTGTTAACGATAGGGCATTTTGGAGGTCTTTCATTCATAGAGTGGCCATAGGTCACCATAGATCGGAGACAACTTGACAGCACATAACACACACACTACCTGATTCATTCAACTGGAGATGTCGGGAATTGAACCTGGGATCTTCTGCATGCCAAGCAAATGCTCTACCACTGAGCCACAGTCCCTCACTTAAAATGTCCTTAAAGACTGCCTGAAAGATGGCCTAGGAACTGCCAGCACCCAGGCCTGTGGTTCCCCGTCCAGTTTCCCCTCCGGTAGGCAGACATGGATATGAGAGGGTAGCAAGTTAGAAGGTGTGGCCAGACTCCAAATAATGGAAATAGAAGGTTTCAAAGCTGAGATAAAACATACAATGTTCCATTGACTCACAGCGCACACAATTCCTCTGACCAGCTGTTTCTTATTTGCAGAATGTGCTCTGCTCTCTACCCATTCTGCTTCACCTCCCCGGAAGGATCCTTTTATGTTGTAATTAAACCCAAATGGGTTTCCTTTGTAGGCTCAGCCTTGAGCTGGGATTGGCGGCAGAGGGGTGGGGAGGCAGATGAGGGAAGGACAAGACGATTTCTTTCACTTGTCCTGTCATGATGTCATCTAGAAGGCTGTGAAAGAACAGACTGCACGCAGAAGACCTGGTTTCAGTCCCTGGAATTTCCAGTTTGAAAGGTCTTTGGTAGCAGGGCCAGGAACATTATCTCTGCCTGATGTGCTGGAAAGCTGTTGGCAGCCAGAACATATACATCGCTGGTCTAGACGGATGAAGGTTGCATGACTTGGTGTAAGGCAACTTTGTTTGTGAGGGGAACTGTGATGTATTGCAGTGCCTATTTGAGCCTGAGGGAACCTTTGGAATTCTGACACAGCATAGTGGTGGCAGCCACAAAATGGCTGCCGCAGGAGATGGAGCCAGAAACAAAATGGCTGCTGCAGCTTACCTTCAGTCGTGCAGTGAAGATATGTGTGCTCTGGTGGCTGCTGCTACCAGTGCACCGTTTTTAAAAATCTACACAGCCAATCAAGTCTTCAATGGCCAACCAGAAGCCTTACTGGGCAAAAGCCCCAGTTGGCCACACTCACTTCCTAAAAACATTTCGCAGGGCTAGGAAAGATGCTGGGGAAAGGCCCCATGACCCCAATCTAGTGGTTTGTTTGGGCTCAGTCTCCACATTGTCTATGACACCATCTGGTCCATTTATGGACTACTTAGGACTGGTCACCGCAATGGCTGCTAACAGGATCCTGGGATCTGTGAAGGCCTTTAATCCTGAGAGATTTGGAGGCTGAGGTAAAGATTAAGGGGTGTTCTTTGGATGGGTTTAAATAATTCCTTATGGGTAGGACTCTGAGGGTTGCCATTGAAGACTCACTTTAATCAGTGTGGGACTTGTCTTGTGGGCCTCAGCACTCAGTCTTATTCCCACCCCACCCCCAATACTATTCAATCTCTATGTAAATCCCTTGGGGAAATCATTTGTGGTTTTGGATTAGGTTGTCATCAACATGCTAATGATACCCAACTCTATATTTCTTTGTTCTGGTGACGCTAGAGAGGTTCTGAGCGGGTGTCTGACCTCTGTGGTTAAATGTCTGTGGGTGAACAAGACATAGGTCACATTGGGGTCCTGAAATCCTAAAGGAAATTTTTCTTCCCATTTTTGAAGAGGTCCAGCTGACGCTCTCTGACTGTTATACTGGATCTAGCTTTATTGCTGGAGAAACAAACGAATGCAGGAGTTGCAAATTATAGAACCACCTGAATTCCACATTTCATGACTTGGGATGTTTCCACATACCCTTAAAGGGATGGCCCTCTCACTGAACGCTGGTGGACTTTCCACAGAAATCCAGACGTCTCTGTTTGCAAAATGGTTGCAGGCTGTTTGGCTTCCATTTTTTCAGCGCCTTTTCTGGGAATGCACTTTCAACGGTCACAGAAAAGGTGCCGAAAAACGGAAGCCAAGTGGCTCGCGAATGTTTTCCAAATGGAGACGTCGCCAGTGTTTTGTGAGTGAGCCGTCCCTTTAAGGGCATGTGGAAATGGCCTTGGCTGCTTCCAAGGCACAGAGGACACTGAATGGTGATGGGAGGCTTTTTCTGTCATTCTGTTGGGCATCATATAGGGGCCTGAGAAGAAAAGAACTTGTTCCTTTGGATATTCTCAGTCAAGGCATTGAGCAAGGATGTCAGCGAGGTGTGCATGTGTGTGTGTGTGTATTAGAGGAGGGGATCGATTTCCCAGTATCCCCCACCTCCACAATCAGGTTCTATCTTTTTTATGATTATGGCATTTTTGTCTGAAGCGTGCCGAAAAACATTTGAACAAGAATCACAAGAAATACCTGAATGCGAAGGCAGAGCCTTTCCCCCCAATCCTGGACTCGCCTGGAGGCAGAAGTGACATTCAAAGCGGTGAGAGCAACAGTGTGTGAGATTAAAACCAACAATGCTTGGGAGCTTTTTACTTGCCCTCCCCTTTCCAAGCATAAAAATATGCCTGCTACACCAAGGCCCTAGATGAAAGTAAGATAAAATGGCTGTGATCCGATCAGTTGTCTGCCAGAGAACAGCTGAAGTGATTGTCATATAGACTCTTACACACCAAAGCTAGGTCCTCCATAGCATTATTAAAGCTAGGGGTGTCTGGGGCGGGGGGGGGGGATCGTAAATTTACTGATTTCTATAAATATTCCTGACTCTACCTGAGAGCTCTGACTCTCAAAAGCTTACACCCTGAAAATCATATAAATATACTCAGGCACATATAGAGTCCCAACTAGACATAGGCACGAACAGAAAAAAAACCCTGAACATGGTGTTTGTTGTTCGTTGCCATCCACGAACAACGAACAACAAACATTGACGAACATGACCTGATCACGAACATGTTCATTGTTCATTGTTCATGGGGGTTCTCCTCCAGCCATCAAGATCCCTACCACACCACTCCCAGAAACCCTACCTGAGCAGACTGCAGGAAATGTACCAGTAATAAATAATAGCTTGGCCCCAGAGCCTGGCAGCAGCCCTGGAACTTGAAGAGGTAGATCCCTATTCCACCACACAGAGAGAAAATTCAAGGTCCAATGCACTCTCCCTGTCTCTCTCTCAAAATGCCGACAGCAACTGTCTCTCCCTCACTGTCTGCAAAAACAGAGCTGGGAGCCCCCCTCCCCCCTGCTCTTTGCCTCCTTGTAATAAATTTGGAGCTCCACACTTGGAAGGAAGACCTGCCGATCAAGCTAAATTGGGCTTAGATTGGGGTTTCCAGGGCAACAGCAGGAGTTCAGGCAGAGTTCAGGCAGTCCCTGCCTCCGGTTGCCAAGGGAATTGATTGCAGGTGCCAGATTGTCTGGCTTGACGAACAACAATGAACAGCAACAAACAGCAACAAAGGAGGCTTGCAACGACCACCTGTTCGTTTAGAATGGGGCCTCACAAACAGCTTTTTCGCGAACAGCTGATCGGGCTGTTCCTGGCTTTTTTTAGTTCGTATTACTGTTCGTGCCCATTTCTAGTCCCAACTAGGCAGCAAGAGGTCTAGATACCTTCCCCCATTGTTCCTGCAGACACCCTTGGTGAACACGGCCCAAGATGGGCAAGTGGGCGCATGAGCCTTGCAGTGCCAGTTTTGTGATCTAATGTCAATTCCAGTAGGGCTATACCCCTGTAGTTTTGGTGCTCCAACTGCTCTTCAACTTTGGCACAAAATAGGCTACTGTCTTTTGAAGAAAGTTAAGGCAAGTGAGATCCAACAGCCCGCAGACAAGTTGTATGTTGGAAAGAGGGAATACCAGTCTCTGGGCCTGAGTTCACTTGCAGGATTCGTGCTTTCGCACCGACTTTTCCAAGGAGGCTGAAGTTGAGGTGTATGATATATGATGGTTCAAACCTTATTTTGGGATGCAGGCCTATTCAATTACCTCAATATCTGTGGTTGGATCCACAAATATGAAATGTGAATAAGGAACTGGAAACCAAATTCAGGCTTGTTCTTTCAGGGGAAGAGCAGCCTTGTCCAGTTCAGAACCATCTGTGCTCTGCCTAGAGGTGCTTGGTTTATTCCTGTGTCTTTCTCCCTTCTTAACAAGAATTTCCACTTGGAGACAATCCCCCCCTTCCACAGGTGGAGTCATGGCCCTCACCCGTTTGAGAACCCTTTCATGGAGTCAATAATAGATATACAGGGAACCAGTCACAGATCCTTTGTGATTTGGCCCTTAGCTTTGACGATAGTATTATTTCTCATTTTAACATCAAATCACGCCTGTTACACGTGTCAGCAACAGGGATTACTGAATCTCTGTATCTCTCCAGAATGTGTGTCAAGAAGACCTGAAGAATGTCTCTTTCTTTGCAAAGCACAAAACCTGCACCACTGCATGGCATTTTTTTATTCAGCCCACGTGAGAGCACAGGGGCGGGAGCGCACCATCACGCACCCCACCCCACCCCTAGCTCGTGCCCAAGCTACCTCCGGAACCAGACCGATTTCCATAAAGCAATTATGCCCAGATAACCTCGGGAGACATTGACATCAATAGCATAAATGGTAACACGCCAAGCCCGCATCGGAGCGTGTTGCATCTCTCTTTGCATTTTGACAGGGTTCCATCACTTCGTCACTATGGCAACATAGGGAGGGAGCACAAAAGCCCACTGAGGGTGGCAGGGGGCAGGAAGGGGCAGGGACACCTTGGAGGATGTTTTGTACAAATTAGGGCACGCCGTGTGCATCAGGTGCTTTTGAGTAACCATGGTGAGGAACGCAAGGCAGAAAGAAATCGGTTATTGTGTGCCAGATGCCTGTTTGATCCTCAAGAGCGTGAAATGTGGTGGTGGCGGCGGTGGGGAGTAGGGCAAAAGTGCCGGGCAGGCTGCGGCCTCGAAGGGGCAAAGTCTGCTTAGAAAAACAGCCCCCCTCCCTAATGAGGCAGTTGCTAGGTGCAGATATTCAGTCCAGCCAACATTTGAACCCCCCTTCATTCAGCAGTGGAAATTAGAAAGGTACAAAGGACAAGCCAGGAGCAAAAGATGACAGCGTTGTCATTCAGTGCCAATTTCAATATAATTACGGTTAACTTCCCCTCTGCGTATTAACCCTTTGTACAGTTTCCTATAATCACCTGCAGGCTCATTACGGTGGAATGCAGCGGTACCCCTGCTGTTCACGCGCATGCAAATTTTGGCAGTCTGGCTAAGATCCCCGTGCAAAAGCTGTTCGTTCACTTCTCGCAAAGGGCTAATAAACAAATAAAAACAGCCGAGAGCCTGAAGCAAAAAGCCAAACAAACAGGCCCCCCTGACCAGGCTGGTTTGTTTGTGTGCGGCTGGCATCTCTAATCTCAGCTTTTTGAATCTGTGTGCAGTAGAGAGCTGTGAACACACTTGAGGATTTGTGTTGTTTTCCTTGGTGTTAGCTTTGGAGTTGGCTCACTCACTCTTGTGACCCCATAAACAGCTTTCTAAAACATGCACGCACCACATCAAAAGGGGCTCCGGTTTGAGCCAGGGCTGCATTTAAGGCAGGCTCCCCAAGCTTTTAATTTCTGCTGTATTTAAATGTTGGGACATGTGTGGGGCTAGCCAAAGGTGAACCAGCAAGCTTCCATGGCAGAGTGGGGATTCAGACCTGGGTCTCCCAGATCCTAGACTGACAGTAACCATTATGCCAGCATTGGAGTGGTTGCCATTGCCAGACTTCAGGAATTACAACTGATCTCCAGGTGACAGAGATCAGTTCACCTGGAGAAAATGCCTGCCTTGGAAGGTGGATATTATGGCATCATATGCAAGGGAGATCCATTCCTTTCCCAAACCTTCCCTCCCCATACGCCACCCCCAAACCTGCAGGAGTTTCCCAACTTGGAACTGGCAACTCTAGGAGCATCTCAGATGGTTTCTGTGGTTTCCAAATTGCTATAACCACTGCCAAGACTTACGTGGTTGCCAGTCCCAGCATCCTAAGGCTTAAGATTCATGAGGGTGGGAACCATTTTGGTGTAGTGGTTAAGAACAGCAGGACTCTAATCTGGAGAGCCGGGTTTGATTCCCCACTCCTCCACTTGAAGCCAGCTGGGTGACCTTGGGTCAATCTCAGCTCTCTCAGAGCTCTCTCAGCCCCACCCACCTCACAGGGTATTTTGTTGTGAGGATAATAATAACATACTTTGTAAACCTCTCTGAATGGGTGTTAAGTCATCCTGAAAGGCGATATATAAATTGAACGTTGTTGTTGTTGTTGTTGTTGTTGTCCTCCTCCTCCTCCTCCTCCTTCCTCTTCTTCTTATTGTGATATGCCCCATGAGGAATGTTGAAAGCATTTAGGGGTCTTTTTTTTGTTAAGTCAAAAGTTACATTGGTGGGGATCGGATAGGCTTGTATACAGTGACCCTTGGTGTGGTTGAAGTACATAGGAGCCACTGCTCACGTGCTCTGACACCAAATGATAATCCAACAGGCCGAGCCGATAGGTGTAGCACTTGCCTGGATGGGGCACATTAGGACTGATTGCAAAGGCATGTAGGTGCAAAAGTACTTAAAAACCTTCCCTCCTGGGAGAAAGCGAAAGGCAGCAACAGGCTAGAGGCAACCAAGAAAGGGTTTGTTTTGCAATTTGGAAACAGAGAAACCCTTTCCTAAAAATACCTCATTTTAGAACACAGCAGTGGCTGCAATGTGGGACTAGAGGCACATTCAGTGTTGGTGCAGAGATGAATGCTTTGCTTATACTCTCTTGAAGTCTGGCAAGCCACAGAAGGAGTAATAGAGTAGAGTAAATGAATAGAATAATAGAGTAGTAAACTAGCCATGCATTTTGGGTTGCAATATCCAAGAACAGGTCTTGAATGTTTAGATGTCTGTTAAACTTCTGTCACCTATGCAAGACTGTGTAGAAACATCCACAATCTTTTATTAGGACAAGATACAACAACACAAAATTGCACGCAAGCTTTTGAGCTTCCTAGAACTCTTCATTGGGCTGGATGTTACAAAACAAAAACAAAAAGGAGATGGGAAGAAGATATACCAGGGTATGATTTTAAAGGCCTTCTTTCACCTGTGCCGAATGTCAGGGCAAGTAGATACGTTTTGGTGCCTTTGATGGAAGATTGCACTCTGCTTCCTATGAGCAAGAGAGAGACAGAAGAAACAAATGGCATTTCTCCATCGGAATTACAAAGGCCAGCAGTTTCCCTTTAATCTCTCTGGCACTAAGAGCCTTGCTACAAGTGACATTTTACACGTGAAGGATAAAGGATCATTTTCGCAAGTCTTTCTGGGAACTGAAGTTCCTCTCCCCCACCCCTTTTCCTTCTGTTCCTTCCCCTCGCTGCCTGAAGAGACAAAGAGAGCCTACGGCAACATCAGCTTTTGCAAATCGTCTTGCTGGGGTGGGGGTGGGGGAATGCTCCGGAGAAAGCTGAGAAAGTTGCAGCTGCCTGCCCCCAAAGATCATTGAGAGCAGGCTTGTGACTGGAGGAACGATTTGCAAAAGTTGCTGTTGCCGCAGGCTTTCTCTGTCTCTTCGGGCAGCGAGGGGAAGGAACAGAAGGAAAAGGGGTGGGGGAGAGGAACTTCAGTTCCCAGAAAGAGTTGCGAAAATTATCCTTTATCCTTCACGTGTAAAATGTCACTTGTAGCAAGGCTCTCAGCAAGAGACACAGATATCTTTTAAGGCAGAAAGTGTTCCTGGATAGGCAATGTATTAACCATGCATGACATGCAAAGTCAAATAAAGCCAAATTGTTCTGGTGAACCACAAAGCTGGCGCACTCTTTTGTGTCATTATAGACTGCCCTCATAAAAGGTATTACATTTATTATGCTTTGATTTGAATTTGGATTTTGGACCAGTACGGCAGTATATAACTTTTGTCTACTGTGTAGAAATGTAACATTTTCAGAGCAGTTGTTCACATACTTCTCTGGCAATTTATCCATGCAGTGCTTAAAGACTTCTACAAAGTCTTAATTTGGTAGAGCTAAATTGTCCATCGTAGAAAATTCCAAGTGGGCCACTATACCCTCCTTTTTGTATTGCAGTATTGCAGTTTTTTCTTCAGAAGTGGAAGTGGAATAACCCAGATAATTACCCTCCTCCATGGGCTTCTGGTTTCCAATTACATTATGCATCCTTTTAACTTCTGCTCCTCTTCATTTTTATTCATTTTATTCATCAGGCAACACAAACGGTCTTTTCAGCATTTGGTGGGTCATAAAGTTGGCACTGGGCATCTGTTCTTGGGCTCAGTGAAATGGGAAATGAGCTGCGTCTGGCATTTGTGGAAGAGCGGAGCTTGAGAGAATGTGGCAGTGACCTTGTAGAGGGTGTAAAGTTCATGGGAAGGGAATAAGGTCGCCAACTCCAGGTTGGGAAATTCCTGGAGATTTGGAGATGGAGCCTGGGAAAGCCAGGATTTGGGGAAGGAAGGGACCTCAGTGGGATATAATGCCCTCCAAAGCAGCTATTTTCTCCAGGGGAAGTAACGCCTGGAGATCAACTATAATTCTTTTGAGATCTCTACACCCCTGTCGTGAGACTAGAGCTGAATTGCATGTGGTGCAAGAGTTGTATAGTTAAAATCTCCTAGATTTTTAAAGCTAATTAGAAGCCCTGTGTGAGTCTATTCCAAGCTTTAAATAGCCACTTCAGAGATGCACTTTGCTCCGTTGAAAGAAAAAAAGGGGTTTGACAGCCGCACCTGTCTTTTTCTCTGTATAGTGATAACAGCAGCTTCAGAGGATCTATGGGAGGAAAGGGTTAGGCATTCCTTTCACCCTTTCTCCCAGCTACTGTTTCTGATCTTCCAGGCAGCCCAGTAATGATGATTTGTGTTTTTTAAAAATTGAGAGTTTCTGATCATGGAATTCCTGCATCACATATAGTTTGGTACTAACTGTGGGGTAGATTCGGTTTTGAATGGGAAGCTGGCATGGCGGAAGAGGTTTAACACCATCTCAAGTTTGGGCCTCCTAACTAGTGCTGTATTAATCTGAAATTTAAAAAAACACTGGGAGATGATCCAGTCATGGGTATCTAGCACTGAGTGCTTCTTTTTTTTTAGTGTTTAATCATACGCACAACTGCATAGGTGAACACACAAAAAAAGCACACAAAAAGAATCCATGCGCCAAAATGGAAGGCAAATGCTAAAAGCAAGAATATTGAGTGACTAGTGGAAGTGTATATGCTTGGACTGTGATATAATGACTGCCAGGATGAAGAGATGAAACGGGCAGATTGCTGGCTTCCCGTCGCAGTTGTGTATCATTTCTTCTCTGCCGCCTCTCATTGTTATTATATAAGACCGTCTCTCCAAAAGAAATTTATTGCACTGAAGACCTTCTTGCATCGTTATACTATAAACCTACTGGGACTTTGGTGATTACTGTATAGACCTCTGGTCAGTTGTAGGCACATAGCACTTTAATATTGCACAGGAATTCTTGTTGAATTATATTTGAATTATTCTTATATGATGCCTTGCCCTCTGTAATCATCCCCCCTGTATATATATTGTTTCTCTTGTTCAAGTTGATTATAATATTGCTTTAAATGTGATTGAATTACAATAGAAACATTTGTTAGTTAGATTTCACGGCTTGTTTGCTTATTTTCTCTGTATATTACCGTGATACTCTCTACTTGTGTACACAAATAAAACAGCGCACAAAAAGAATCTTGGTGCAACGATATGTAATAGCCTGAACACTGCTTTCTTGCAGTACTCATCCAGTGCTCATGAAGGCATTATTAGTGAAGGGAGAACAAAAGGCATGAATGAACTAAGGACAGCTCATGCACATGAAAATAATGAAACAATAGAGAATTCCAAATTCATTGGAAATATAACCCGAAAGTAGCGCAATTCAAGTGAACAGAATTTCGGAATTATCCCTGCTTTCAGCTAAGAGTGCTTCGAACTTCAGTCTTGTTTCTCTGCTGCTTTTTGCTTCTTCTTCTGTAGAATGAAAGACAAGCTTCAAAAACTGGTACCAGGTGTTGCAAGTGTGTTTTGCATTATGACTGTGCAACAGGAATGGAATTATGAGGCCGCCTTTCTCTCCCTGGTGCCGAGCCTTGGAAGAATAAGTGGAGGCCTCCCTCCACCTCTTGAGCCTTGTTCTAACAGTTGAGCTCACCCACTTCAGCACACATAAAGGAAATTCGAGGTCTTGTAATAATTGTGTTCCTTTTCTGCTCCAGCAATTGCATTGCCCTGAAAGCTTCCATTGTCGCAGCCATCCATTGGGCCTTCTAAGCAGTGCTAGTTAGCAATCAGGGCACAAAAGGAACAATGAGCTTCGGCGACAACAGGATGGATTGAAACACAGAATGTACGCTAGAACAAAAGAGGTTAGATAAATACATATGGGATGCTTGCTTTTCTGCATACTAGTTCCTGCTGTCTCCAAAGGGCATTCACTTATATACTTAAAGGTAGCTTTGCGTTTAAGGCTTTGTCCTTGGTGTGCATCTAGATACTTCCAGGTACACACATGCATTTAAATTCCAGGGCGTGGTCTGAAGAGACAGTATAGAAACCACGCTCACTAAGCAGATCTTGAGCTCAACAGTGCTGGATTCAGGGGTGGAGTGGCCATTTAACTTACCGAGAAAGTTCTTTGTGGGCAGGGCTGGTTCCAGGTTTTGGGGGACCCAGGGCATAGATGGACCCAAGGAACCATCTATGCCCACTGCTAGGCTTATTTTCTTGCCCTCCCACCCATGTGCCCCCACCTGCTTGTATGCTCTTTCTATGCACACCCACAAGCTCTCCCACCACCTGCAGTCACACAGCTGCCTCCTCTGCCTGCCAGAGAGGCAGACAGGGCTCATGGTGAGTTCTAATGGCAGAACGCTTTTCGATTACTATCGGGAGCTCACTTTGATTCTAACCAAATGCTACCCCTGGGCAGTCATGCATACGGCTGATGTACGATGCAGAGTCCAGCCACAAAGAGGCATGCAAAAGTAGGTCAGCCTGACAGAAGGAATAAGGCACTTCTGGCTTGACGTGACTGCTAGGAAAATATCCCACCCAGCTCCGTCACCCTTCAGGTAGTTTGCTGTCCCGCCTGTTTAAGCTGAAAGGAGCAGCTGGGCAAATGGGGAGCCAGATTTTGTTCAGGTCAGGAGGGACTCCTACCAGTCTGAAAAGTCGCAGTGGTGATGTGGAAGGGGAGAGGTTATGGCTGATTGGTAGAACATCTGCTTGGAGTGCAGAAGGCAGGCAACTGCTCTCCTCCTCCTCCTCCTCTTCCTTCTTCTTTCCCCCTTTTAAGGGGTGAAACTGAGGTCAGTTAAGGACCCCTAAGCACATGGCCTGAGAACATGCCTTAGTTGACCAATGGCAACAACTGCCTCTGGTGTGGTGCTTCTACCTGTCATCTTCTTGCCCAGATCTTTCCATATTATGTCCCATGCTCAAACGAGCACAGAAATGGAGACTGAAAATTGACCTAGTGTGCACTGTAAGTTCAGTGGCTGTTAAAGCAGACTGTGTGTGGTGGGACATTCATTGGATTGCTCTGATATACAGTCAGATCAATTTGATTTTTTTTCCCCCAGTGAATGAGGAGGTAAGCAGGGGGAAATCTTTGTCACATGCAGGAAATCGGTCTGCATGTGCAGCAGAGGAATTGGCTGATTCATTTTCCATGTAGCTTCCTTGTAATGTGCAGTGAGAGCCAGAATGGAATGGTAGTGAAATCACTAGGTTGCATTCAGACTGACTGCCTCTGCCTGAAGTTTGTTGCAGCCTCTGCTAAGCCAGTATTAGTTTCAAGAAAGTATTTGTAAAATGGGAATTGTATGAAACAAAAGAGGAGCTAGGCTTGCTATTTACCAGCCCCCATTGCCTTGTGAAGCTCTGGTAGCTTGTGAGAGAAAAAAATTAAAATTTGCCATTGGCCTAGCAGTGCAGCAGTGGGAGAAATATGGGTGAAAAAAATGACATCTCAGGTCACCTCCAGTTATGTAACCTGAAGCAATGCCGTATATTGGGATGCTCTAGTAATTCCCAAATACTCGATGGTAAAACCATAGGGATTGGGGAGATTGCTAGAGTGTCCCAGCAATGTATAACATTGTTTCTGTTTTCACAACCAGAAGTGGCTTAGCGGTGATGCCCAGCCCCGCTCCCAGGAGTTGCCAACCCTTGGCTGGGAATCCTAACTCTAGTGTAGAGGTTAGAGTGTTGCACTAGGATCTGGGAGACCCAAATTCAAACCCCTGCTCTGGCATAAAACAACCTGGGTGAACTTAAGCTGATCACCGCCTCTCAGTTTGACATTCCTTGCAGGGTTGTTGTGAGGATAAAATGGTGGAGAGAAGAACCATATAACTTAAGCCACCATGAGTTCCTTGGAGGAAAGGTGGGAAATTGGAGGGCAGCTGCTGGCTGCCAGAGGAGATTGTTTTCAACTAGATCGACCTGTGAGTCAACTCTTTTTCAGGCATGGCAGCTCCGTCTATGAGCTAAGCTACAAGTGACGCCTGACACAGGTTGGACACTTGTCAGCTTCCCTCAAGTTTTGATGGGAAATGTAGGCAGTCTGGTCTTGCAGCTTGGCTCTCCATTTAATTGAAGTTTACAGAGTGGCAGTCTATGGGAGGGAGAACATGCGGTCGGGAGGGGAGTGCAGGCGTTGGGCTCTCGCTGGGTGCCCCCCTTCCCCTCCGCTGGGTGTGTGTGTGTGGGTTTCTATAAACTTCAATTAAATGGAGAGCCAAGCTGTAAGACCAGGACGCCTACATTTCTCATCAAAACTTGAGGGAAGCTGACAAGTGTCCAACCTGTGTCAGGCGTCCCTTGTAGCTTGGCTCGATGTTCTTCTTTTGCAACCTCCTGTTCTCCTCCCCCAAATTCCCCCCTCCTCCCAGTTCTTCCCTCCTGCACTGGACTCGCCTGAGCAATGTGGTCAGGCTCAGGGTTTGCTGCTCTTTTGGAGCCTGCAGCAAGCTCAGAGCAGCTGATGAGCCAGGAATGGACAACTTGCTTCCTGCATGCAAGGTCAGTGATAAAAAGGAACACTCTAAGGAGACACCCTAGGAGTATCTGGTCCCTTCTGTGCCTTTGCCTTGATGCTGCTCCTTTGATTGGGGTGGGGGAAATAGAATTTCTGAAGAGGCCTTATTGATCCTTGCCTGCAGCTCACCCAAAGTGGGTTTAAAAAAAAAAACAAGGAGATTTTTGCATGCTGTGTTGCTTCTTGAATCTGCAGGGCTGCCGATACCTGCCCTCCCTTCACAATGGAGAGGAGAGAGAATCTTTTCATCCATTATTGATGCACTGGTGGTCTGGTGAGGAACTCTTTTGGGGGTGAGGAGTGGGAGGGGAGAGGGGGAGATTAAAGGGGGCACGTGATCCCGGGGAACGCATTTTCCTAGAGGGCCTAACGCTGCCTGGGCTAACGCAAGGCCAATTACTAGATGAAATGCCAGCAGCTATCCTTAAGAGGGCAAGGGCAGTAAAAAGAAAAGCTGGGGAGCAAGCAAGCATCCCATTAACACATTGTGGGAGAGTGTGCAGGAGGGAACTCCATTAAGACAGTCTCTTTAGCAGTGGTTCTGTTGGTGGAGGAAGAGCAATATCAAGTCGCTTGCAAGAGCTTGTCATTAAATTTTCATCGGATGATAGCTGGGGAAGGGGACGGGACGAGCGTGTGATGAGGGAGGATGTGAGGGAACAGAAGAGGGTTTGAAAGGCAGAATAGCCCAGAGCACCGGCTGGGGAGAGCCACAGGAATATTTCAAGGACGAGCTCTTGTCTGCTTGTAGGGGCCAACCACTCAACCAGCTGGTATTCTCATCGCAGGGGAGGAAGGCGGCGCAGTCTCTAAGGCTGCAAGCAGAGACCCTGTCATTTTAGCCCTTGGTGCTTGGAATGGACCAAACACACACCCAAGAAACAATTTCTTCAGGTGGAAAGTTAGTGTGGAATACTGGAAGGGGTAGAAAAAGGTTCCAGGTGAAAATGTTAAGGTCTGAAACATTTATCATAGATTTATTGTTATGGTCCAAGATCAGCAAACAGTGCAATAAAAGTACTGAATGACTAATAAAAGCAATACCATTATAAAAGAGAATACCATCTAAAATTATACTTAGTTTAAAATTCTAAGATCTAAAAGTTAATATTAAGATCAAATGAAACATTTAGTGAATTCATAGAATCATAGGGTTGGAAGGGACCAGGAAATTCACAACTACCTCCCTCCCCTCACAACCCCATTGACCCTTATTCCATGCCCAAAAGATGACAAAACACCATCAAGAGCCCTAGCTGAACTGGCCTGGGGAAAATTGCTACCTGAATTGATTGATTTAAAGTGCTATCCCAATGAATCAGGCAGCCGAGATCAGCAAGCATACAAGGAGGCCTTCCCTTTCTCTCATGTTTCTTAAAAGACCATCTTAGAAAAAACATCTACATTTTCATATATTACAGAGAATGTTAGGTAAAGGTAAGCACCGAGTCATTACTGACCCATGGGGGGATGTCGCATCATGATGTTTTCTTGGCAGACTTTTTACAGGGTGGTTCGCCATTGCCTTCCCCAGTCATCTGCACTTTACCCCCAGGAAACTGGGTACTCATTTTGTCAACCTCGGAAGGATGGAAGACTGAGTCAACCTTGAGTCGGCTACCTGAACCCGGCTTCTGCCAGGATTGAACTCAGGTCATCATGAGCAGAGCTTGGACTGCAGTACTGCAGCTTACCACTCTGCGCCACGGGGCTCCTTACAGAGAATGTTATAGACTAAGTCTGAAGAAACGTTCTTCTGTCTCACTTGGGAGGGAGTGCCTCTTCCAAGACTATCTTATATGCCATGTATATCCATTTATTTACCTCATTTATACCTAACCTTTCTCTCCAACGGGGACCCGAAGTGGCTTATGTTATTCTCCTCTCCTCCATTTTATCCTCACAACAACCTTGTGAGGTAGGTTAAGTTGAGAGTGTGCAACTGGCTTGTGGTCACCTACCAAGCTTCCCTGGCAGAGCGGGAATTCAAACCTGGGTCTCCCAGATCTTAGCTTGGCACCCTAACTATTACAACCCCACTGGCTCATATCGAGGCAAAAAAACCCAATACCATGGTATGCATTTAACAGAATAATTGCCCTCGAATAAATGCCCTACATCAAACAAAAATAAAGAGCCACAGGTTCAATTTGCCTTGAGTCCTTTTAGGAGAAAGGTGCAGTAGAAGTGTTAAATGCATTCTGTTTGCACAAAGGAGAAGTAAAAACGCAACAGGGATCTTTGAGTCTGCAAAGATTCACACAAAGGAAAAAATGCTCCCTGTTTCTCAAGGGATGCTTTGCCAAACAGTTCTGGTTGAGCTCTGAGCCACAGAAGCAAAAGCGTGGGAAGCTGCCATGCCCCCTAAGAACGGTGGGAGGTTGGTCTATTTTGCTTCTTGCTGCCGAAGCAGCACTATGCGACCTCCCAGCACAATCCATGACCCAACATGTTGCTTCGGTGAAAGATATAATTTTTGATCTACCCTGATGATAATTGCCACGTTTTTAGAAATTATCCACATAGTCGGCTCAAGAATAAACACCATAAATGGATAATTATGGGAAGCTATTTTTCTGTTAGTGCTAGCATCTTGGCAATTAACACTTGGGTTGTATCCTAGCGGTGCAATTTGTGAATGTTTCTTGATGACAGTCCTTAGCGCTCTCTCTCTCTCTCTCTCTCTCTCTCTCTCTCTCTCTCCTTCCCTCCAAGTACCTGCCTGGCCTCTTTGCAGTTCCTCCAGGGAATTTGTCTCAGGCATGTGATAATAGGCATTCATGAAACTGGGCTCACCCCTTGCACAATGGCAGCTGTCTCCAGGGAACCCAAGTGCTCCGGTGTCAGTGAAGTGTAAATGATAGCATTGATTCCATGGATCAATCCAGGCCCCAAACTGCAAGGCGCTTGGGTCTGGCAATTAGAATATATGCTTATTGTGATGCAAAGGGAGGGTGAGGGGAGACATTTTCCCAACAAGGACAGAGATATAGATTTCTGATGATGCACGCTAGCTGTAATCAATGCAGCGCATTCAAGGCAAGAATCGTGCCCCGCATGACACATGAGCAAGGCAACTTGATGGTGCTGCTTGTATTACCCGGACAGCATTCCAAACAGGCGAGCAGCGAAAGGCAGCCTGGCTCCTCCGCTCTTGTCTCTTCTGTTCAATACGACTGGAAGGACCTTCCACGATCTGTTCTCTAGGAGATCTCCTCACTGTGCGCACATTAGACTGTCGAACTCTGAAGCCCAAATGACGGTTACAAACGTACTTCCTTTCCAGACCTTCGGTTTAGCAACTTACACTGCAATCCTAAACAGAGTTTACCCCCTTCTGAAACCCGTTGAAGTCAATGGGTTTAGAAGGGAGTAAATCTAGTTAGGCTAGCATTGACCCTTGCATAGTGTTATAGGGCTGGAAGTGAGGAGGGGCAAGAGGGACTAATCAGAGGGCTTGGAAGAAAATCCACTCCCCAAGAGGTAATTTCTGAGCATGTGACCCTGAAGGTTCCTCCACAGCAGCTTTGCTCATCTGAACAGGGGCTCTTGCAGGTACCAGGCTGCACACAGGTGAAGTCAGCAGCAGGCTGTACATGGGCTTTCTCTGTGGTGGCCCCTATCCTGTGGAATGATCTGCCTGAGGAAGTCAGAAGAGCCCCCACTCTCCTGGCTTTCCGTAAACGATGCAAACCCGAACTATTCAAAAAGGCTTTTTACTCAAATGGGAGGGCTGTATTGTAGGGATGGGGTCTCAGGTGCTTCACTAACAAGTTGGGGACTAACTTCATCACCATTTTTGCCTCATATATTATCTGCTGCTTTAAATATGTACTCCTATGTACAGCCATCGCTCCCTGCTGTCTAATGTTAGTCCTAGAATTGATAATGTTTTGCTTCAGTATCTCTACTATGTCTTGGATCCTTGCTAATGCTATGTCTTTAAACTTGTATATGTTTACCTTATGGTATTGTATTGAAATGTACTTCCTTGATACTGATTGTATTAACCTCATACCGTGTAATCTGCCTTGAGTCTCAAAGGCGGACTATAAGTGACATAAATAAAAAATAAATAAATAATACCATGTTCTCCTCTGCCCCAGGCCAGTTTTCAAATTCGCCTAATCCCGTGCAGCAGTTATGTGGCTGAACCCTCCCCAAGGAAGGGGATGCAAAAGGCGAGGGGAATAAAGAAGGCATTGAAAGTTCCTTGCTTCTCTGAGTTGGTTAAGAAGGCTTATGAGTCTTGTGTCAGAAAAGAGCCTCGGTTTGGAGTTCTCAACTTAGGCATGTCTGCTTTGGATTGATATTTATGATTTAGTGGCATGAAGCTGTTGCTCTGCTGGGTACAATCCAAATGGAAGAGTGTGATTCCTCGATTTGTGTTCAGACTAGGGGGAGGTATTTTACAGCAGTTGCAACTTAGCATCGCGTTGAGTTTTCTAGGGTGTCCTGCTCAAAAGCATATGTGGACTGTCTGAGGATAATCTATATGGATTTTCTCGCCATTTTTTGTGGAGAGCTGCACATTAGAGGCGAGCATGAACCAGGAAAATGGCAGTTCGTTATGGTTCATGGTTCGTCACATTTCATGAACCATGAACCATGAGCTGCCATGAACTTGCCCGCTTCGCAAACTGGTTCATTTGGTTCATCAGTTTGTTACTTCTGGGGCTGCAGAAGGTCTGCAGAAAGCCCATCCCCCCATTGCCTAAGTAACAGATTGATTGGCACCAGGCTGTCTGCAGTGATGAACCAAAAACCGAACCATACGAACCACTCTAAAAATCATAGCGGTTCATCACAGTTCATTAGAAATGAGCTCCGACGAACCTCTGGTTCGTGAACCAAAAAAAACTGACCCAGTTTGTGATGAACTTTGGTTTGTACTTCGGTTTGTGTCCATCTCTACTGAACTTACAAGCTCCAGCTTCAATAGAATACTGAGGAGCTGGGAAAGATAAAGAAAGTGGCAACCCAAATAATCAAAGTGATTGAACCATTGACCCAATGAGAAAACGTTAAATAGTTTGGGGGGCTTTTTAGCTGAGAAAAAAATGGTCTTAAGGCTATGAGTGGACTGTAGAAGATGGTGTGGAGGAGCACCTGCTTGGAAATTTGGACTAGATGACCCTAGAGATCCTTCCAACCCTATGATTCTTTGATTCTGTTCTATGATTACAACTGATCTTCAGATGACAGAGATCAGTTTGCCTGGAGAAAATAGCTACTTTGGAGGATGGAATCTTTGTCATTATATCTTACTGATGTCCCTCCCCTCCTCAAACTCCACCTTCCCCAGGATCTACCCCCAAATCTCCAGGAACTTCGCAACCTGGAGTTGGGACCCCTGCTCCCCTTTTCATTTAAATTGGCCCTGTATTGAACTAGTAAAACTGTGAAGGGTTGAGCTGGCTTCTGAACCCAAACCAGCCAGAAAGGCTCTATCCAGGCCATGTAGTTCAAGGATTTTCAGGAATTTGAAGGGCCAGTTCCCTTCGGTGGTCTCTGAGCTTCTCTTGCCTTGCTCTGCTTACATGGTCCATTTAACAATATTTGGCTGCTTGTCCACACCCTCAGTGCACTTCCTTTTAAGAGAAGATTAAAAGGAGGCCCTGAGGAAGATGAATGGGTCTGGCTTGCCCTTTTCTGGCCTATCGCATACCAGCCCGGCCAAGTACAAGGCACCGGGGCGCTGATTAGCAATTCACGTTTCCAGGGTGATTTCTAAAGAGGTGGAATTTTTCTTTTGAAAGAGATGAGAAATATACTCCAGTGATTATATTAGAGAGGGAGCTTTAGGAAAACCTCCAGCCAATGTTTTCTGATTATCAAGCATCCTACAAGAATACAACTGGGTTTAGGGATATGTGGATCTGTTAAATTTAGATTCTGCTTTGCAGACCTGGGCAAATTGATTGGACGCTATAGCCTGGCATTAAAAGGGCTAGGAATTTGTTTGTTCCCAGAAAGTATCAGAAGTAGGAGTAAAAAATGGGTTGCTCCTTTTGGAAGAGGGACATATAGGGTTTCCACCTAATGGTATGCCCAGACAGCTGCTCCAGCTGTGGACTCCGTCCCGCTTCTGGAACCAATAGCCACACCTCCAATAATAACAACAACATTTGATTTATATACCACACTTCAGGACAACTTAACACCCACTCAGAGCAGTTTACAAAGTATGTTGTTATTATCCCCACAACAATCACTCTGTGAGGTGGGTGGGACTGAAAGAGCTCTGAGAGAGCTGTGACTGACCCAAAGTCACCCAGCTGGCTTCAAGCAGAGGAGTCGGGAATCAAACCCAGTTCTCCAGATTAGAGTCCTGCCGCTCTTAAGAGACTGACCCAAGGTCTGTGAACTGGCTTCAAGTGGAGGAGTAGAGAAACAAACCTGGCTCTCCACATTAGAGTCCTGCCACTCTTCTGTACATCCCAGCTCTCTCAAGGCCCTATTTGCCACCATGCACAAAAGCTTGTCTGCCATCAGTTCCACAGCTCTGAAGCCATGATGGTTTCTCTTCTCTTCTAGCAAGACCACCTCAGATGATGAGAACAAACAGCCAGCCCAAGGGGTAACTCATGCAGCTGTGCAGCCAACTCACTCGCCGAGCTGGGAGGAGAAGGTGACTGTGGAAATAGAAGCACAGAAGGCAGGCGAAGAAGGTGCAGAATCTAGTTGTTATGCTTGGAGGGGTGCGGGGGTGGAAGAGAGGTGGTGGTGGGGTTTAAGGAAGACTTGTGTGTATGCTAACAGACAATGAATTTCAAAAACAGGTTCTATGTCACCATAATGCACGAAGAAGGGTTATGGGACTGTACTTATTTTACATCATGTCTTCTGCGTCTGCATTATGTTCAATGCACAGAGTGCACCATTCATCTCTGCGACTCATTGTGAAGACCAAATAAGATGGAATGGAAGCAGCTGCATTTACCCAGTTTACAACGAAATACAGAGTCTAATTTATACAAGGAAAGGGACACACAGACTAGAAGGCGCTTCCAGTTTTTGGGCTGCCTTCTTCTTCCATCTCATTTCCTTACCTGATGGGGAAAATGATTGTTGTTAATTTGGAGAAATTTTCCCAAGGCGGCGACCATTTGCCCCGGGCAGCTTGATCTTTATTGTTTCAAGCTGAGCAATGTTATGTGGGTAATAGTAATAATGCTAATGGCATTAGAGTTGGTGATTAGGTTAAAGCCAGTCTCCAGCTGAAATGAAGCCAGCGGCAGCCGGTCGTCCCTCTTCTTATAATTCCATTACAGCCATTTCTTAAGTGAAATAAAACAGCGTTTGATGCACTCCTGAACCTGTTTTACGGAGGGATGATTTAGAAAGGCTACAGGAGATGTTATTTCAGGGCCACATCCTGGTGTAAACCAAGTTCAGAGCGGGCTAATTGGGTGAATGCACGTGGTTGGTTTACATCCTCAATTTCCAGCTGCGCCCTTCCCTTCTCAAACAGTTAAACAGGTTTCGTGCCTGTTGGTTAAGGGACCAATTTGCACATGGCTTTCCTAGCAGCCATAACATGGGATGCAACCGCATATGTGATTTTTTAGGCTACTTTCACACAAGTTAAATGACACTCTTTTGATGCATTTTTGTGATTGTTTGCAACTGGCTTTTCCTGTGTGAAAGAGGAAACGATTGTCAAAGTGCAAACGAAAGTGCAAACTATTGTCAAAGTGCATTGAAAATGCATTATCCAACGTGTATGAAAGTAGTGGAAGTGTCCTCCAGCTGTTTCATCCTGTATTCAGATATCCAGTTGCTAAGTGGTTGAGCTGAAGTAAGAATACCTTTTAATACTTGGGCAGTTCTTTCAGCAAGCATCCAGCATCAACACAGTTCATATGTTTTCACACACCTTCAATCCATTTTCAATGCACTGTAATGATCAGTTGCAAGTTGATTTCCCCATTTCACACAGAAAAATCCAGTTGCAAATGCAACATACATTGGAAGTGTGTTGAAAGTGCATTATTCAGCATCTGTGAAAGCAACATTCGTCTCTTACTTCTGTTCATCACTTTAGAGGGTTTTCATGCTGTACAGCAGAGAAACATTAATCCTGGAATAAAATTTTTAAAAACCCCATAACAGAAGTGATATGTGTGTCCAGATTGCCATTGTTGAGGTCCCAGATACTGCCCAATAGGTGCTGGAGACAGCTGTGTTACTGCCTTATTTACAATAAATTTAACTGCAACAAAGAATTATATTGAAATAGCAACTTCCAATAACAACTCAAATACAGGATTCCCCACAAAGTTCAGACGTTGCTCTTGCTTCAGGAAGTTAACAAATCACTAGACAATTGTATCCAGTTAGTTCAAACTGAGCTATATTTTAAAAAGTTTTTTTCTCTCTCTGTGTAAGCAGGATGGTATCTGCTTGCACAAAGATGACTTGCTTGAGTTAAATTGTTCTGCCCTGCAGAGAGAATCTGTAATTAAGAGAAAAGGGTAGGTGAGCTGTACAGCAGGCTTACATTAATTTCTTTTTGACGAAGATGTCACCATTCGCAATGGGCAGTGAACACTGCTGTGATATCTGGGAGAGAGCCTGTGAGTTGCCGTATGCATCGAGACGAGAAAAAAGCCAGAACGGGATGTGAAAGGAAGGAAGTGTGTGGTGGGCGGATTGTTGGTGGAGTGTCCGCTGACTTTGAGGGGTCTATTCAGCAGCTGTTGCTGTGGTGATTCTCTCTCCCTCTCCCCCACATGGGGTCACGCAGAAAGCAAGTCTCTGCTAATGAAGAGGGAAATAAGGCTCTATTCTTTGGGTGTCAAGTCTCATGTGAAGGATAGACTATTCCTATTGTCCAAGTGACTTGAGATATACAAGATAATGATGAGGGAGGGAACAGCTCTGGAGGGTTAATAAGACATGCTTGTAGCATGGAGACCACCTTGAGTCACAAAGCCACAGCTTTCCTGGCTTGGAACTTCCTAATGAGGTTAACCCGACCACCTCGTTGCTTCCAAACTTAACCCGACTGCTCGTAAGACTGGGAGTGGAGAGTGAAGACTGGGGGATTGGTGCCAAATCTCCTGAATTTTTATAATGGGTAGATCCTTCGTCATGCTCCCCAGGCTATTAAAGCAGATGGCATTGCTGAATATTCACAAGGCCTCCCAAGTTTAGGTCTTAAAGTAGAATGCCTTCGAATGGCTTTTGAGTGCATCAGATTTTGAACAATGGTACCCGATCTCAACATTTTAGCAACACTATCTCATTTTGAGGATTTTGGTTTTTTGCAGAAGGGTTGTCTCCCCAAAAGAAAGGGTATCAATTATACTCTACCGAGCTCTGTTGTTTTGGAATAATGTTTCGGGGAATTGATTATATTCCATCCAACCATCATAGCTGAACGTGGGCTACAGATAATTACTAGAAATTATACAAGGAGATATTCTTAAAAATAGGTCACATCTCTTAAACCATGGCACACTATGCATTTTTAAAAAAGATACATCTAAATCTTTCTCAATATTCCTCTTTTCTATGACTCTGCTGTGAGAACACAAGCCAGATGTGACACATCTACTTTCCAAATAATACATGTTCCAGAATCAAAAGGATTCATGAATTTCACATCTCTGAGGCCCAAAACTTAGAGTGGATCCCAAAGCACTATTGCTGTTGGATAATTATTCTCTTATTTCTTTCTTGTTACCTCCTGTAAAAACCAAATCCTACAAACATTTGCCCTGACTTGGATAGCCTAGTCTAGCACATTTTCACCAGATTTAGGAAGCTTAGCTGGGTCAGCCCTGGTTAGTACTTGCATGGGAAATCATCGAGGAAGTCTAGGATGGCTACACAGAGGCAGGCAATGGTAATCCACCTCTGAACATCTCTTGCCTTGAAATTCTTACGGGGTCGCAGTAAATCAGTTATGACTTAATGGCAAAACAAAGGATGTTTATTTAGAGGTCAGTCCCCCTAAGTCCCCAAACACATGCAAATAGTATTTATTCTTACATGTCTTTGATAAAATGAAATGTTACATTTCTGACATTCATGCAAATATTCCCAAATTTGAATGAGGAGGTCAGCTAAAACAGAATGCGGTTTTACAGAGTATTAAAATGGTTAATACTCCCATTCTTTAAGCCTTTTTCAAAACCTCTTGTTCTTCTTTCTTGATTTCAACGCCTCTCTTTTCGGCATTAAAAGGATGGCATTGTAATGCAATCAGGGCTGTCTTTTAATTAAGTATACTCCAGAAGAAACGTGCATTGTGGGATAGGCAGGCCAGCCACACTTCATACTGGGGTTAGTTATGATGTATAAAAATTATAGTTCAGATAAATCCTAGTGACTAAAATATATACGCCGGGCAGAAAGAGGGTATTTTTTCTAGCACCTTCCTTCCCACCACAAATGGTGCTAGATTGCAGTTCAGCACCAAGGACAGCGTCTCACCTAACTGATGACAAAGAGAATGTCTCTAAAGATTTAAAGTGGTTTAGGACATCTTCACAAGTGATGCTAAGAATAGAGGCGAAAGAAAGCTATTTTTTTTAACTCACACGAGACTATCATTCGATGTAGCTTTTAAATTTCAATTTGGACATGTGGAGAATTCACACTGAAGCTTTGGGCAAGGCTGGAGCTGTGAACTGGGTCAAAGCCAAAAATGAAAAGATCTTCAATTTTCATTCCCAGAATGGACAGGGGCAAACACCTTCTGTAGTGATACCGGGACTGTAAGATGCCTTCCTATAGTGCCTGTTTCTCCTTATTCTTTTTTTTTAAAGGCCAGATTTTTTTGTGCAGATCCGGGGAATCTCCAAGTGTGCATGAACTGTTGCTTTGTCCACAAATGGCCTCATTTTGCTTCAGGTCTCAGGCATAAGTTTGGTGTGACCCTTGCACCTAATCACCAGCTCTTTAATGCTCAGTTCGATTTCTGTTTGGTTAAATTTTTCATGGGGAGGAAATCTAGGATTGGGGACTTCATTCTAACAGTGGGGTGAACAGTATAAAACAACTCTGTCATAATCCATTGAAAGTGGAGGGAAGGCTAAAATCTCCCTCCCATTTGTACTCAGGAATCTCCCTACATTTGTAGGTTGCCCCAGTTAAGAA
This sequence comes from Eublepharis macularius, assembly GCF_028583425.1. Lineage (NCBI taxonomy): Eukaryota > Metazoa > Chordata > Lepidosauria > Squamata > Eublepharidae > Eublepharis > Eublepharis macularius. The sequence continues at coordinate 33,881,528 of NC_072807.1, read as the reverse complement.
ATATTGTGTTCAGTGAAATATTGAAGGATGAGATTATATACATGGATAGAGGGGACAGTAGTTTGCTTTAATAGCTACAGTCTCGGTTTGAATGTGGGAGGCTCAGATTTAAGTTCCCTTTTATGGTCTGGTCTAAACATCTATGTTTTGGCCAAACCCACCTCACAGGGTTGCTGTGAGGGTGGTTGGAACTGTAAAACGTTTTGTGCTTTTAATAGTCTGATAGAAATGTGTAGTAAAGCCCCTTTCCAGTATCTGCTCTCCCCTCACCCAAGTATTACTGTCACCAGCTCAGATTCCACTGGCAAACCTAATTAGGAATAATTCTGAATTGATTTATGGGCCACCAAATACAGCCCTGGATTGATAATATTGACATCTGTCTCACCTGCTTAGAAAATTCGTCAGCTTTTATAAAAGGTATGAATTTAGATTAGATTAATTAGCTTTAGAGTCCCATGTGGATGCTTTTGATTTGGGTTTTAATGGTAGGAGCATCATTTAAATAAAGAAATTCCGTTTCCAATTTTTGAGTGTGTGTATAAGCTGGGAGGGTTGGGTGGGAGAGAGAGATCTCTGTGTAGGGACGATGCTAATTAGCTTTTTTGGAGCTAAACTGGCACATTATGTGGGAGATCCATGATACACCAATGTGTGTTTTTTCTTGTAAAGCGGCCACAGGGTGCTCTGAATAAAAACCAGGGAAAGAAATCAGCAGACTAGGGGAGGGAGTATTTAACCCTTGTCAAATCCCATTCCCCACACCAAAATTCTCTCCTCTCCTGCGAGCTTCTGCTAACCTTGCGCCACAATTATGCCAAACCAAAACACAGGCACTTGCTGGCTTAGTAATCGCTTGGGGGCAATTTAGAGTAGGGAAACAACCATGCCATCTGTGCCATTGCTCCAGAAAGAATCAAAGCCGTCTCACCAGTGACATCCAAGTGAAAACAGATGCTGAGATCAATTGCACTACTTTTTGGTGGGGTGTGTGCTTTGGCGTGTAGACATTTTTGTCACGCGTGCTGAAGTTTTCTGCTGTGCTCCTTTCCGCAGATGTGTCCCTAATTGTAGCTGACAAAGACACCAAGGAGATCCTAGCCAGATACAATATCCCTGTGAAGTACCTGCGCCCCTTCCACCACTATCACTGTGCGCTGACGTTGGTAAGTCACACCCAGAATTCCATCTAGCATTATCTCCTCCCTGGCAGGGATACTACTCTTTCAGGAGCCGTGACCTCTAGAAACAGTATAGGGTATCTGCTGTTGTTTCAGACTAGAAATATGGAGACTCAGGTTCAAATCCCTCTCTGCTATGGATGATCTTGGACCCGTGACTCTCTCTCAGCCCAGCCTGCCTCACAAGGTTGCTCTTAGGATCAAATGAGGTTCCGTTCACACTGAGAGCCAGTTTGGTGTAGTGGTTAAAAGCAGCAGGACTCTAATCTGGAGAGCCAGGTTTGTTTCCCTACTCCTCCACATTAAGCCAGCTGAGTGACTTTGGGTCAGTCGCAGCTCTCTCAGAGCTCTCTCAGCCCCACCTACCTTACAGGGTGTCTGTTGTGGGGATAATAATGATGCTGACTTTGTAAGACACTTTGATTGTGGCACTAATCTGTCCAGAGGAGCAGTATATAAGCACAAGGTTATTGTTATAGGTTATTATTCTTTGAAGGAAAGGGGCCAGAAACACAAACTAAAGATTTAGTTCAAAGTTCAGAAAAGGCAAGTTGTGCAATCTGCACAAGACAGTGCGACTGTTGAAAGCAGCAAGTATGATGCAGTGGTCGAGTATTGGACTGGGAATTTGGAGACCTGAGTTCAAATTCTCACACTGCCCTGAAGCTTGATGGGTAATGAGTAGCGCCATATAAACTCTTAAGTTTGCTGTTAGAATAAAATGGGGAAGAGAGAGCTATTTTCACTGCTCTGAGCTCCTTGGAGGAAGAACCAGATAAAAAGTATTAGATAGACAAGTATGTGTCAGCATGCTTTAATGCACCACCACAACCACACTTGTAGAAAGTCAGCATTATAGATGGGCACGATCTGCATTACGATCGAAAAAACCCCACGATAATGGCGTTCGCGCGATCGGGACCCAGCGGATCATGCTCATCCATGGCCAACAATGCAGCGGTCGGGAGGGGGCTGGATCGGGGCTTGATTGGAGGTTGATCGTGCTCAGATCAGGAAGCCAGACACTCAGGCGACAGCAAGCTATTCCCCTGGCAACGGAGCCAGGGGAATGCCTGAGCTGTGTTTGCCCTCCTTCTGTCGCCCTGGAAACACAAATGGAAGCCCAGCTTTCCTTGATCAGCAGGGCTTCCTTCTAACCATGGAGCAGCAAAGCAGTCACCAGCTGGGAGAAGACACCCAAGGGAGGGAGGGGGAAGGGGGTGTTCTGTAGCCATGGGCACTCCAATCTCATCCCTGCAAGCCCTGATAGGCAGCTCTGACGGCCAAACACAAACACAGATGCCACCGGCATCAGCCACCATTCCTGTATCTCTGGGAACAGCGGGGCACCCCTCCGCTTTTGCATCCACGATCCACAATCCACAGATTGGAAACGGGAGATGATCGGTGTAGATCGTTAATTAGGGATCATTGCCGGCACTGATCCACGATCAGCTGGATCGTTAATTTTTTTTGGATCGTGCCCATCTCTAGTCAGCATGTCAAGAGTGAAGAGCTGTAGTTCAGGCTTCTTCCTGATTTGCGATGTGTCCAATTGTCAGGGGTTTTTTGGACACAGGGAATGTTCAAATATCCACTCAATTGCATCCTGAAGCAGGGCATTCTCATTTGCTTTCTCCGAATGTCTGAATCTGTCCTAATTCCAGGCTTACGAACAAACAGCCTTTGCAGAAGAATCATTTTGTTTAAGCTTGTCAAGGTCAGGCGGAAGCGGTCTTATGCAACTGCTGTAATCCACGATGGGAAAATGTTTCGGATTTCCCAAGCCTCACGAGTCACAGAAACGTGCTTCAGGAAACAAGCGAGTGGAAAGCCCCCAGAGTCGCTTTAAAAGAATCCTAATTCCTTCTCTCCTTGTTCCTGAAAACAAGTGCTTTGGAAAACAATGAAAAAGTATGTCAAACTCTGATGTGCCCTTTTTGGACTCCGACAACACAGATGAAACCAAGATTTGCAAGCATTGGAAAATCAGCATGTGAAAGAGCTCTGCCTTTACCTTCTCCTGCTCGCTCATAAATCTTAGTTAAACATTCATTATAGAAATGAAGTCTTAATTGGTTTGGGGAACCTTTCCTGGGAGGTTTGTGGAAGCCTAGGCAAAGGGCACCGTCTGGCCTTGGTTTCAACTTGAGTGATGTATCAAAGGCAGCTTTTAAAAAAACCTGAAGTGGCCAAGAAGAAAGGGGAGGAGACGGCTCTGATAAATGGGAGCCTCTTGGAGATGGAAATTAAATGGAAAGCTGGTAAAGTTTGTTTAGAGTGGAAGGAAGCGCTTCTTGGTTCAAGGAGTGATTTGCTTGAGGAATTTGCTGTCATAGGATATGGGGATGGCTACTAGTTTAGTTGGCTTCAGAAGAAGGCGAGATGCATTCATGGAGGATGGGGCATCCACAGCTGTTAGTTGAGATGGCTAAATGGAGCATCCATATTCAGAGGCAACGAGTCTCTGAATGCCAGTGCTGGGAGATCAACAGTGGAAGGGAAGCTTTGGCTTCCACGCTTTACTTATAGGCCTTCCAGGGGTTTTGGGTTGGCTGCTGCAGTGAAGTAGACTAGATGGACCATTGGCTGCTGTTATGTTCTTATGAGTGGGGGACTGAGAGCATTTTCTGTCCTCAACGTGGATCCTAAATAAGCAAGAAGCTGGTAGATGCATGATCACAACTTCCCATCATTTATTAACCGGGCTCCAGTCAGTTGGGACCACAGCACGGAGGGAACTTCTCACTGTGAGTGATTCCGCACACGTTGGAGGTAGTCTCTTGTGCAAGCACCGAGTCATTACTGACCCATGGGGGGATTTGCATCGTGACGTTTTCTTGGCAGACTTTTTATGGGGTGGTTTGCCATTGCCTTCCCCAGTCATCTACCCTTTACCCCCAAGAAACTGGGTACTCATTTTACCGACCTTGGAAGGATGGAAGGCCGAGTCAACCTTGAGCCAGCTACCTGAACCCAGCTTCCGCCAGGATCGAACTCAGGACATGAGCAGAGCTTGGACTGCAGTACTGCCACTTACCACTCTGCACCACGGGGCTATATCATGTCCTGAAATCAGAAGCATTTTATATTTTTCTACAAAGACGTCATGCTCAGCCGTATATAACAAGCCTATCCGCTTCCTCATCATGCATTAAAACTGCAGCCTCTATTCCATTCACCCGTCTCCCTCATTTGGATAGCAAATTATTTTTATGGAGTGTGCCTGTATTGATGAGCTCATAATGATTACCTACCCTGTAATTGCTGGGAAAGTCCATCAGCAGTTGCAGGAGCAGCCACAAGATTACATCTTTGTCTGGTTCTTTGTAATTACTGGGTCGGTTTTTAGGCATCATCGCATATAAACTCACTGGGAGTTTATGGAGGAAAAATGCTGCTTGTTTAATTGATGTCTACGAACAAGGAGGACTGATTCCTTGGCTGTCCGATGGATGAGGAATCAGTTACCCTTGTTCTTGGTGGTGGTGGTAGAGAGTGCCCTCCAGTCATAGCTGACTTATAGCGACCCCTAGTGGGGTTTTCATGGCAAGCGACTAATAGAGGTGATTTGCTATTGCCTGCCTCTGCAACACTGGTCTTCATTGGAGGTCTCCCATCCAATTACTAACCAAGGCCGACCCTGCTTAGCTTCTGAGATCTGACGAGATCAGGCTCACTTGGCTATACAGGCCAGGGCACCCTTGTTCTTAAACATCAGTAAAAAAATCCAGCAGAGCTTTCCTCCATCAACTCCTGGTTTATGCCCCATTTTTCAGGAAACTGGGCAAGGAGGCCCTTTTCCGATGAGGCTCGTGGTTGGCAATTGAAGCAGCTACCTCAAGACAGGTAAGCTATGTGCATTCCAGAGGTGGGATAGAAGTACCATGCCAGGGGTGGAAGTAAATGTGGCTCTTTTTGTTGATGGTAATTGTGAATGTGGCTTTATGTGACCCACCGAGAGAGCACCACTGCTCTATAGCAATGACATGGCTTTGGCATTCCATCCCAAAGAATAGATGCCTTGCTCCATCCACTGAATATTTTAAAACAGTCCTTTTAACAAGCCCCTCTCCTGATTTTGTTATCAACTAGTAACAATATCAGTTTTACTCATACTGGGCCATTTCCACACTACGTACCTTCATCCGGAACGCTGGGGAACGTCGCGAAAAAAAGTGGAAGATAGTGTCTTCTTGCGTGAGAAGACAATGTCGCTCAAAACTCATGCGAGAAGACGCTATCTTCTGCTGTTATTTTGTGACATTTCGCAGCGTTCCAGATGAAGGTAGGTAGTGTGGAAATGGCCCTGGTTGACAGCTTTTTTCATACTATTTTTTTAAAATTGTGTAACCCACCCTAAATTTTTTTCCTTGATGGAAGAGTAGCATGTAAAAGTTTTTAACAGAAAGAAAGTATAACTATGAAACAAGATAGGTAACCATATTAGTCTGTCTGCAGCAGTAGAAAAGAGCAGGAGTCCAGTAGCACCTATTAAGACTAACAAAATTGGTGGTAGGGTATGAGCTTTGAGTCACAGCTCACTTCTTCAGGTATCTGATGTAATCTTGTGGCTTCTCCTGCCTGCAGATGGACTTTCCCAGCTATCATTATTAGCACATCAATACAGGCACACTCCATAAAAATATGCTGAAAAGAAACTTGGGTTTACTGTATTGTCGAAGGCTTTCACGGCCGGAGAACGATGGTTGTTGGGGGTTTTCCGGGCTGTATTGCCGTGGTCTTGGCATTGTAGTTCCTGACGTTTCGCCAGCAGCTGTGGCTGGCATCTTCAGAGGTGTAGCACCAAAAGACAGAGATCTCTCAGTGTCACAGTGTGGAAAAGATGTAGGTAATGACCTACATCTTTTCCACACTGTGACACTGAGAGATCTCTGTCTTTTGGTGCTACACCTCTGAAGATGCCAGCCACAGCTGCTGGCGAAACGTCAGGAACTACAATGCCAAGACCACGGCAATACAGCCCGGAAAACCCCCAACAACCAACTTGGGTTTACATTTCTTGAATGTCAAGCTTCCCAAACCTCCATGTGAGGCAAGCAAACCACATTTGAAACTGGAGGGATTTGAAACTGGACAGCTTTCAATGTGACATGGGGATTTTGCTCCTTGCCGAACAGAAGTCAGAAATATTGGGTGTATCCAAGCCATGGTGTGTGTTCATTGGGTTCCTGGCACGCTTTTGTAGGAATGCAAACATTTTGCTTTTCATAAAGAGAAGGAGAAGGCGCTAGCTGGTCTCGAAGGCTTGTGAAATATTTAAATGCCAAATGGAGAAGATGTATGATATTGATCTTTCTGGGAAGGCTCGAGGGGACAGTGAGCTTTAATTATCAATTCCTTCTTTATTGTCAGTTATGGCTGCTCGGGGCCACTTCCCGAGCCACCCGACTGTTTATAAACATAAAGCCTCTTGGTTTATTGCCTTGCTCTTGATCTCTCCCTTGCTTGCTTTTCATATTAGCGGTTTTTTTCTCCTTCTCCAAATAGCCTAGGAAAAAGGACCCAGCGGGGACAAAACTCTACGCTACCCTGGTTCGCAAGCGCAGTATCATCCCACGCTATGCCGGCATTGATTACACAGGCCTGGAGGTAAGGTCCCTGCCAGCAACCCCAAAATGGTTTGTCAAGATCAGAATTGCCAACTCTGACCGGCAGCAGCTTTCCAGAGTGTCAGGTGGAGGTCTTTCACAACACATGCTGCCTAATCCTTTTACCAGGAGATGATGGGGGCGGAGCCTGCGACCTTCTGCAAGCCAATCAGGTGCTCTAACACTGAGTCCCAGCCCCTTATCAAATCTTGTTATTTCGATCAGAAGGTTATTCGCTCACCTTCCATCGCAGGCAAATGCAATTGCTATAACAATGCTTTTTTAAAAGCAATCTGAGCTTTCACATTCAAATGAAACTATCTCCAGCAGCGAGGTGGAACTCTTTCCTTCTGGTACAAAGGGATGGAAGGTGATTATGGATTATCCGCCTGGGGAGAGAAGGGGTGTTCAGAAAGGGCCTTATCCAAGGGCTCAGTTCAAGGTATTGGTTCAAGTTCATATAAAAAGCCCTTCACAGCCTTAACCTGGCATGTCTACGGGACTGCCTCTCTCCCTGTGTTCCGTCACAGCAGCTTCACTCATTTGAACGGGGCCTTCTGCAGGTGCCACCTTGCGTGTGGGCAAAATCAATAGCTGCCTGTGCATGGGCGTTCTCTATGGTGGCCCCCATCCTGAAGAGGTCAGGAAAGCTCCTGCTCTCCTGGCTTTATTCAATTATTCAAGAGGGCTTTTTTAAAGGAGAGCTGCACTGTAAGGAAGTGGTCTCAAAGAGATGCATTAGTAAAGAGATAGGGACTATAGACTTTACTACCATGTACTATCTGTTGCTGTAAGTAAGATTCTACCCAGGGCCGGCGCGCCCATTTAGGCAGGTCCAGCCCCCACCTTGAGTGCTGAGGCACTGAAGGGGGAGCCGGGGGCAGGGGTACGCACCACTGAGCTGGTGTGCCTGGCCGCTGCTGCCAACACACGCCCCTGGCTGGGTGCAGCAGCCATGGTCCAGGCACGGCAGGCATCCTGTAGGAAAATATAGCAGAGATTGTGCAATTCTACCGGCTAGTTTCTATGTTGTTTAATATGTCAGTCTTAGAATTGCTTATTCCCTGTTTTAGCATTTCTTCAACTCTGTATTGGATTCTTAATAGTTTTAAATCTCTGCAAATTTGCAATTATATATCCTATTACGTTGTTTATTGAAATGTCTGAAATTGACTGGCTCCCACTGTGTAATCCGCCTTGAGTCTCAGTGAGAAAGGCAGTCTATGAATAACGTCAATAAAATAAAATAAAATAAAAATATCCAGCAACATAAAGTGTACAAATATCTTTTGGTTTGAGATGCTAATATCTTTGTTGCCTAGAAAACAGGTGGCAAAACCATGGGTTAGCCAGCAAATTCATCCACTTCCTCCCAGAGATGCCTGATCCCTTGTGACACAATACGGGGAAGATTTTAATATAAATGTCTATTAATCATATAGGAGTGAATCATAGACTAAAAGTCGTCCCCTTCTTGATAAGGATGCCCTTTCCATTGTAGAATCTCCTGGAATTAAAAAACAAAACTGTGCCTGCTAGTTCTCCATCCCCCTCCTCGTGTTCCTGTTTTGGTCTAGTCCAATCTGCCCTCTGGAGGTGGCCAGCTAAAAGGCAATGCCGGGATTGGAAACGCTAACATGGTTCATGCATATTTGATGCCAGCACATGTGAACTGATTATGGGTATTTGAGCCAATCCGTTTCCACCCTTCTTGCAAATCATTACTCATGATGAAGCTCTGCACGTCTTTTCTGTCAATCTGAGACTTGCCTGCTAGTGGCAAGAGGCATTTGCATTGCTGACAACAGGAGAAAGATGCTGGCCATTTGATCCCCCAAATCTTCTCTGGGATATGCTGTAGGTTGCCCCGATAGTGGTGGGCTTACTTCCCTTAGGATCTCCGGGCAGGAATTGATCTCAGCTGTCCTCTCATCGTATTTACATACAGCAAATGATGTTGGTCCCAAAGGAAATGCTCTTTATGCCCAATGTGGGATTGATTAAGAGATCTGAGGAAGAAGAAAGCCCTTCTTGCGCTCTCTTCTGAACAGGCCATCCTTCCCATCTGTTTGAAAGCCGTTTCAGCCATTGCGATGTTGTCTGTTGCAGAGAAAACAGAAAAGGGCAAGTCCGTGACGTAAGGGTCTTTGCAGCGGATCGGTTTCTAGCACAACGTCTCATTTATAGTGTGGGACACAGATACATTCCCTCAATGAAGGACTTCTGTTTCAGGGAATATTGTGTTTTTCAAGCAGACAAGTAGCCGTAAGCTGTTGCAGGAGAAATGCAAATCTTTTCCCGTCTGAAGGGACACTATTGATTGGGAGTGCAGCCTTGAAAGTTCAGTGCCTGTGACTTTATTAATGATGAGCAACACAACTCCCTGGGTAGGGGGTCATGCTGTGATTTAATGCTTTTCCTAATGCTTTTCAGGGGATTCAAAAAGGAAGCAAAATTAGGGATGTACCTGATTCCAGAGAGACAGCTGTGTTAGTCTGTTGGGGCAAAACCAATCAGGAGTCTTGCAGCACCTTAAAAACGATCTAGATTTTGTCTCGTTTAAACTTCCATAAACTTCAGCTGCTTTGATAGAGGCAGTGTAGAGACATACAGAACACATTCTGGTCCACCCTGAAATGTCATTATTCTTCTGTTAGGTTAGTATAAATTCTACTAAGTTAGTGTAAAGTTTCTCAGATGTTTTGCCTGAGCGACATCCTTCAAATTTGCTTTGAATTATTCTGTAGTAAAATTCTGTGGGAACTTTATTCTTCTGTTAGGTTAGTATAAATTCTACTAGGTTAGTGCAAAGTTTCTCAGATGTTTTGCCTGAATGACATCCTTCAAATTTGTCTTGAATTTTTCTAAAGTAAAATTCAATGGGAACCCTAGCTCTAACTCTTACAATTTATAATTTTAAGATGTATGAATTGCCAGATGTAATTTTAAATCTCTGTGTAAATTGTAACCCGCCCTGAGCCTGCTGACTCATGGGGAGGGCGGAATATAAATCTAATAAATTAAATTAATTGAAATTATGTGCTCATCCATCAATCATTAAGCAACAATCCAACCCACTGGGCTAAATTTCGTTCAATTAAGTTAGATTAGTTGATGTGAATTTTTTTTTGATTGACTGAAAAGAGTACCTTGATTAGTCAAGCAACACTTCTTTGCTCAACAAGTGATTAAAATCTGGAATTCGCTGTCAGGAGATGTGGTGATAGCCAATGGCTGCTTCCACACACGTTGGATAATCCACTTTCAATACTCTTTAGTGAACATTTGAAACTGATTTTCCATGTGTGGAACAAAAAATCCACTTCTAAAGGATAGCGAAAGTGCATTGAAAGTGCATTATTCAACGTGTGTGGAAGTGGCCATTGTCATGGACAACTTTAAAAGGGGTTCATGGACGTTTTGCCTGAGTGGCGTTCTTCAAATTTGCCTTGAATTTTTCTGTAGTAAAATTTGGTGAGGACTCTAACTGAAATGATAAGCTCATCCAGCAGTCATTAAACAATAGCCCATTGGGCTGAAATTGGGCTGTTTTCACACACCTGTTAAAGCCTCTGGAAAATCGTGCAAAACTCACGGCACGATGGCATCTTCATAGCGTGATTTCCTGTTTAATGGTGCGATGATGTCAGAAATCACGCCATTAAATGGGAAATTGTGCTATGAAGACGCTGTTATGCCGTGAGTTTTGCACAATTTTCTGGAGGTTTTAGCTCTGTGAAAATGGCCTTCGTTCAATTAATTAAGTTAGATTAGTTGATGCGAATTTTTGTTTGATTGACTGAAAAAAGTACCTTGATTAGTTAAGCAACACTTCTTTGCTCAACGAGTGATTACAATCTGGAATTTGTTGCCAGAAGATTTAAAAGGGATTAAACAGATTCATGGAGGATGGGTCTATCAGTAGCTACTAGCCATGGTGACTAAAGAGAACCTCCACATTCAGAGGCAGTCTACCTTGAAAAAGCACTGCCAGGTGGCAACTTCAGAGGAAGGCCTCAGCCCAAATACCCTGACCCTCCATAATACCTGGTTGGCCACTGGGCAAAACAGTATACTAGCCTAGACGGACCACTGGTTTGGTCCAGCAGGGCTCTTATGTTGTTATTTTTAATATAAGTACTTATAAAAACTGCTTCTTGCAGGGTGCATCTTAGAAGAGGCTTGCCTGCTTTTTTGTTCTGTAGGGGGCCAGTTGGTGGTAGTGGTGAATGCGGTGAATTCACCACAAGGTGATCATTCGGGAGGAAGGCTGCTGGTGAACACTCCTTGCCAGAATGTTACCTGATCTTTATTTAATGGTCTTCTTTCTTCGTGCTTCCAGGTTTTCCTCCGGGGCGTCAACGAAACCCTTGCAGACCCAGAAGGCTCTGTCATAGCCATTGCTAGAATTGTCAACAACGTCAAAGCTTACCAGTAAGTGAGGCAGAGGATGGAGGAGGAAGAGTTGCAGACAGGCCATTATAATATTTCAGGTTGCATTTTTATTTGCATTCCAGGAATCCTGGGAGGGAGTGTCATAGTTTAAAGGAAGAGCCGATCCTTTCGGAGACAGGCAGTTTCCTTCCAGTTGCCCTGTGGTCCTCTAGCTAGCATCAGGCCACAGGGTTCCTTCCCTTTGCAATATCAATAACATAGTTGTTGTCCATGAGATAGTAATTCAGTAGATACCTCTTGCAGTTAAAAAAGAAAGGGAAAAAAAGGAGTCCCCTCTGCAAGCACTGAGTCATTACTGACCCATGGGGGGACATCATATTACGATGTTTTCTTGGCAGACTTGTTACGGGGTGGTTTGCCGTTGCCTTTCCCAGTCATCTACACTTTACCCCCAGGAAACTTGGTACTCATTTTACCGATCTCAGAAGGATGGACGGCTGAGTCAACCTTGAGCTGGCTACCTGAACCCGGCTTCTGCCAGGATCGAACTCAGGTCGTGAGCAGAGCTTGGGCTGCAGTACTGCTGTTTACCACTCTGCGCCACGGGGCTCTTGCCTCTTGCGGTGCTCCTGTAGAATTGTAAACACCTGTGAACACATGAAGCTGCCATATAGTGAATCTGGCCTTTTGGTGCATCAAGATCGGTTCATCAAGATAGGCAAAAAGTATTGCCATTTCAGATGGGTAGCGGCTCTCTATGGACTCAGGCAAAGGTCTTTCCCATCCTGTCTTACCTGGTCTTTAACTGGTAATGCTGGGGACTGAACCTGAGGCCTTCTGAATGTTAAGCAATTGCTGTACCTCTGGGTCACAGCCCCTCTACCAAGCAAAGTTTTTCTTTCTATAGAGAGGAAATGAAGTCTCGTGCCTCAGATGTTCCTCCTGTCCCACTGACTGTCGCGAACTTCCCTGATCCTGTGATAGAGGAGTTTGATGTCCCACGGCTCACCAACCAAGGATACCCACAGGTACAAGCAGAGTGCTGCTTGCATATTTTGACATGAGCTACATGCCTGAAGATAGAACCTGGGACCTTGTACCCTCAAGAGGTGTGCTTCAGGGGTGTGCACCCCCAAAAGATTCGTGTTTCCCACTTTGGATTTGGGGTATTTAAACCACTTCGGTATGCTCCGTAAAGATTCAGGAATCTTTATGGAGCGTGCCAAAGCTCAAAGCAACACTTTTCTTGCTGTTTTCTTGCCTTTGCTTTGGTATTTCCAAAACAGCTCAGCAATGCTGGGGCTGATTCGAAAATACCAAATCTACCCGAATCGGAAACCCAAAGCACCTATCCCTAGTGTGCTCTGCTAGAGCCCCAGCCCTTCCTCAGAGAGAAGAGGAAGATGTTGATAGCATTAGAATGTTTATGTCCTGCCTTTCTTCCTGGGAACTCATGGTGGTCTCCCATCTTGGGACAGACCAGACTCAGATATGCTTTGCTTTGGTATTCCCTGTTCTCTCAAAGCGGAGATTAAAGACGTATGACATCAAGTCTTCCCCATATCCTCCCCATCACTAGAGGGTTAAGTTCTGCCGTAGGTCTCTGAGTATGGTGTTTGTCTTTTTGCCAATCTTCTAATTCAGAAGTGGCTTTCATTATTGACTAAAGTGACTTTCCACAATTATGGTTTCCCCCAAACCTTTTCCAGACGCTCTGGACAATGTATGCGTTTATCTTTTGCATCTTTTCCTGCCGAGATGAAAGAAGCACCAACCAAAATGGATTCCCTTCTGCTTGCACAGCTTAAGAAACATCCCCTCAGGGGACACGCAGCAGGAGCAAAATATTAGTCTAAAGAGGAAAATGTGGAAGCCAAGTCTTCTAAACGATGGCTTCATTCTGCTTTGACTGACAGCTCTTTGGTTAGGCCTGGTGCCAGCTGGAATTGGCAACACACACACACACAAAATGTAGATGGAGAGTTATAAATGATTTATCTGAGCCATCTGGTTTGAGAAAACCCTCCCGCCCCCTTTTACATGCTTCCTGTTAGTTTTGCTAAAAACCTTAAATGAGAATTGGTTTTTGTGGAGCATTTCTGGCTGAAGATGGTGTGGTCTGGAACGCGGGATGCTGAGCCCAGAAGTTCAATATTCAAGCCCAGTCTCAGCTCCGGTGTTGGTTTGTTCTGTAGTCTTATGAAAGTCACTCTGCTGCATTCTCAGTTTTAACATGTACACAGTGCAAAATGTCTGCCTCACAGGGCTGTTGTGAAGACGACTGGGATAAGAATGTGAGCTTGTAGTCTGTATTATTACCCCAGAGCAAAGTTGCTGTATCTTAGTGTTCCTGGAACACGAGCAGTCTAAACAAATGTCTAAACATGTCAAGATTTGCTTGTGTATACATCTTTACATTTGATTTTCTTCTTCTTCTTGCAAAGAATAGAATGCCCTTAGATGCCCCACGAAAAGCCCTGACATTTCTTGCCCATCTGCTGCTGCATTTCTGACATATCTAAATTAAAAAAAAATCTGTTATGGAGAGCAAGCAACAGCTCTCTTACGTTGATTGAATTCCCCAGCCAGCAGCATTATCTATCAGATAGGAAGGATCCTTGTGTGTGTGTTTGGGGGGGGAGGGTTCCTCCATCAAAATAAGCACATGTTAAGAGCCCCATGTTCCTTATTAAAGGACTGGTCGTTCTTCCATTTTTTGCACCCTCAGGGCAGGGTGAGAGATGTCTTCATTTTACCTTTGCACCAGGAATAATTGTTAAGGGCTCCTCTTGTGGGACAATTTCAGGGAGCTCATTCCTCTTATTTGGCCTTGGAAGGAGGAAAGGGTGGGAGAAGGGAGTGGTGGCAATAAGAGGCATTTACGATGGGTTGTGAGACTGGGGGACCACCCCGCCCCCCCAAGTGCTTTGCTTTGCCTAACATAAATCATACTTTCTGTGCACGAGATTGCATTTAGCAATTGAATTACAAATTAATCCGCGCAGGGAATTGAGTTGTTGTACTATTCCCTTCCCCCTCTCCTTTGGTAGGCCCCCCTTTTAAAAAAGCCATTTAACTCTTTGAATGTCTGAACACGCCATACCCTGCTTTTCTGTTACCAGTAGTACAAGGTCAACAACCCATAATGTGGTTTTCTTGAATGAACGGTAGCAGATCCATTATCGATCTCCCACAGTTTCTTTTTTTTAAATTAAAAGCATTGAGGGGGGAGGGGGTGGATCAGGGGCACAGCATTTGGGGAAGGGGAGGCTTGCTCTTCTCCCAACGCAATTTTCCCTAACAGCAGTTCCCTAACTGCTGCTGCTGTTGTTGTTGTCCTAGAAAAGACTCCAGGAGCACCTATAAGACTAAACAGTCTACAGAGACCTAATTAATAATAACAATAAATCCAATTTTAATTAAAGTGCCAGTGCAATAAGTGCAAAAAGTACAAGGTAAGTATTCCAATATATGTACTCCAAAAATACCTGGGACTATTAATCAACACACATGTAGACCCAATGCATGGAATTTGGTCCATACAACATGTGTATTCAGGGGTCATTTCGTAGAAAAAAAGCTGGAGGCGCTCATTAGCATAACTCATTAGCATAAGCCACGCCTCTTGCCATCACCAGGAGTGTGTCATTAGTATGACTGATTTGCATATGTCACACCTCCTGACATCACCTATCCTGGCTGTTTTGGACCCAATCCTGGCCATTCAGGGCTGAAATTGGGCCCAAAATGGCAAAAAGGGGCTGAAAATGGTTGAAAAGGGGCCCAAAATGGTCAGGATCAGGACACTGCTAAGCGGGAGAGAGATCCACCACCCATCAGATGCCTGATCCAGGCCGTTTCGGCCCCAATCCAGGCTAAAACAGGCCCCAAATAGCCGAAAGTCAGGTGGGCGGGGCCACCTGCCATGTGACCTCTTTGGGGAACTGCCGGAACTGCGTTCCTGTGCATTCCCCCTCAAAATGAGCCCTGCGTGTATTATAACATGCAATATAAATACAATGTTCATATCTCAAAGTGATAGATAAGGAAGCTCCAAGGCTGTTGGGAACAGGTCCGCTAGCAATTGACACAGCCCGTTTCGTGGTGTATTGCTTTATCAAGCCATTCCTCTATTGCATCATCTTCGCCAAACAACATTGAAACCAGCATTGCTAAGTTTCTTCCTGAGCCAACAGCCCGGGAGCTTCCTTATCTATCTTCTGGCTCCCATCAGACCCTTATCGTCCTTCATTGCAAGAAAGAAAAAACAACCCGTTGGAATCGTGCACTTTGAGATCTGAACATTGTATTTATATTGCATGTTATAATACACGTGTTGTATGGACCAAATTCCATGCATTGTGTCTACATGTGTGTCGATTAATAGTCCCAGGTATTTTTGGAGTATATATATTGGAATACTTACCTTGTACTTTTTGCACTTACTGCACCGGCACTTTCATTAAAATTGGATTTATTGTTATTATCAGGGCTTTTTTTCAGCAGGAATGCGGGGGAACAGAGTTCCGGAACCTCTTGAAAATGGTCACATGGCTGGTGGCCCCGCCCCCTGATCTCCAGACAGAGGGGAGTTGAGATTGCCTTCCACACCACTGGTGCAGAGGGCAATCTAAACTCCCCTCTGTCTGGAGATCAGGGGGCGGGGCCACCAGCCATGTGACCATTTTCTCTGAGGGCAACCTACTGAGTTCCACCACCTCTTTCCCCAGAAAAAAAGCCCTGGTTATTATTAATTAGGTCTCTGTAGACGGTTTGGTCTTTGTTGGCATATTTCTGTTTGAGACCAGTCCCTACTTGTTGGTGATGCACCTGTAAGACTAACAAAAGTGGGCTGTGACTCACGAAAGCTCCTACCCTACCACAAATTTTGTTAGTCTTATAGGTTCTACTGGACTCTTGCTTTTTTCTGCTGCTACAGACAGACTAACACAGCTACCCGTCTTGTAATTGTCCTGTATGTTACCACCATCAAGCAAATTGAAAGTCTGCAAGCCTGCTTCTGGAGCAATGTATACAGATTGGATGTCCGACTAATCCTGCCATTTAAACATTCTGTTTGTGGTGTATGTATTGTAACCGTCAAATCACATTAACATTTATTTATGTAGGCCACTATGCAAACATATCCTCCAACAGGTGGATGTTTAGGGCAGGTTGAGTGAGCTGCCTTGTTTAGAGAGGGTTAGAGAGAATGTACTACTACGACGCTGCTGTTTCCATCTTAATTCACATAGCTCTGCATTTAGAGAGATCTTGAAACCAACCAACCCAGAGTTCATGGATGCTTGGAACTGGACTTCTAGTTTAAAAAAAGTCTCTTTGGCATCATAGCAGAGTTTTATTGTCAGATCCCCGGAGCGCTAGCCAAGAAGTCAGCAGCGGCGGTTCCCCCACTCTGTGTGATGTTACGATTCCTGATTCAGTCAGTGCTTGACCTTGGTAATAAACCTTCATTTTAATGAAAAGCCTATCACTCCTTCACAGATGCAGGATCTTGGTTGTAAATTGTCTTTTATTCCTGCAAGCTTCCCACCCCACCAGGCAACTCTAGAACTTTTGGCTGCAAAACAGCTGCTGCTGCAGCTTGCAAATCCCAAAACTGCATCAGGAAAAGATGCGTATTTTTCATGGATTTCCTTCTGGCTGCTTATCCACTGTGTGCCATTGCATGTCAAGGGACAAATATCCCATGTCTCAAACAGCTGGCTGGGAGCTGCTTGCTTCCACCACCACTGATGTTTCCCCCCTTTAACTTATTAAAATGATTTTCTGCTTTGGGACTGTTGCTTCGATAGATTTGCAGCTCAAAGCATCACATACAACAATATGATAAAAAGAGAATTTAAAGAACAATTTAAGCTCAATAAACACCTTAGCAAACAGGTACATGTGAAAAGCTTACATGAGTCAGGGCTTTCCCTCTGGTCTGCAATCAGGGGCAAGAGAACTGCATTTGCTCTCTTTGTCTAATGAAATTAAATAATATCGTTCCATAACAGCTGAATGAATTAAGGGGAGGGGGCTGCTTTGTTTGAAGGGGGAGTTGGAGAAGAGAGAGAGAAGCAAGGTTGTCAGCCAGAAAACAGAGAGTGTGAAAATGGGTGTGCAAAGCTTTCATAACCACACACATCAAAGGTGCTTTTTGGTTGGGTGCCAGATGTCCAGAAGATGGGGGTCGGGGAAGCAGCGCTTTTCTCTTCTCGCTGCCTTAATTAAACTAGTATAAATGTTTCATCAGCTCCCTGCTGGGAGGAAAAGAGGTTCGAAAACCTCCTCTGCGTTGCTTGCGTATCAAACCTGTGGCAATAATCAATGCATTGATAATGTACCGATCCCTGTTGGGCTCTGCAGGGAGGGCAAAGGGTTGTGTGCGTGGATGGCCGTTACTCTGGTTACGGAGGTTAATAGCTTTCCCTGGGCGAGCGTATGTGTTGGCTAATCATATTCGATCCTTCTGCCATACCCAGCATGCCCCTTTGCCTGCCATATCCCATTAGCATCTGCAGACAATGGCTTCCGATTCACCTTCAGCCAAGCAGCAAGGCCGACACACGAATGGAGGGGGGGAAAACAAGCAGCCCACACCGAGTTTTTAACCCCTTCTCACTTGGTGCGGACTTGTGGGACATGGCCTTGCATATGGATGTACAGTCCTCTCAAGCTTCCTGCAAGTCCCTTAGCTGTGCAGATGAGTTTGTTCCATCTACTGAATTTCAGAGCTCTAACCCCAATTCATTTGTCAATCAAATGTATGGGTCTTTGTGATGGTGCCATTTTCTGTTTTGTTGCACCAAATGCATTGTGCATTAAAATTATATGCAATTAATTATTTCCATGCTGGTTGTGTATAAATCTGTAAAGCTTTTCATACCTCTTCCAAGGAGCTCTGAATGGGTCTCCATTCCCCAGGTTTGTTTTGTTTTCTCTGAACTAACATGTAGGGTAGGATAAACTGAAGAGAGAATGAATGGCCCAAGGTTACACAGTGAGTGTTCATCGTTCTTTCATCTTTTTTTGCTTCACACCATTTTTATGTCCATGCTGTTTTGCACTCATTTTTATTCAACTGAAACAAAAACGAAAAAAGTTGGGGGAAAAATCACTACAAAAATGCTGGTGTGAGGAAACAGAACCTGGTGTGTGAATGGCTCGCGGCTTTGTTTCTTACAAGAGAAATGAAAGCTAAATGGAGATATTCTAATCAACCCGGGCAGCTTGCAAAATTTGTCTCATCTTGAATCCTGGTCCTAAACCATTTAGATGTTTGAACTGGGCCTGGAAATTAACTGGGAACCAATCACACTGATGGCAAATTTGCATAATAGGCTCAAAGCTTCACTCCCAACTGATGGGGAAGCCAAATATGGACCAGCTGAAGTTTTTGAGATCTTTGTGCACTACTGTGTGTGTCACTGAGAGAGAGAGTGAGAGAGAAAGAGAGAGAGATGCTGGAAGGACCGTGATCCATTTACTGGATTCTTACCTGTTGGTGATGCCATTCTACCACTGGCGTGAGTACCCCAAGCAATGATCATTAATCAATGGGCTTGATAGTGTAGTGGCAGTTTTATCCCACCTGAGAACAGTGATCTGCGAAAGACCTTTTCTTTGAGAAAAAGTGCAAGCTTCAGAAATCAGAATAAACAAAAATTCACAAACAGAACTGCATAGAAAGATGCACACAAACACAGTTTCACAGCTGTGGACTCACAACTAGAGATGGGAACGAACTGAAATATGAACCAAAATTAAGCACAAACCAGGCCGGTTCATGGTTCACGAGCCGCAGTTCATCAGATCCCATTTCTGACCAACCACCACGAACTTTAGGATGGTTTGTTTGGTTCGTTTTTTGGTTCATGACTGCAGACAGGCTGGTGCCAGTCAATCAGTTTCCTAGGCAACAGGGATGGACTTCCTGCACACCTTCTGCTGACCTGGAAGTGACCTTCTGCTGACCTGGAAGTGATGATTTTCTGACCCAGATGTGACGTTTTCACGAACCAAATGAACTGGTTTGTGAACCAGGGGCAGGTTCGTGAAAGTTCATGGTTCGTGGTTCATGAAATTTGACGAACCATGAACCGCATGGTTCAGGGTTTTTCTGGGTTTTTCCGGACTCTATCTCTATCTCTCCTTCTTCACTCTCAAGTATGTATTTCCTAAATAAACTTTTTTAGCCTCTTTATTCAGCACAGCGTAACTTCTCTGCTCTGTTTGCACTCCACTAACAGTTTTACGTCAGAGGACAGGGGGAGGTTTGATTCTCCACTCCTCCACTTGAAGCCAGCTGGGTGACCTTGGGCTAGTCACGGTTCTCTGGAGCTCTCTCAGCCCCACTCACCTCGCAGGGTGTTTTGTTGTGGGAATAATAATGACATACTTTGTAAACCGCTCTGAGTGGGCATTAAGTTGTCCTGAAGGGCAGTATATAAATTGAATGTTGTTGTTGTTATTATTATTATCATCAGGAATATGACTTTCTTAGCTCTTTATCTGGAGTTCCTCTAACTGGAGGTGCCAGAGATTAGCTTGGAGTCCATCCTTGTGCAAACGATGCACTTTACTCCTGAGACACAGCCCCTTGCAGATGTGTCCAATCTGTATTCAATTTTGTGTTTACTCACGTGCAGAAGTTTAACTAATACGTCACAGATCGGCTTATGCACACTGCTGCCAAGGTAGTTTTGTAAGTGTTCGTCATGGAAGATATCTGTACAATAAAACTGGACATTGATTTAGACAGTGTTTTTAGTCTTCAAAGCGCGATGCATTCTTACTACATCCCTGCAAGGTAGGTCAGTATAATATAGCAGATAGGGTAGGTGGAGCCGAGTGTAAGTCAGTGGCATGCCTAAGGCTACTGTGTGAATTTGTGAGATAGATGTGAACCAAAGACCTCCCCATTGACAGTTCTTTGCCGGCTTCCAGAAAAGCACATCAGTGTAAGACATTCACCTCTTGATGTCAGCGCATGCAGCTGACGCCATCTCAGAAGCGGCTGTGAGAATGGGCCTTTAAGCACGTAACCAACTTGCAAAAAGGAATCACAGGTGGCAGAAAATGCCAGCAGGAGGTGTACAGACAGGGAAAAGGGATCGAACAGTTTTGCTTCCATGTAATGTCTGAAGCAAGGCTCAGTATTTTCTGCCTCAACGTGAGTGCTCTTTTTCTGATGCACGAGGCCAGGCTATTCAAAACCTTTGTCCTGTCTTCAAAGCACTTTTCTGAGAAGCTTCTTGGTTCAAGATCCTAAGCTCGGGTTGGGAGCCCCGTAGACTAACTGGCCTTCCCTCGTCTCTTCCCATTTCCCAGGTTTCTATAGCTAGTGGACCTCCTGAAAAACCGGTGTGGAATACATCCTACTTGTTCCAGGGCAGGGATGGAGCGACTGCTTTCTCCGATGACACTGCTCTAGTGATTGAATACTTCAAATCAAGTAAATACTTTTATCTGATGTCTCATGGTGATAACGGATACCTTTGGTGTCTTCCAGGTCTAAACAGGCTTCATGCCCTCCTAAATACTGTAGGCTGCAGAGATTTCCACTGGAGTGGATTGACCATTTAAGTTTCAGAGAAATTTCTCAGTGGGCCACTGACCTAAGGGACCATTGATGGCCAGGAGCAAGCAGAGCCAAGCCCCAGGAGTTCTGCCAGAGCCTCAAGGGCTGCTGAGCTCAGATTCTTCTTAAGCTATGGTACTGCCACATGAGCCTCTCGGCTTGGCTTGTTCCAGGGCTGTTGTCACTTCCAAGATTTCCATGCTGCAGCTTGATGGTGGCGTCTTAATAGCTGATAACACTGTGCTTTGTGACTACCACTAGAGAGATGGTGATTAGAGATGGGCACGAACCAGGAAAATTCCGAACGGTGTGGTTCTTGGTTCATTGCGTTTCACGAACCACGAACTTTCGTGAACTTGCCCAGGTTCGCAAACTGGTTCATTTGGTTCCTTAAACTGTCACTTCTGGGTCTGCAGAAACCTGACCCTCCCTCCCATTGCCTCGGAAATTGATTGAATGGTGCCAGGCCATCTGCAATGACGAACTGAAATTCAAACAAAACGAATCAGTCTAAAATTCATCACGGTTCGTGAGAAATGAGCTCCCACAAACCACCAGTTCACAAACCATGAACTGGCCCGGTTCGTGGCGAACTTTAGTTCATATTTTGGTTCATGCCTGCCTCTAATGCTGATGATACTATGGCAAAGAGACATTCAACAAAGGCTCTTCTGTGACTGCCTTTTCAAGAGAGAACTAACTCATGCATTTTCCCCTCCCCAGAGCCAGAAATGGAAGGCAAACCAAAGCCTCTGGGCTTCTCTGTGCTGCCGCTCACCAATCGTGTATATCGGAGGCTTCTGTCGGAGAGAAGCAAGAATGGGGTTCAAGTCAGAAACCTTCCAATCCAGGTTTCGATTAACTGTTATCTATTCCTTTGTTTATTCTTTGCAATCTTTGTGCCATCTGTAGGTAGCCAATGCCCAGGAAAAACTTGGTACAAGGAAAGACTGCAAAATGCAAAGGTGGGAGAGGGTTCGTTTCTCATAAGGGAGAAACCATCTCAAAGTGGGCAAACTTGATCCAGACCAAGAATTCAGAGTCTCCCTACACGAGACACCTCAGCACATGCACGCCAAGTGTGGGGAGACGCAACGTTAGCTGGGAAGCATAGTTTAAAGAGCCAGAGCCAGCAGAGATCACTCCTCAGAGGGTTTGTTAATTTCATCTTCACCTCCTGGAAGGCTCTGTCAATTTCACCTCTCCAGTCTAAAACTGTGTGGGATCACAGCCAGAGGGCAGCGAGGAATGGAAATGGGCTGGAGCTGCTTTCCAGAGCTGGGCTTGGACCTGGAGAGGTTATAATGGGCTGAAGTTTCCCTTCTGGCATTTCACAGCCCCTTCACACATCTCCAGTATATAGCAAAGCCTTTGCCCTGCCACTGGCTCTGTCTTTTTAAACTACCCTTCTGGGCTACCATTGCATCTCCCGACATGTGTTCTTCACGTGTCAGATGTCTCGTGTAAAGAGACTCTCAGTCTCCTCTCTAGACAGAACTACACATTACCTGCAGTTTCAATGAGAACTTTCTTAAATTTTTATTTGTTTACAGTGCATCTACTAGACTGTGATTTTAAGTCAGGGACTATTATGTGGGTCTGTGTGAGTGTGTGTATCAGTGAGCATATTTAATGTCTTCCCCTTGACCCCACCTTCCTGCTGAAAAGCCGTCCCCTACTCCCTGCTCTTTTTTGAAAAATTACAGGTATGTGCAAAAATAAACAGGAGTTCCACGACACCTTGGTGGTGGTAGAAAATGCTGTCAAGTCACAGCTGACTTCTGGCGACCTCTGCTGGGGTTTTCAAGGCAACGTACTTACAGAGGCGGTGTGCCATTGCCTGCCTCTGCATAGAAACCTTGGTCTTCTTTGGGGGCCTCATATCTGCCACGATTGTCTTTCTGCATAATGTTCTGAACCTCTGAGAATGTGTAAAGGGAACATAGTGGCTGCTTGGCTGTTAGCGGCTTATCTTGCAGGTGTTTTGCTTTCAATTTCCTGGCTGGCTTGAGAACGTGGCCTTGGAGTGCCGCCGGAGACGTATCAGCCTTCCTGAGAACTGGGATGAGTTCATCCCCCCCCCCACCTTCTCCCTTCTCTCCCAGATCCTGGACACTTCACCGCCAAAACCCTAACACTCTCTCTTTCCCAGGGGCGGGAATGTCCCCTTATAATTAACATTGCTTGCCCACCTTGCATTACTTCTGCCAATGCTCCTGTCTGAATATCTTGATACTGGTATCTCTCTTCAATAAAGTAACTTTAACTCATACACCTGAGTGATGCAGTGAAGTGCTTGGGGATTCACCTGGCAAGACCGGACAGGAGATCTTCCACGCAATTACTAACTAAGAGCCAAGCTACAAGTGACGAATGACACTTGCCCTGCAAGTGAACAGACTCGCGTGTATTCCTCCCTGTTCACTTGCCATTCACTTGCTCTCCACTTGTTCAAGTGAATGGCGAGTGAACAGGGAGGAACACACGCGAGTCTGTTCACTTGCCGGGCAAGTGTCATTCGTCACTTGTAGCTTGGCTCACAGTCTGACTCTGCTTAGCTTGCGAGATCTGGTGAGATCGGGCTTGTCTGGGCTATCCAGGTCAGGGCACTATGGCACCTTAAAGACTTTTTTAAAAATTCTAGCACCTGCTTTAGTGGACTAGAGTCCACCTTTCCAGATACATCAGGTGGGTCCACATGCATTCATTATGTATGTGTGTGTACACGTGTTTATACGTGTCTCTCTGTGTGTAAGCATCTGTTGGCCCACTACGCTTTGTGCATTTGACAGAGTAGACTGTACTCCGCCCAAGTGGATTTACATGTTTGTTCAAAGTAGAGGCTACAAGGATAGATGAATTGACCTTGTCTTCCATGTACTGTTTCCCCCAGAATACAGCCCTGAGGACCACATCTGGAGAAGCCCCAACTGTCCAGCTAGGTCTCCAGCTGATCAATTCTGAGGTGAGGCAAAGACAAAAATTGCTCGTAAGATTCATGGACTGACAACAGGTTTACAGCTCAATTATTCGGACTTCCTGTCTGTGCTCTTTGTGAAGTACTGGTAGAAGGCCTCGGTGGTCTATTAGGGTGACTGAGAGACACTCTTTAAATAATAATAACATCCGATTTATATATTCAGGAGGACTTAACACCCACTCAGAGCGGTTTACAAAATATGTTATTAATATCCCCACAACAATCACCCTGTGAGGTGGGTGGGGCTGAGAGAGCTCTGGAAGAGCTGTGACTGACCCAAGGTCACCCAGATGGCTTCAAGTGGAGGAGTGGGGAATCAAACCCAGCTCTCCAGATTAGAGTCCCGTGCTCTTAACCACTACACCAAACTGGCTTTCCTACACCAAACTGTGTGTGGAGAATTGGGAACAACTGCTAGAGGATCAGATGGATATTGAAGATAAGATGGGATGGGTAATCTTGGAGCGGTTTCTCCTGTATAATTGCAGGATTTGAGTCCAGTGGCACCTCAGAGACCAACAAGATTTTCAAGGTGTAAGCTTTCGCGAGTCAGAGATCCCTTCTTCAGAAGTGTCTATAAATCTTGTTCTACTGCAGACCAACATGGCTACCCACCTAAAACTATGCTGTATAACTGAAGCCCTGTACATGAGACACGGCTGTAATTCTTCCCCCTTTTCTGTGTGTAAGTGGGCATAGGACCAGAGCCTGAGGTAATGGAGCTTTTTACTTTATACTTGCAATTTCTCCTAACCTTCTCACGTGCTGCTACCAAACTGCATCTTATAGGCTCGGGTGATCCCTGTTTCAGAAAACGGTATCTGTTTTCTCTTACTTGCCCCTCAAAAATCACTGTCCATGTTTTGTCTTTGTTTTTAACTCTTTGGGGATGCCCTGTTGGCATTTTGTTGGCATAATTTGCAAGAGATGAGCACCTCCCTAGCATCTTGCATGCCAGAGACAAGAATCTGTCCATACATCTCTCCTTGGCCTTTCCTCCCAGGAGCTTGGAGAGATGCATATGGTTTTTTCCCTTCCCCTTTATCTTCAGAACAACTGTGTGAGATAGGTTACACCAAGGGAGAGAGAGGGAGAGGAAGAGGGAGAAAGACAGAGGGGGAAAAGAGTGGGGGAGATTGGTTGAGGGTCTCCCAGTGAGCTTCATGGATGACTGGGAGTTTGAGCTCAATTCCTAATCTAACTCTGTAATTCACACAATCACAGAGTTGGAAGGGGCCATACAGACCATCTAGTCCAACCCCCTGCCCAATGCAGGATGAGCCTAAAGCATCCCTGACAAAGATTCATCCAGCCTCTTCTTGAAAACTGCCAGTGAAGGGGAGCTCACCACCACCAGCTGATTCCACCTTTGAACTACTCTGACCATCAAAAAGTTTTTCCTAATATCCAGCCGGTACCTTTCTGCATGTAATTTAATCCCATTGCTTCGAGTCCTATCCTCTGCTGCCAACTGGAACAGCTCCTTGCCTTCCTCCAAATGACAGCCTTTCAAATATTTAAAGAGAGCAATCATGTCCCCCCTCAATCTCTTCTTCTCCAAACTAAACATTCCCAAGGCCCTCAGCCTTTCCTCGTAGGGCTCAGGGCCAAGCTACAAGTGACGAATGACACTTGAACGGCAAGTGTATTTCTCCCTGTTCACTTGCCCTCCACTCAATCCACTTGCCGTTCAAGTGTCATTCGTCACTTGTAGCTTGGCCCTCAGTCTCCAGACCCCTGATCATCCTCGTCGCTCTCTTCTGCACCCTCTCGATTTTGTCCTAAATCACACTGGATCACCTACTTGGGCAGCAGCTTGCTTTTAGCAGATGCATGTTTAAATTTATGGGTATGATCACTGATGTACTGTGCTTGCTGTTTCACACTCTACAGCTGCTGAGATAAGATTGTAAGATATTGCAGTACAATAATACCAGAAATGTGTATGTTTGTAACCAAAGAACGCTCCGTTCGCTCTAGCTTTGGCTTTTAAATCAGTGGAAATTTGGCCATTACATCGTAAATGCTAACAGTAGGGGGTGCTGAAGTTACCCTCTGCTACGTGTAATGGTGTAGTTGAGGGAGGGGGCCTTAATATAAGAATAAGGATTTCGCAAGCACGTCCCTATTTTCATCTGTTTAATTTTGGAGGTTGTGGAACATAGCTCCCCTCCGCTAACCCCCATAACATTCTGGCCAACTGGTGTGAAACCAGTGCTGGCAAACAGCAGGCGGGCGGACAGCTGAGTGCCAGAAGCAGGCTACTCCCAGAGCAATTCCATGAATATAAATGACGGTTGATATAGCCCATAATGCACTCTTCTCTATCTCTCCCCCCCCCCCCCCCGCTTCAAGCTCTTGTAAAAGAGGCTGTGTTAAAATAACACAAGCGGAGAGAGCTCAGATTTGTGAGGAACCATCTTCAGCTTGTCAGACGAAATTATGTCATAAGGGGTGGAAAGAATGCTCCAGTCCTTCAAAAATAAACACAGGTGTGTGTGTGTGTCTGTGAGGGAGAGATTATTAAAATGCCAAAGAGGACTGGCCAACAACTGATCCAGAAATAACACAAAGTTAGGGTGGGTCTTGTGTACAAAAAAAGAGGCCCTGCCTTTCTCTCAGGGTGGCCATCTTGGGGTTGGGCAATTCCTGGAGATTTGGGGGTAGGGCTGCCAGGCCCTTTCCTCTCTATTGAATGGATGTGTGAGTGTAATTGTTTGTCTAGGGCACCAAAAAACTGTGGGCCAGCTTTTTCTTAGCTACAGAATCCTGGTTTGATAATAGTGCACGCACATTGTCAGAGTGTATAGTTTAAATGGGCACACAGAATGCCACACAGGTACATTCTCCTTGCCTTACCCGTGTCATGTGGCGCAGAGTGGTAAGCTGCAGTACTGCAGCCCAAGCTCTGCTGAGTTCAATCCTGGCGGAAGCCGGGTTCAAGTACCCAGCTTAAGGTTGACTCAGCCTTCCATCCTTCCGAGGTCGGTAAAATGAGTACCCAGTTTCCTGGGGGTAAAGGGTAGATGACTGGGGAAGGCAATGGCAAACCACCCCGTAAAAAGTCTGCCAAGAAAACGTCATGATGCAACATCCCCCCATGGGTCAGTAATGACTCGGTGCTTGCGAGTAAGACATGTAGAGTTTATCTCGGATCTATGACCAATTTTGACCCCTCCCTTCCTCCGAGGATCAGAGGGCGGCACACACAGTTCTCCCCTCCTTTGTTCCATTCTCACAACACCCCTGCAAGATTGGCTCCATGGGCAAGAATGGGTTTGCACTCAGATGTCCCCGCCCCCTAGTCTGCCACACAAACTGCTACTCCCCACAGGCTGTTGGGGCACCTGACAAATGGCCCCAGTTCAAATTCTTTGCTTCTTTTGACAACGAAGGGTGTAATGCTCCGTCTCATTGAGCATGCTGTTTTTAGTAGTCAGGTGTCACGGAAAAGTCCACAAGTGTGGGCTGCTGGCAACAGGCCTCCTCTGCTGACTGGTGACAATCGGAGGCATCCTACCTCTGGATCCAAAGGTCCCATCCAGCGATCACAGCTAATGGCAAGCGATAGACCTACGCTGCATAAATGTGTCTGATTTGCTTTGAAATCCATTTCCAGCCAGACAACTCTTCTTTACAGCAGAAGGTGTTGAGAATTTCCAGTTGCAAAACCCAACCGAGAGACCTTTCCTTCTTTTTCTTTTCTCTTTCCCTCTGCAAAGTTAATTTGGGCCCGAGCTGAGAGCTGGCAGGTTAATTCCATTGCTCTTTCCCCCTTGAGAGCCCCCACGGCTGGGGCAGCGCTGTCTGGTGAGTTACTTTGGAGTAATTGCCCAAGGGGGTCAGCGGAGAGGGGCCCGCGTATGATGAATTATTCACAGGGGTGTCGGTAAGTGCAGAATTAATCCCCTTCCTTCCAGCTGGCTGCTGCGGTAAATTATCACTCCAAGTCATGCGGGAAAATGCCGTGGAATTCATTTAGCTGATTATTGTTTTGATCTTGGAACTGTTATTTTTCCTGCACTCCTCCTCTTCTCCCCTCCCCCGCCCCTTCCAATGTCTGTCCAATTGAGAGAGGGAACAAAAAATATCGAGTGACAGGCTCGGCTTCTTAATTTTACTGTTAAAGCTTGTAGCAACAAATTGGCCCGAGCAACAATAAAAAGGGATGAATTTGTCGCTAGAGGCACAGAGGAAGGAAGGTTGGAACTGACATCACAGGTGCAAACAATCGCGGCTTTGCGCCGAACTGGACCTAGCTTTGGTCTGTCTCATGAATGCTTATGCTGGAATCAATGTGGCCAGTCTTCAAGGTACCACTGGACTGCTCCCTTTACCTTTAACCCATCAGGACCAGCGACTGTGAGCATCTTTCTGAACAAACTAGCAGGCTATGGGTTCTGTCTGCCAGTGATTTTGGTGGGAAGTGCTGGTTGCTAGAGGCCTTTCTCACGTTCCAGTTTACTCAAGATGGGTAGCCGTGTTAGTCTGCCTGTAACAGTAGAAAAGAGCAAGAGTCCAGTAGCACCTATAAGACTAACAAAATTGGTGGTAGGGTATGAGCTTGTGTGAGTCACAGCCCAGTATCTGAAGAAGTGAGCTGTGACTCACGAAAGCTCATATATCCTACCACAAATTTTGTTTGTCTTATAGGTGCTACTAGACTCTTGCTGTTTCCAATTTACTGTTCCTGAGCCTAGACTTTTTTGCCTGATGCTTGAAGGGAATCCTTTTCTTCCCTCTGTTATCGTCCTTGCATTTATTACTCTTTAGCACACTCCTGCACAAAGATTTCTCTGAGGTGATTCCCAAGTCCCATCAATTTGACTAAGGTTGCCTGATTTTTCACCAGCCACTGCTCCTGTGCCTTGCTCTAACTTCACTGGGAAGGCTAATCAAAAACAACTGGCCCATGGAGGCTCTAAGTTAGTTCCTGCTTGCAGCTGCAAACCTCCAGTTACCCTTCCCCACCAGAAGTATTCCTAATGGGTTGTCCTTTTGAATCAGATCCCGGTAGCTGTCACTTAAACAAGAATTTGATTGGCGGTAGTTCCCGGGTTTGACTGCAAAGTATGAGAAACTCTGGGCTCGCTCAATCAAATCTCTGTCCAAGGCCCAGGAGCCGCAGAAGCCAGGTTTCCCCTTACCTGTTGGCACCCTTTCCAAACACCAGAATTCTGGCCACAGGTTTTATGCCACAGTTCGTTGCTTGCATTGGGCTCTGAAAGCATGAAGGCTGCCGCCAATGCAAAAATACACATTTGCATTTGACGTTCGTGGGAGCCCGCCCAGTCTTACAGACTACCGCTGAGCCTGCTCAAAGCCATTCAGGGGGGCTTAATTAATTCTAAGTGAAACAAGAGTCTTGCTTTTTTTTTTCCTTGGTCGCTGTCATTTTAAACTGTTTTAACCGAGTAACATGATTTCCCCCCCCCTTTAAAAACACACACAAAAGGAGCTTTTGGCAGATAACAGTGGAATTAAACCCATCACGTGACGTGGCTGCTTTAAAGTGACAGGTGCTGACAGATTGCGAAGCACGCAGTGGGCTGCACGGAGAGGAGAACATAAATTAATCTGATCACATACAATGGCATGTGTGGAAGGGCACTTTTCTATGAGGCAGAATGGGCGGGGTCTTTGGCAGGGCATCTTTGCATTTTGCTTGCCATATCCTCTTCCCGCTGTACTTATTGACGTGCATGTTCAGTGCCTGCTTTTACTGAATTCACATCTAATGCCAAGAGTCTTATCTGCAGTCTGTCTCTATCTTTATTAGCAAACGGTTGTCTCACTTAGGAATTTGACCTTGCTTCCTTGCTGGTGTGTGTAATAGGGCTGAGCTGACACGGGAGAGGTGGTTGTGTGTGAGCGTGTGTATGTGTTTCTTGCAAAAGCGCATCTCCTGTGAAACGTGTTCCTCTCCCATTCCAGCAGGAATTCGAGAGGTCTGCAAAGTGGGGGTGAAGATGTCCTGCCCTTCAGACCGAGTGCCCAAAGCATTGCTCTTGCTCTGCAGTGCCACTGGCAATCGCATTGTTGTGACTTGATTGGAGAAACATTTTGCATGAACTTGTTCCCAGTGAGCGTGTGCGGATACGTGCCTGCATGCAGGTATGGGAATAATTGCCATTGGGTAGCCCAGCGCAAGGTCAAGGGGGACTCGAATGGAAAACCAGCCCCACGTGATGGAGCACCTGCCATGGGTCATCAGAGATCCCACCACTAACACTTATCCCATTTCCTAATGGCAACGCCGGAGGAAGCTCCATAAGAGAGCCACGTTCTGCTCCCTCTGGATGCTCTTCCCACTAGGAAGCGACATCTCCCAGGCTCATCTGAGGGCCTGAGTTGCAGGCGATGCAGGGGAGGCGAGCGGGGAGATGGCATGGTGGCCGCCATGTTGTGGAGGAGCAGGGAGTGACCAGGGGCCAGGTGAGCACGCCCAGGCACATCCGGTGCAGGCCTCTGGTCTGGGAAGCTGCCCCACACCCCTCGGCACTTGGCCAGTGGTGGCATCCCACCCAGCCCTCCCTTTCGTCACAACTTTGGAGTGAGTAGGCAGTGGATTGGGGCATTGGGCACCGATCTGTTCAGGGGGAACACGGCCCTCGGGCTCAGTTTCCCTATTATGGGGATCCTCATAAGGGGTCTGGGGAGTGAGGAATGGCCGGTGCATGCCCAGTCGGGGGCTGCCAGTCCACCTCACTCCCAGGTGGCAAGGGATGATTCACACAGGGGTGTATACCCACGTGGCATCCCACTGGCTGTCATCCCATGGTCCCCCCCCCAAGCAGGAATCTGAGGGGGTGTATGAGTCATCGGCTTGGCAGGTGGGTCAGCCAATGCTCGGATCTGTGCCCTATGTGCACCTTTGCTCCTTGAGCTGTAATCTCAATAAAGTTGATAGCAGAATATGCAGTGATGGCAAAACTGACTAGTTATATAAATAGAAGACCGATAAGTGAACTTGAAGAGAAATGGGGGAATTATTTTGTTTATAAAGAATAAAATAAATAAGATGTTGCAGTTTTATAAAGTAGAATAAGATCACATACTGACCTATTGCATATAGTTTATAAGAGCTTATAGTTTATAAGAGCTTATAGGGGAGAAAGGTATGAATAAACAAATATTTAATTGCTAAAATAGTTTGTAGATTTGGAAACTGATAAAGTTAGGGACAAGTAGAGAGGATTGCTATGTTAATCAGTTATGTAAAGAGTTAAGATGAAACAGTGCAGCAATAATGGAATGAGGATTATATATGGATATATTGTTAAATATTGAATATAAAGCTACGATAAGATGGAAATGGGCAAATATTAATGACGAGGTAGATTGCATGATGTATTTAGTTTGGAAAGGTAAATGTGAAAATATACAGTAGCTGGGATAGTATATGTATTCTTTATTTTAATATTGATTAACTCTGAGTAAGATATGTTTTGAGTACTCTGTATTTTAATAAATCTTGTAGTGCAAAATCCTATCCCTCCTTTGACCCTGTATCTCCCCCTCTTCTTTCTGTACCCCTTTTATTTTGAAAATATTAAAATAATAATAATAGTGGCCTCTTTACCTCCAGCGCTGTGTCCGTGTGTTTTTGTCGCCGTGCCCCCTCCCCGCTTTTCATCCCCTGGAGATGCTGCAGTGGGGGGATGAAAAGAAGGGGTTCTTGACACAGGAGTAGTGGTGAAGAGGAAGGGGGGGACCATGAAACAGAGTGGAGGCGAGGCAGTTGTGACAGGCAACCCATGAACATCCTGGGCCCCAAAGGGCCACAAACATCTTCCGCCACCTGTGCTTCCAGTTCTGTAGTGGTCTGTGTATCTGTCCTTCTTTGCCCAAATGCATGTGCATAAAAGCCAAGGAAATCACTCGGGGTAAATATTACTAAAGGGAACAAAAGGCCAGTGCCCGAACGGAGTAAGAATCTCTATTATTCTCCAGCAGGTCTCTTCCTGCCGTAACTCCCCCACTCGGCATCGTTAGAAACCTTGATCGCTGCGGAAATTATACGGGAGTGATAGAATTACTAGTGAATGGGAACGGATTGAGCTGGACTCGCTTTGTTAGACAGCTAATGAGTGGGATACAGCAGAGCCCTGGCAAAGTGGGGGAGAGAAATAGAGAGAAATTAATGCCTTTGTGGTCAAAAATTTGTCAGTTTCCGTTCGCTTCTCCCAGAGGAGAGTTTAGGGGGAGAGCTAATTGAATTAGGGGCACGTGCAGCTCCGGTAGCCAACCCACAAATCGGTCTCCTTCAGGCAAGGAAACGGGTGTCCTCCTTTCAGCCCACCTCAGAACACCGTCTGGGCACTGGCCTGCTGTCATTGCAAGGAGCATGATAAACCACTGCATTTTGCATGAACTGGTTCCCAGTGAGCATGTGTGGATGTGCGCGTGCATGCAGGTATGGGTATAATTGCCATTTGGCAGCCCAGAGCTTGCTCCCCTTGAAGTGCAAGGTCAAGGCCTCGAAGCCTAATGAAACGCCTGGACCCTGAAGGCTGTATCGGGTGGTTTTAATGAAGCCCTGATCAGCAATGCTGCCGCAGTTCTTGGGAAATCTCTTACTCAGTGTTACCCTCTTCCAAGCCCTGACACCAGGGGCTTAGGGGAATGGAGCAAGAGAAGGCTTTGGGACCAAGAGGTCCCAGGCATGTCTGCTTTCTCATCACGGCCCTAATGAGGCACCAGTGCCTTCAGTCACGGAGCAAAAGATGGCGAGGGCCACTTTGCCGTCAGCCATCCGCAGCGACCAATTTAGCATGTTAGAAACAGATTACTGGCAAATGAATAGGCCGTTGCACGGGGCACGGCGATGAATGCCGAGGGGGAGCCAGGCGAGATTGCCTTCCTTGGGAAATGATTGAAGCTTGCTCTAACAGAATCCTCCTCAATTAGTGATCCACCCCTGTTTGGTTAAGGACCATCTGCCTGGAGTCATTTGCTTGCGCCGTTGACGAGGCTCACTAATAGCAGCTTCGTAATTGATCTGTACGACCACGCCAAGGCGGAGAGGCAATCTTTCCCGGGCCAATGAGAAGGGGCTTGAGCATGCTGCAGTCTTTTCAATGATAAGAGGCAGGTGGCGATTGGAGGATATCATAGCGTATTCTTTTGGGTTTGGAAGAAAGGTGCATATAAACATTTGTTACGCTTCCACCTGGTTAAGGTTTAGGCTGCAGATGCTTTTGTTTACTTGGGTATTTGGCAATTAGCGTGTGTGTGTTTAAACACATGAAGCTGCCTTCTGCTGAATCTTGATGTAGCAAGATCAGAGTTGTCTACTCTGACCGGCAGCTGCTCTTCAGGGTCTCGGGTGAAGATCTTTCACGTTAGCTGATCCTTTTACCTGGTGATGCCGGGAACTGACCTGAGACCTTCTGCATGCAAAAGAGATCCTTTTCCACCCAGTCACAGGCCCTCCCTATTTGATAGCCATTTGTTTTCAGTTGACGGGTTGTTGCTCATTTTCAGCTGCTTCTAGATTGTATAGTCTGCATCCTGGCCGTTTCAGCTGCTGCTTTGAGTAGTTATATATTTCAAAATGTTTGCTTGTCACTACTTTTACTAACTAATGTTTTAACGCTGTTGCTGCTGCTGGCTCTGTAGGTTGGACTGACCTTTTGTATGGCTGTGATTTTATCTATGGGCACCGCTTCAAAAGCCCCCTTATAAAGATAACTTCAGGTAAGGTTCGCGTGGCCAAGTTTTTGTTCAGCCAGAGCTGCCATGCTGTGCATGGAAAGCAGGAAAAGTATCCAGTGGAGTTCTTTCTTGCCTTGCAGATGAAGCAAGAAAGCAATTAAAGAAAAAGACAGCCAGAAAAAGTTGGGAAGCCTAGAGGAAATTGTGTGTGTGTGTGTGTGTGTCTTGCAACAGCAGGTTTAACCTTGCCAACTGGGAGCGCTGGGGTGGAAGGGAATACATTCTGCCAAAAACAAGGAAAGAAGCCAGACCTAGAAAACTGAGAGAATATTTTTCCATGGATCTGTTGAACTTTGGGGGTATTTCTACATACATGAAGGCAGTGTTGCAGTGTTGCATACACTAAAAAATTAGAATAAAAACTTCCACCTGCTCATGGAAGTATTGTTGTGCCTTTAAAATCAGCAAGCCCAGCAGAAGTTCTAACAAATCGAGCCTTTTCTGGTTTATGGACGCAACAGCCTGTGCAGAGGAACATCGCCTCTGAACACGGACTTTCCATTCTTAGAGATTCTCTATGGCCTCCTGGAAAACTTGTCCTCTACAAATATGCTTAGTCTCATTTGAAAGCCGTCTTCACTAGTAAATATCTTAACACCCTGTTTCGTTTTGTTTTTTATACAGAGGCCAGACACTTTTCTGAATCCGTCCACCACGAACGGCCTTCCACTCTTGGATCCTGACTTGGTGGACAAGCTTGGGAATATCAAAGAGCCATGGACGAGGCCTTCTTCCAAGACCACGGTCAATCCTGCGTCCAGTGAGGAGGTGAGCCCAGCCCTTTTTCTTCTGACGCTCTCTCCACTTCTCTGAGCCTTGAAGGCTGGGACGGTGCAACAGGACAGGTCCCTTTTGATTGTTGAACTCTGAAGACTTAAGGTATCCTTTGTAACACTTGCTTTATTTGCACACATATAAGCAGAGCACATTGGAAGTATGCAGAGTCCCACAGCAGGCAGCACAACGGCTAATCCTGCATTAGTTTCCCCATGCGATCGACACTGGTGCCCTCTTCTCTCCAATCCAGACCTTAAACAACTTTTGACCCATCCTCTCTCTTTCTTTGCCCAAATACACACTGAAACAACTTTAATTTTCCCCCTCTCCCCAATTCAGCGTTCTTAATTTGTAAGATTCCTGCCTCTGCCCTCCTCCAAGAATCCCCTTTTCACATTTTTCCCTTCTGTGAATCAAACCGGCGATTCTTTGTTTTTGCACCGTTTTATGCTTTCTTGCATTGAATTAAAATCTATGCAACTTCCAGTGTTACTTATGCTTCAACAAATCAGCATTATGTATGTAAACGAACATACCTTGGCTGTGTACACACTGTATACATTGCACATTAAAAATGTACAATGTGCCTACACAATGCAAACAAGTCTAGAAATTCAACCAATAACCATTGACAAATAAGTAAACGATTATAGAGAGAGACCAAGGGCCAAGCTACACATGACGAATGACACTTGAACGGCAAGTGGATTGATTGGAGAGCAAGTGAACAGGGAGAAATACACTTGCCGTTCAAGTGTCATTCGTCATGTGTAGCTTGGCCCCAAGAGAACATTCATGCATCTCTAGTCTTGGAACCCACTCTGCAGGAAGATTTTTTAAAAAATTCTACAAACGTAAAAAAATCTGTAAGATACAAAAAAAACCCCCTATAAACTGCCGTGGACAAAATATCAGCAACTCACCCCGACCACAAGCAAGTATTTGGCGTAGTCTTCTTTGACACAACAAGGCAATGCTATCTTCACACTCCCGCAGTGCTTGGGAATGGCTGGAAAAGTGTCTCAAAAACCACATTTGGGAGTGTTTTTCAGTAGACAGCCAGGAGATTGAAGCCTTCTTATGAGGTTTTTGTACTTCAAATGTGAAGTGCATTGAGAGAAGTGAACCAATGAGAACTTCATCATCTTTGTCTATAGAAAGAGAAGCTCTCTATATTGAGGAAATGGTGGCTCCCACACTGGCTGGAAGAGCCAGGAGGCAAGCTGCTGACACTGTTGTTACAATGCCTTATTTATCTAAGGTATGAGTGTGTATGTGCCCCTTAGCCCAAAGGCACTGAGGACAGTTTACAAGTTACAAAATCAACAACATCTTGTTTTGAGGCAGGCATAGGGTCTGAGCGTTGCAGTTTTTGTCAAATGAAGCTGAAGCCCAGAGTAAACTTGGAAGGAAATGAAGATATGAGAATCTGAAAAGGGTTTTTGTACGTTCTTGGTTGCCCTAAGCATAAATATGTCGTTCAAGATAATTTAAGGCAGGTAGCCGTGTTGGTCTGCAGTAGAACGGTAGGATTTGAGTCCAGTAGCACCTGAGAGACCAAGAAGGGAGCTTTGACTCTCGAAAGAAGAAGAAGGGAGCTTTGACTCTCGAATTGAAAAACCTTGTTGGTCTCTAAGGTCTCCCTGGAATCAAGTCCTGTACGTCATTCAAGGCACACTGTGCATCTAGACAGGTTCCTGAGTTGTAAAGTTTGAACTCCCTTTCTAAATTTACTCTCTTTTCCTTCCTGCCACCCCACCCATCAGTTCTGCAGGTGAACATGCTGAATTTTTCAGGAGGAGTATAGCATAGCCCTGACCTGGATAGGCCAGGAGAGCCTGATCTCGTCAGTTCTCAGAAGCTAAGCAGGGTCGGCCTTGGTTAGTAATTGGATGGGAGACCTCTGATGAAGACCTGGGTTGCTACGCAGAGCCAGGCAATGGCAAACCACCTCTGTCCGTCTTTTGCCATGAAAACCCCACCAGGGGTCACCATAAGTCAACTCTGACTTGAGTGCTAGATTTCATTCATTTTCAGTATAGCATAATGGCTAAGAGAATGATCTGGGAGTTCAGCAGTTCAAAAACCTGATCTCAGCTGCATTTGGCGATCCCAGGCAAACTGCTTCCCCCGCCATCTTCAATTCCCCAATCTGCCATATGGGGATGCTGATACAGGCCTACCTTACAGAGCTGTTGTATGAATGACTGTAATAATGTGCACACACAAAACTTTTCACGGTTCAGAGCAGGGGTCCCCAACTCCCGGGCCGTGGACCAGTACCGGTCTGTGGCCTGTTAGCAACTGGGCTGCACAGGAGGTGAGTGGTGGGTGAGCGCAGAGTTGGCTCCAGGGAGCAGGTGAGGTAAGCGGTCTCCATCTTGGGAGGGGCAGACGCACCTTGCCTGCGCCTCACCTGGCCGGCTCTGCATGTTTCATTAGAAATATCACTTACTTTTGCTGGCTGCTTTCTGGACCTGGATGCTCGCACTGCCCCCCTGGTGGACGTAGCAGCATACTGCGCGCACACCCCAGCTGACACCCATCATGCCTCTGGGTCTCTCCTCCCGCTCCCAGTCAACATACCATTCCCCACCCACCCCAGTCCGTGGAAAAATTGTCTTCCATGACACCGGTCCCTGGTGCCAAAAAGGTTGGGGACCGGTGGTTCAGAGCACTTGTGCAAAATCTTGCTTGAACAAGATATGGCCAGTTTCTAGAAGCCCAGATCTTAGCAATAGTTACTGTGCTCTGCCTTCAAAAGTGGCTGGCCGTGGGAGTTTCAAGGTTTCCCGTTTGATCAGACTATCCAATTCTGAATCCATTTATCCAATCCTTTGCTATTACAGCTGCATTAGTCTGCAGACCCCAGGACCCCATTCCATACCTTTCAGCTCCTTGGATATACAGCTGACATCAGCAAAGCTTCCGGCATTGATAAAATCGGAGTTAGCTGAGTAGCTCCTCGCTAAGTGAAGGCTTTCCTATGCTCCATCTGTCTGGATTTTAAAATAACATGTCATTAAAGCTCGGCTATTAAAACATCGAGGCCGATGCAGGAGAGAAAGATGGGGTGGAGAGGACAATGAATGCAAGGTTGTATTTGAAAGCGCTGTTTAAATTGCGAGATTTATGCACAGCAGAGTTTGCATTTTTTTAAAAAAGGGTGACCGATCTGGATTTGCTGCCAGGGCAATTGAATGTGAGAGTGGAAATTGCAGAATGGGTAGGAAGACGGCATGGTATAGACGGATCTCCTCAGAAGCTAAGCAGGGTTGGTGCTTGGATAGCTACCAAGGGAGGCTCTGCAGAGGAAGGCAACGGCCAGCCACCTCTGCTCCTCACTTGCTTTGAAAACCCCTTAAGTCAGTTGTGACTTGATGACTCGCACATATATAATTGCAGAGCTCTGCAAGCCTTGACCTAAGAACAGCATGACAGGGAACAGAATGAAGGAAGGTCAAAATGGTGGGAACAAAGAAGGAGTGTAGAAGCTTGCAGTTTTATATGTGGGATGACGGATGAGCCGGCAGAAGGAGAGAACCATGTGGTTTTCTGCGGGATTTGAGTCTGGTAGCACCTTACAGGGAAGACAAAACTGGGAAAGGAGAATCAGGTTTACCACTCTGAGGGCCAAGCTACACATGACGAATGACACTTGAACAGCAAGTGTATTTCTCCCTGTTCACTTGCCCTCCACTCAATCCACTTGCCGTTCAAGTGTCATTCGTCATGTGTAGCTTGGCCCTCAGTCTGAATTGGGTGGTTCCACGTGTCTGTGTTTTAGAAGAAAAAAACCATTCGGGATCTTATCCATAAAACTTCCAGCATCATGTCTTGTTTGGCCCTGAGCCAAACTCATCAGAAGTGACTTCAAGTTGTTCTTACTGTTGCCGTATTTTTGAACATAACAATTTTCAAGAGACAAGCCTGAGTCGCTGTTGCTGGGTTTATTTTCTCAAGTGGATGAAGCTGAATATAGACAAATTCATTACTCTGTCTAGTATCACACCTGAACCCCTGAATGTATAACTCACTGTACAAAATATCCTCCTAATCCACTTCCAGCCTAGATAGATCGGTGAGTATCCTACTATATAAAAGGCAAGCCGTATTGGCGACAACTCACTTTTTATCCTTGCACAGGTTCGTTGCCAATGTCTCTGGCCTGGGAGGGGGCCCGCCAAATCAGTTTTCTAGAGCCCGTTGTATTTTTTCACACAACGAGCACTGTTTCTAGTCTGATATAACCATTCAGTGGACTAAGGTTTGGCATCTCTAAGTTCACCCCCCCCCCCATTGGTCTTTCCCTTTATATATTTAAAAATTACTGCTCTACCTAAGGCATCAAAGTAGCATGTACAAAAATATTTCCTGAATCTGGATTCTGGATTCACAACTTGGCTTACGTAAAATATTAAATGCCAGCTTGGATTCACATTACCGCTCGGTGCGTATCTGAGTTCCCCCTTTTTTAGTAGCATGTGGGTATGATGAAAGTGTTTGTATGAAATTATTCCCCGTAAGCATCAGTTGCAATTTGATTCTCCTTCACCACCTTTTCCTAATGCAAAGCCAGCAATGGTAGTAGCTGATTTTTCAGAGCAAAAGACAGCTCTGAAGTTCTGTCACAAAGTTCTAGTATCCTGTGTCATTTGGACTTTACCCAGGTTCTCTTCCGGTACTGAAACTGGAGTGAGAAGAAAGTACCTGAAGGAATGAATGTGTGGACATGCAGGGTGCTGTTGGTGGGGAGAAGGTTTCGCTCCCGTCACCGGCATACGTATTCCTTGTCAGGTGAAAATAAGCCACCCCCTCCTACTTTACACAAACTAGGAGCATATATGAAAAATACATCTAGTTTGGGGCTTGGTCCTGCAGCCTGCAGAAGAATGATTGGGCTGCTGATGGAATTACTTTTTAAATCTCCAAAAAATTTGAAATGGATGGAAACAGGATTGTTTCAGCTGTGCATGCTTTAAAAATCTTGCCAACTTTACAAGTTTCTAAGGTCAGGGATGATTCTGCTAATTATATCATGTTTGGTTTGGCTGTAACGGATCGCTCAGCCCTTCTAGCATGGAAAAGGGATCTGTTCTGATCTGCCATCAGAAGAGAGATGCTCGCAAGATGGATGCCCCTAAGTCCTTTTTTTGTGGGGAACCCCACAAATCTATACATGGGCCAAATTGCCTCTCCCCCAGAATTTTGACAGCTCAGGAAAACTGCGTTGGGGGACGCAGCAAGGTGAAATCTTTTCTCCACTCGCACCACAGTTACAATCTGAACTGGGCACCGAAAGCAAGTCATGTCTGACTCTTTCAAGCGGGTCAAGATTAGAACCAGTTTCCAGCTTGGAGTACTCTGAAATCTGTGAAGCACATCTGCAGATAGTCAAGCTCTGGGCTGAGAGCTGAGGATCCATTTACAGTTGTCACAGCGCCACCCAGTGGAAGACAGATGCAGAACTGGAGGCCACCTTTTAGCAATGGAGCCCATCTGGCCTGTATGTTCAGCCTATAGGCGTACCCCTTCTAGACCTTCCGGAAGGTTTACACCTGATAGAAAATATTAATTCAGCAGACATTTTTGACCAGTATAAAATGGCTTCTTACTGGGCAGCAGGAGCCTTGGGGAGGGGGCTTTTTTAGGATTGCCAACCCGGTTATCCTAGAATTACAACTGATATCCAGACTACAGATACTAGTTTCCTTGGAGAAAAGGGCAACTTCGGAGGTGGGTGCTATAGTTAACTGAAGTGTCTCCCCAGGCACCATTCTCAAAATTTCAGGAATCTTTTGATGCCAGAATTGGCAGTTCTATATCTACTTGCAGAGGAGTTAGCCGTGTTAGTCTGTGGTAGCAAAATCAAAAAGAGTCCAGTAGCACCTGTAAGACTAACCAATTTTATTGTAGCATAATCAGCAATGCTGATTCTGTGAGCTTAGGCAGATCATGAGCGGGAGGGCAGGAAGGGGTTACATCAGTGCTTAGTTCTCCTGGCCCCTTCTTACATGCCCAGGGTGATCGCCACCTTGGGGTCAGGAAGCAATTTTCCCTAGGCTAGTTCGGTTAGTGTCTTGCCGTCTTCCGGGCATGGAGCAAGGGTCACTGGGTGTGTGGAGAGAAGGGGAGGTAGTTGTGAATTTCCTGCATTGTGCAGGGGGTTGGACTGGATGTCCCCTGGATGTCCCTTCCAACCCTATGATTCTATGAATCAAATTATATATAATGTAAGAAGAGCTGTGCTCCAGCCAGAATCCTTCTTCATACAGAGGTCAAGGCTTTCAGGAAGCCCAGAAAGCTTCCCCCCAAGAAGCTGCAGAGGAGTTACCTATGTTAGTCTGTCGTTGCAAAATAGTAAAGAGTCCAGTAGCACCTTTAAGACTAACCAACTTCTTTATAGCATAAGCTTTCGAGAACCACAGCTCTCTTCGTCATATATCTGATGAAGAGAGCTGTGGTTCTCGAAAGCTTATTCTACAGAAGCTGGTATTCAGAAATAAACTGCTTCTGAACAAGGAGGTTCCACTTAGATCATTTCCCCCAGATAAAGCTACCCCAGCTAGTGGTTGTCACTGTATCTTGTGGTGATGATAAATTCTATACATTAAATGTGTGTTGTGTGAAGATGTCTGGTAGGGTTGAAACCATTTTATAGAATTCCTGTACTCTTTGCATTGAAAAGGAATGAGATCTGTTGCCTATGGGTAGAATACGTATCAGGAGATCCAGTTGTGGATCTCCAACATAGTATGCAGTTCTGCCTTTTTTGTGTTCCTCTGCCTGCATGTGAGAGATTTAAAAAAGCAAGGCGTGGCAGGTGAAACTTACCTTGTATGTATATTCTTTCTGACAAAAAAATGCATTTTCCGTGGCTTGGTCACGTGCTTCCATGTGCGATCAGAGTGGCTCATTAAAAAGAATTTTTACCACCTTCGAGCTTTAATCATTCCCATTGTTGCAGAGAACAGAAAATTGGCTTCTGTTCGAGGTCGGAGCAGCCAAGTAAAGCCAGCTTGATGAACAGGACAATTGAAGCTAATGGGCTTCGCGGTGCTGGATTGTGCCAGTCTGGGAGAGAGGCTGTTGGAGGTTATAGCCCTAATCTTCTGCTATTAGAAATCACCTGACAAAAGGCTTGTTATTACCAAGGTAGAATTTCTAGGCCTCTTGTAAGAGGTCTGAGTGGAGAATTGCTGGGGGGAAGAAATGGAAAAGACAAGGAGGCATCAGCTTTGAGGGTGATGTTGCCAAAGCTGTGCACCTTTACTCGAGACTAAGTCCGACTGAGCTTAATACCCCACCTTTCCACAAACGATGTGCTCATGACAGCTAATGAAATCCACGGCATGTAGGAATTACACAAAACCAATGCAACACAGAAAACTGAGGATGGGCACCTCCAAGGGTGGACTGGGGCCAAAACAGCCCTGGAAAAGGACCCCGTCTTCAGGTTGACCTTGCACCAATCCCACCCATCAGCAGAGGGAGGAAGGAAGAGCTCCTACCTGCCCGCAGGGCCACAAGTAGGAATTACAACTGATCTCCAGACGGCAGAAATCAGTTCCCCTAGAGGAAATAGCAGCTTTGGAGGGTGGACTGTATCGCAAGATATCACTCTGAGACCGCTCCCCACCCCAAACCCTGCCCTCCCCAGGCTCACCCCCAAATGTCCAGGAATTTCCCAACCTGGAGTTGGCAACCTTACCCTCGGGTCTTCCACTGTCTTCTGCTCACCAGATGTAAAGTGAGGGTCACCACCATGGTGGCTTTTGTCCCTCCCACCTCATGCAAAGCAAGGACCACCAGCTTGCAGAGGCGGTGGCTTAGGCCAACCTCACGTGGGGCTGGCCGTCGGCTCATTAGAACTGATCCTGGTGGCCTTAATGGCCAGCCCATCCTTGGACACTTCCCTCTATTAATGCAAACTGATGGTGGTGATTGGCCAAAGCGGGGATGACCTATGGAAGCAGCCCTCATTCCCTCCTCTCCTGTGCCAGCCGATACAACGACCAGATTTCCCCCTAAGATTTCTCTCTGCATCGTGGGCTAGGTTTTCCAAGCGTTAATTTAATTAATGCCCTACGACCTTCCTCCGAGAAGCTCTGAATAGTGTTGGAAGGAAAGAGCAGCCATGCCGAATCAGACAAAAGTCCATCTACTCCAGCATCCTGGTTCATGCAGCGGCCCACCTGATGCCCCCTAAAAGACCTACAAGCAGGGCACAGGA
This sequence comes from Eublepharis macularius, assembly GCF_028583425.1. Lineage (NCBI taxonomy): Eukaryota > Metazoa > Chordata > Lepidosauria > Squamata > Eublepharidae > Eublepharis > Eublepharis macularius. The sequence continues at coordinate 33,839,047 of NC_072807.1, read as the reverse complement.
AGCCAAAGCTTCCTTCTCCTGCTTTTGCTCCCCCCCCCAACTCTGGTGTTGAGGGATACTGCCTCTGAACATGGAGGTTCCATTTAATCATTGTGGCAAATAGCCACTGAAAGACCTCTACTCGGTGAGTTTGTCTAATTCCCCTTTAAAGTCAACTCAACCAAGTGGCAAGGCCATCACTACGTCTCATGGCTGTGAATTCCACAGACCAATCACTGGGGTTTTTTTTAAAAAAATTAACTTTTATTCAAATGCAAATTTCTTGCACTGGAAGTAAAGCTTAACCCAAACCAAAAATATACAAAAATCTGATATATTAACAATATGTGATATATCTAGCATAGAATTGACTTTTTTAGATAGCAAATTAGCATTGTGAATTAAGACTGGAAAATAAGGTTGGAAGGGTTTTCCTATATTTTTTAATTATTGAACGTTTTATTGTTTGCTGCTAGATTTCAATATCTATGAGTGACTGATATGGTGACTTAAATACTTGTGAGTCATCGTTTGAAAGGTAGTTTAAGAATGGATACCACTTTTCTAAACATTTTGATGATTTGGAATAGTTTTCTGATCAGTGTAATTTGTTTAAAATTTTTTCCATGATCAAGCGTTTCCATATCTGAGAGAACCAAGTGCTTAGGGTAGGTGCTCGATATGACTTCCATCTTGATGCTATTGTGGTTACCAATCACTGGTCGAGTGACGAAATGCTTCCTTTTGTCTTTCCCGTTTTCTCCCGTCCTTAATTTCATTTTAATGATTTTTTAAAAAATTCATTTTAATGATTTTTTTAAAATTTCATAATGATTTTTTAAAAATTTCATTTTAATGATTTTTTAAAAATTTCATTTTAATGATTTTTTTAAAAATTTCATTTTAATGATTTTTTTAAAATTATTATTGATTTTATGTTTTTGTGATTTTAATGTATTTTTTAACATTGTTAGCAGACCTGAGCCCATCTGTGGGGAGGGCGAGGTATAAATCGCATTAAATAAATAAATAAATAAATAAATAAATAAATAAATAAATTCTCAAAGCAAACTAGGAATGTAGCTTAGGCTGAGTCCAAAGTCACCCAGAGATCTTCACAGCAGCATACACATTCAAACCCAGAATTTTCTTACTCGTAGTACATTGTGCTATCCACTACTCGCTGTTGATCTTGCACCCCTCCAGCTGTGAATATAAACTACACACCTAGCAAGACTTTCAGCTGTTGTGCTCGTGCTTATTTACTTCTTGTCAGAGCAACAGCAGATGATCTGGATTGCTTTGGGTAGGTGCTACCAGGGCTTTTTTCCTGGGAAAAGAGGTGGTGGAACTCAGTGGGTTGCCCTCGGAGAAAATGGTCACATGGCTGGTGGCCCCGCCCCCTGATCTCCAGACAGAGGGGAGTTTAGATTGCGGTGCGGAGGGCAATCTCATATCCCCTCTGTCTGGAGATCAGGGGGCGGGGCCACCAGCCATGTGACCATTTTCAAGAGGTGCTGAAACTCCGTTCCACCATGTTCCAGCTGAAAAAAAAGCCCTGGGTGCTACCAAACTGCTGGGCAATAACTATTTGGAAATGACGCATGCTCCGGCAGTACAGCTGAGCAGAATGAAACCTCGTTGCTTTTTCCATGGAAGGGTTGACTTGTGTGGTGATTTGCTGCTAATTCCGTAAGCCGAACGAACCTTTCTGAAGCGCTAATTAACAAGCCAGATGAAAGGAGCTCATTAGTCGTTGTTGTATCTAGCTCGTTAACAAGCCCAAATTATTTTGAGCTAATTAGAATTGGAAGCCAAGCAGGAAGCGCTGGCCAACCCACCACAGACCAAGCTGGTGGAACGTGGTGTGTGAAGGTGGTGTATTCTGGCTCTGCTAAATGGGACATGACAATACATTGAAGGGCTGGAGGGAGAGCCGACTTACATTTTTTGCTTCATTAACCAGAATGGCCAGTCGATATCATCAACAGCACGCAGGAAAAGTGCCGGCGTTGTATTACTAACTGATCTCTGTGATTTTAAATGGATGGACAAGCAATATTATGTCTGTACAGAAAATCCATCAAGATACACACATTAAAATGTATAGGCTTGGTAAACGACTGGTAGGATTGTGCGAGGAAATTGTACCAACACCTGTAATCGGAGATGGGGGAGAATAATAGAATTCCATAGTTCTATGAGCAGTGATTTCTGATATGCAAGGGATCTCCAGGCCTTCCATCTTGATAAAAAAGTGAACCTCTGGAATCAAATTATCAGCTTTATAAAACAGAGCCAAAGGGGGATAAAGAAAAACAATAGCAAAGGGGAGGTGGGTGGCATGCAGAGATTTAAGGGTCTTCTTTTAAAGCAGTGAATTTGTGCAGCCAGACTCTTCTTTGCCTTTTTGCATGTTCCCAAACATCCAGCACTGTTATGGTTTGCCAGAGTGACTGTGGCAGGTTTCAGATTTAGAGGTCTGCATGGGTTTTTTTTCAGGGAAAAGAGATGGAGGAACTCAGTGGGTTGCCAGCAGGAGGTGGTGCCCCTGGTACCACATGTGAACACGCAAAGTATGCGCACACTCCCAGGACCGTACAATGACATCACTTCGAGTCAGCTGGAACAAGGAGGGGGGAGTTTATTAAAGTTTAAATCGCCCTCGGCAAAAATGGTCACATGGCTGGTAGTCCTGCCCCCTGATCTCCAGGCAGAGGGGAGTTTAGATTGCCCTCCATGCCGCAGCAGCATGGAGAGCAATCTCAACTCCCCTCTGTCTGGAGATCAGGGGGCGGGGCCACTGGCCATGTGACCATTTTCAAGAGGTGCTGTAACTCCGTTCCACTGCATTCCCGCTGAAAAAAAGCCCTGGGGGTCTGAGAATACAAAGCCTATCAAATCTAAAAACCTCACACCGTTCCAAGTGGAGAAGGAAGTAGTACTTAGAGAGGATGGGACTTCTGTTTTCTCTGCCTACCAAAGCAAACAACGATGTCCATGATCTCTAGTAGGAAACGATGCTCTTGCACATAATTTGGGGCTCAGGGCATGGGTTTTATGGGTAGCTCAGTCTCTCTGCCACTCAGAAGCAGCGGTCATGATTTTGGGAACCTGGGAGAAAGTCACTGCCACACCACCCCCTGCCTGGGCCACCCCAGGATCAAGCAAGGGGCAGCTTTTGCCCCATGCAAGGCATGCACTGTGGTTTCTGAGCCAACTTCTGCCCAAGTCTGGGGCCCGTGGCAGCTCCCCCAGATGCCCCATGGCTAAAACTGCCTCTGCTACCACAGGCTAGCCCTTCCCTTTCTCAATATGAAACAAGACTTAGGGCCAAGCTACAAGTGACGAATTATACTTGAACGGCAAGTGGATTGAGTGGAGGGCAAGTGAACAGGAAGAAATACACTTGTCATTCAAGTGTCATTCGTCACTTGTAGCTTGGCCCTCAGCTCCTCTTTTTCCTTCTGACCAAGTTCTTCACTCCTTAACTAGGTTAAAAGGTAAAGGGAATCCCCTGTGCAAGCACCGAGTCATTACTGACCCATGGGGGGGATGTCGCATCACGACGTTTTCTTGGCAGACTTTTTGTTATGGGGTGGTTTGCCATTGCCTTCCCCAGTCATCTATACTTTACCCCCAGGAAACTGGATACTCATTTTACCGACCTTGGAAGGATAGAAGGCTGAGTCAACCTTGAGTCGGCTACCTGAACCCAGCTTCCGCCAGGATCGAACTCAGGTCATGAGCAGAGCTTGGGCTGCAGTACTGCCGCTTACCACTCTGCACCACGGGGCTCTTGCTTAACTAGGTTAGTTTCTCATTTTAAGCCATTTGCTATCTGAGATCTTTTAAAGACCGAGAAAGTTGTTGATAGAGAGAGAACTGCAAAAATGCAAAAATCCATCAAGGCCCGCGTAAATTTATTTTGCTTGCTTGTTTCTTTGTAGTCGTTCTTTAGATGCTGGGTTTGTATAAAAATGCTTAATTCCCTGCCTGCAACACGTGCCTTTGAACTTGCTTGGTCAGAAGCTGTGGGAAGCTATTGGGTGGCTTTCATGTGGCCCTGTGTGGTTAGACAGTTGAGAAAAAAAGAAGAGGAGAGATGTAGAGAGATGCAGTGGCAGGAAGAGCAAGCAGGAGAATTTGTTCTTCGCTGTCATGGGATGGTGGCTTCCTTTTGCCCTTATCTTGGTGGCACAGGCTGAGAAAAAACATCAAGCCCTGGCCAGGGAAAGCTGCTTGTCTGAAGAGAGAGTTTACCAGCGTAATCCGCCGTCTTTTATTTCCTTCTTCAATAGCCTATCTGCTTTCAGCAGATGGGACTGTGCGGCTCAGCCGTGATGGCCATCTCTGTGCTCCCTCAAAATCACTGCTTTTGAATGGGGAAGGGAGGGGAACACGAGGAGGAGAGAGTGTCTCTATTAGCGGAGATTAAATGCTTTTCGATACAATCCAATTAACTCTCAAATTGAATAGCAATGCGCAGGATAATATACCGCCATCATCTCCTAGCGTGCATGTCTCCTCTCTCCTTCACTCCTCTTTTTTTTCTTCTTCCTTGTATACAAGACCAACATCTTTGGTGTAATTTAAAGCAAATGGCAGGTGAGGTCACCCCTGGTGCAATCAGATAAAGGACAATTAATTGCTGTTGACACCTTCTAGGTGCAAGGATGAAGCTAGTATGGCTCATTCAAAAGGAATGTGTGCACAGCATGGAGGGATAGTGCTGATTTAATATTTCGAATGCCCCAGGAAATCTGTCGGAGTGGCCATTCCAGTCGAAATTCTCAAGGTTGCATTTATCCCACTGGTATTCAAAAGCCAGCCTCAAGGTCGGTTTTCGACCCATGAAATTGATGTTTGATTGAGCGTGATTAGTCAATCTTTGCAAAGAACAGCAGTGGAGACTTCAAATTAGCTGTTCTATCCCTGCACCATCTACAGACCTGGTGCTATAGATTGGAGAATTTACACTTTTCTAACCCAAATGCACAGAGCGAGGGAATTCAGCCCTCTCTGTGTAGATCTGTAGGGATTCAGCAATCTTTAAGAAGATTTGTACAAATTTGGCAATCTCTGCATAGATCTTGTAGGGACAGACGGCAGCACTGAATTCAATGGGATTGTTTCATAATATCCATCAGAACACATGACATGGAGAGACAAGAGCTTAGGCATTGTAATCCTCCCTGTTGGAAAGATAAGGACCTACGGCTTTTGTTTCCACCATAAGTAAGGTCACAACAAGGTGGGCTTTAGACAAACCATTCAGTCTCAGTTTCCAATCCACAATACAGGAATCATATAGCTACTCTGCGAGATTGTTTAAAGGATTACAACAAGAGAATGACTTCTGACTCCAATTACATGCCCCCTCACCCCAAATCTCAAGTCTTCTTATATTGGACATAGTGAGAAACCATGAAGCTGATGTTGGTTCCCAGTTCCCAGTTCCCAGTTCCTTATTCACAGTTCTTAGTTCCTTATTTGCACAGCAAAACACAAATATTGGGGGAAATGGAAAAGCTCTGTACCCCAAAATAAGACAGTCTAGTGAGTGCAGGGCTGTGTGACCTGGGCTCATCCAAAGATTGTTTGGGGGCACAGAGGGCTTGTATCTCTTACTCGACTTTGAAGCTGTTAAGGGCTTTGGAAGGAGGACGCAGTATATGTCTACTTAGAAGGGACAGTTTGCTGATACAGAGGTGTATGATACGTGCTCCTACAGTCTTTATTTTGGGTTACAGAGCTTTTCAATTCCCCCCCCCCATATTAGTGTTTTGCTCTGCAAATAAGGAACTAGGAACTGCGAATAAGGAACTGGGAACTGGGAACCAACATCAGCTTCGTTGAGAAACCACCTTATGCAAAGATAAGCTGATTTCAGCACTGGCTCAACCACCCTCGGTCAGAAGAGGTGTCATCTGCTAGCAAGGCATCAAAAGAGGGCTTCCATTTTGCACCTGTGGATTTTTGACCCAAATTGTGCCCCAATTTTTGTTCTCTTGCCCATAAGGCTGAACGCTAGGTTTGCCAACAGCTGGAGTATTTTTTTAAAAAATGCATTGTATTCTCTGTTCATTCAAGCCTGGCCTGGCACAGTGGGATTGGGATCAGTCTTAATGGCCGGCCTTCATCCCCAAGCAATTATGGTTGTACCTCCAAGGAGAAGAGCAAAGAGTGAGATGGTGTTCGTAATTAAAGGCCATGAATGCGCAAGATTTATAGACGCTGTTCCCTGCCATAAAAGCCCTCTGGAGTGAGTGATTATGCTATCAGGCGGTGGCTGTGCATTTCTATTATCTACAAATGTATGCCCATTGATTGCCGGACTATAATTACGGCATGACTTTCTTTACACCCAAGGCATTCCAATGCAGTTGTAATGGTGGAGAGATAACAAGCCATTCTCATCATCACCTGCCAGAGTTCCAGACCCCAGCTCCCCAAGGCACGTGATCTGCAGAGCCCCTGTCAATACACCCATTTTTTAAAAATATCAACAAAAGAAGAAAGCTCAGTAATAGGTTGCCATCTTCCACCAGGAGATTTGTTTTATCTGGCATTCCCTCTTTCCTGCCCTATCAGTGATCCCTCTTTCCTGCCCTATGTTTTAATTGTTGTTTTTATGTTTGCATACGTGTATTTTAACTTTGGTTTTAATTTGTTTGAATGAAGTTTTTTTGTTTGATTTTTAATGGTTTTCAAGATATGTTTTTATGCTGTGCGTTTTTAATCTATTTGCTGCCTTGGTGGCCCTGGTGCAGGCAGAAAGGTGGGGTATAAGTTTTGTAAATAAATTTCCAGATGGAGGGCTTTTCAGGATTACCTAGCAATCTCTGCAAGAGCTCACACAGCTATTGCGCCCGCCTCCTGTTTGTTCCATTTGGCCTAAACGGTAGACTAAGCAGGGCTTTTTTTCTGGGAAAAGAGGTGGTGGAACTCAGTGGGTTGCCCTCAGAGAAAATGGTCACATGGCTGGTGGCCCCGCCCCCTGATCTCCAGACAGAGGGGAGTTTAGATTGCCCTCCACACCGCTGAGAGGCACGGAGGACAATCTAAATTCCCCTCTGTCTGGAGATCAGGGGGCGGGGCCACCAGCCATGTGACCATTTTCAAAAGGTTCCGAAACTCCGTTCCACCACGTTCCAGCAGAAAAAAAGCCCTGAGACTGAGCACAGAAATACTGCCAGCGTTTTCCCACATCTGGATTCATCTCTAGATTTCTGAATCACCTGACCTTGTTTCCGGAGAGGAACCAATACATTGACAATTCTCCATTTTTTAAAAAAATCCTGCATTTCTTAGTTTTTGCAAGCTTGCGGGACTTTCCAAGAAATATCTTTCTTGACCTTATACCTTGCTATAAATTTTCGATTTACTTGCTTAGCCTGTGACTGCCAGTTCTCATCCAACAGCCATTGGCAGGTGTGATCCTCCCGTTTGTTACCAGTAACAGCTGTGGAGGCAGTGATAACCTTGTGTCAGTGATTTCCCTGTTTTGTTTTTGTTTTGTCGTTATCTGTCTGTGTTGGTCTCTTGTATGGCATTGTGAAGGGGACGTTTCCATAAGCTGCGCTTCCTCTTCCACTGATATCTCCATTACCCACAGAAGCATTGATATTTGAATTCCCACGGGGCTGTTCCATTTAGCTTCATCTCCTGTGTTTCTGCTCCATCTCTTTCTTAAAGCTAGTACAATCTTGCATTGATTAGTATGCTTTCAAAGCAGAATGTGGGCCGTATTAAAAGTTTTTCACATAATTCTTGGCTTTTTTAAACCTGATTTTTTAAAACTTCCAAATGGATATTCAGAGACCTCCAAAAATGCTAACGGTATGGATATCTCCCTGATTGGGGAGGTCACTGGACATTTATCAAAGTGAACCACTGAGGATCTACTAGCGGTGCAAATCCATGATTTTGTTCATGCATTGGCTGCATGCTCTTTCGCAGCTGATCCATTTCGCACTCTTGAGTGAAATGCCAGTGCATTGATTGGAGCAATTCAGTGCACGAGAACAGCAAGAACACCCACAAGTAGCCCAGTTCACCTTCATGTTTGCTTGCTTTGCAAGACTCTGATGGGGTGAGGAATGGAACCACGTGTGGCTCCGAAATGCTGTGTGCCACAATTCTTTGAACTGAAGCGGTACAGGATAGTTCTGACGGTAATTTGCCTCCGACTAAAGTGCAAAACGAATGCACGAAATGCAGCCTGTTGCTCAGTAACACTGTATATTTATTTATAAATACTGAAAAATGGAAAATAAAACAGACATGTGAGAATCTTGCATTTTATGTTGGGGAGGGAAAACATATCATAGAGTTGGTTCCCCAAAAGTAGGGTAAATTGATAAGCAAGGCTTATTTCAAAAAGTTTGAGACCTGCTGGCATAGGAAAGGGTAGGAGCTTTTCCATAAGTGTTTCAGCAAGCCTGACTAAAGTGCTTTTTAAAAACCTTTCCTTTCCCTGTAACTTAACAGCCTACAAGCCATATGTCAAGTATTTTATAAGTAATTTATAACACCATGGATAAATATGGCTACATCACACATACATTTTAGTAAGGTGATTTCATTTTGATCTTTTTACTTGGTGGGATATTTTAACAGGCTTTTTGTTTGGTTTTACTCTATTGCTGGTTTCTTGTATTTAGACTGTATTGAGTTTTATCTGCCATTTTTGCCTGGCTTCTATGGCTTTTTGTAAGCAGCTGAAATGCAGCATATTAACATGCTAATAAAAAAAATAAACATCTAGTTCAGCCCTATATAAAACAATCCATGGATGATCTTAAGAAAATGGAGGTGGACAAAAGCCTTAATTATTTAAAATCACTATGTTGACAACCTTGCCAGTATACACTAGAGATGGGCATGAACCGAAATATGAACCAAATTATGACGAACCAGGGTGCTTCGTGGTTCGCGAACCAGCAGTTTGTCAGAGCCCATTTCTGATGAACCACCGCAAACTTTAGGCTGGTTCATTTGGTTCATTTTTTGGTTCATCACTGCAGACAGCCTGGTGCTGATCAATCAGTTTCCTAGGCAACTGGGGATGGACTTCCTGCAGATCTGCTGACCTGGAAGTGGCCTTCTGCTGGCCCAGAAGTGACCTTCTGCTGACCTGGAAGTGACAATTTGCAGACCTAGGTGTGATGTTTTCACGAACCAAATGAACCAGTTCGCGAACTGAGGCAGGTTCGTGAAAGTTCGTGGTTTGTGAAATGCGATGAACCACGAACCACAGTTTGGTTTTTTTCCGGTTCGTGCCCATCTCTAGTATACAGCCCTCTCTTGCTTGGAATAAGCATTAGAAACATAAAGGTGCTTCTAAATTCTGTTTTTCCTGCATTCTCCCCATTGGTACATGCTGCATGGATTCCTTCCAGGATGGGAGATGGTGGTTGGGGGCTCAAGAGACCATATAAAGCAGTTTCCCCTACTGCTGCATTTCTTCAGACGCAGAAAGATGAATAGATTCTACCGTTTGAAACTAATCGCAGACATCAAACAGCCTCCAAGCCACTTGTAAAATAAATGGGAAGTGGAGACCAAAAATAAATATATATAGAGAGAGAGAGAGAAGAAGAAAGGCAAATGTAATTACTAAAGGGGGAGAGAGAGCTGCAAGAACTATAAAATTATACTACTTTAATTTTTTTAAAAAACCCAAATAAACCTCAGGCTGCCTGGAAATGCAAAGCTTTTAATGTAGTAATTACAGTTTCCGGCTTCCTCGCCTGCGTTTCATCCAGGAGATACAGATAAAACAGCAAGCGTTATCAAAAAGGTGGAATGCTGCTAGGAAGGCCAGTCAGATAAACCTACATTCTGCCTCCCTGTCTGGGGTACCTGGAGATAGACAGCAGGGTTCTTTCTTTTTTCGAAGAGTTGAAGGTAGTTTGAAATCAGGTTGAATCCTTGAGCGTTTTTTTTTAGCAGTTTATTTATACAGAGCTTTGTACTCTGCCTTTCCTAAATTTAAAATAGATCTGCAATCATCAGGAAAAAATGGTTGCATAGCAAACAGAGTATTGCACAGCAAACAGAGAAGTTCAGACCAGAACCAACACTTTGAAAGTAAATCAAAAGAGTTTTTGGCTAAACTTTAGGAAGAACTTCCTGACAGAGCGGTCCCTCCGTAGGACAGGCTTCCTTGGGAGGTGGTGGGCTCTCCTTCTTTGGAGGTTTTTAAGCAGAGATGGCTAGATGGCCATCGGACAGCAATGCTGATTTTGTGAATTTGGGTACCTCATGGGGGGAAGATTCTCGTGGCCCCTTCTTACACAGCCAGGGTAAAGCTGATCGCCACTAGACATGGGCACGAACAGCATTATGAATGAAAAAAAACCCACGAAGAGCCCATTCATCTGTTTGCGAACGGCTGTTCGTGGGGCGCCATTCCAGATGAACAGGTGGTCATCGCAAGCCTCGTTCATTGCGTTCATCTGCTGTTTGGGAAGCCAGACACTCAGGCACCTTCAATCAATTGCCTTGGCAACAGAGGGAGGGACTGCCTGAACTCTGTCTGCACTCCCTCTGTCGCCCTGGACACTCCAATCAAAGCCCAACTTAGCTTGATGGGCAGGGTCAGGAAACAATTTCCCCCAGACCAGTTTGGCTGGGGATCCTGACAATGTTTTGCCATCTTCTGGGCATGGAGCAGGGGTCACTGGGGTGTGTGTTGGGGGGGGAGGTAGTTGTGAATTTCTTGCATTGTGCAGGGGGTTGGACTAGATGACCTTGGAGGTACCTTCTAACCCTGTGATTCTATGATTCTATTTCTTTATCAGGCCCTCCACACAGGGCCTAGGCACGCCCAGGCTTAAATGCCTGTAACAAACCAGGTAACAGAAGCACCATCCAGATTCTGTTTACCTTGTAGAGATATTCCTGAGACTTTGTCAAAAGCTCATCGCCTGGAAATCTGGTTAGTCTTTAAGGTGCTCATGGATCTGCATCTTGCTCTTCGTCTGCAGACCAATAGAGCTACGCACCTGAAACTATCTTCCCTGCAGTATTATTTCTCAAATTCCCCATCAATGCACAATTGTTCTGTCAGATCCCCTTTCATTTGCTGCCACCATCAACTCTTCACGCAGATGTAGATCAGAATCGCAGGCGCATAAAATACAAAAGGCATTTTAGTGTTACAGGTTTTTTTTTTTTTAAGCGTTCTTTATAGCCGTAAAGTGAATCGGAAGCCTTTGTCTTTTTTCTTTGTTGCTGTTGTTTTAAGGCATGCCTGTACAGGGATTCTGGATTCTCTGATGTGATATTTTCATACATTTACTCCCTTTCGTCCACATGGCATCTGCTGCGCACAGTGTGCTTTGATCCCCTCTGGCAGTTTGCAAGGCTGATGGGGGAGAATTGTTACATCAGCGCCAGAGTCAAAGCCCAGGCAAAGAAAGAGCTGTGTGTGTGCGTGTGTTTGTTTGCTTGTTTGGCATTTGTTGATTTTGAACGGTGCCTGTTTTAGATTCATGCCGGTTGTGACATGCAGGGTGTGGAAAAGGAAGGTGGGATGCAACTATTTCAACTAAATACAAGAAAAACCCCTTGCTATAGCACAGAAGGGATCTTAAGGAGACAGTATGCTCAACATGGTATCCTTTCTTTTCCAAAGTACCACTTCGGACGATGTGTAGAGAAACACTGTGGTGTGCAGCAGTGAGCACTGGGCTTGGTCTGGGGAAGAGCAGGTTCAAATCCCCATTGGATCAACCAGATAAAATGAAAGCCATGCCCCTTGTTCTGTCCAGACTTGCCAAGCCTCAATTTGCCTTGGGGGAAGCAGAAAAAGAAGGCATCTTTCCCTTCAACCTCCACCTGCTTTTACTATTTGAAACCTACCTCACAGGGGTCTTGTGAGGCTAACATGGAGGATGGGCGAGCCATGTGTTATCTCGAGCTCCTTGGAGCAAAAATGATATAATTTCTTAAAGTTGAAAATTAAGTTCTAAGCAGCTGTGTATCTGGAGCTTCTGTGACGGCGTACATTTATTGGAGTGACCCATCTTTGAATAGTGTAGTACGCTTCTCTTGCAAAAGATGTAGGAAATGATGACCTGCTCAGAGCTCCCTTTTATGGCATTTTTCAGACTTTTCCAAACAAGTCATCATTCGAGAGCGCTCGATTGGAAAATGTCTGGCTGGGAGCCAGAAAAGCTAAGCAGTGTTAGGTGAGCGAGCAGATGTGCTTTGGTGTTTAATGAAGGCAAGGTTCTGCTCGTTTGACGTCTGCCGGCGGTTTGCAGCTTATCCAGAGCTCTGGGGCTTCTCTCAGTATCAAGCAGTGGGAGAATCTAATCCCCAGATCACTGCAGCATGGCACAAACCCTGCTAACGGGCATTAGTGGAAAGGTACAAGGAACGCTCTCGGCCTGCCTTCTTAGGATTTTCTGTTTGCTTGTTAATGTCTGAGTTCAGGCAGAGATTTAATGAAATGCACTGTTATACTCACACAAGTGCATGGTTGGACCAAGCTATTTCCAAAGCTATGCTCTTTCTTCCCAAATTTCTGCATGCCTTTCTCTGGATTTTGTATGTCCAGTCTCAACATGTTGGATTTTTGGCCTGAATCATAGAATCATAGGGTTGGAGGGGATCCCCAAGGGTCATCTAGTCCAACCCCCTGCACAATGCAGGAAATTCACAACTACCCTCCCCCATACCTCCAGTGACCCCTGCTCCTTGCCCAGAAGATGTCAAAATATCATCAGGCTCCCCAGCCAAACTGGCTTGGGGGAAATTGCTTCCTGACCCCAAGGTGGTGATCGGCTTTACCTTGGGCATGTAAGAAGGGGTCACGAGAACTGAGCACTGATGTAACCCTTCCTGCCCTCCCTCTCATGATCTTCCAGGTTCACAGAATCAGTAGTATTGCTGTCAGATAGCCATTGCAGTAGATAGCATTGCAGTAATATGCCCAGGTTCCCAGAATCAGTAGCATTGCAGTAGATAGCCATCTAGCCTCTGCTTAAAAACATCCAAAGAAGGAAGCCGTCTTTTTAAAAGAATTTTTTTTTAAATTAATCCAGCTCCATACATTACAGGCAAAAGAACTTGAATAATTTGTGTCTTAAAAAACAAACATTTTCCGTCTCAACATTATTCATTTACTAATGAATCACACTCAGTGGCAATGTCTGAGCTGCTTCTAAGTGAATGAAATGGACCCGGTTGAGATGGATGCTTCGTGGGATCAGTATATAGTAGGGTTGTGATGACTCTGGTGTAGCAGAAACTGACATGTGCGTAGCCAGATGTTTAACAGTGTGAGTACATAAGGTGGGGCAATATCGAAGAAGGGACTTGACGTGGCAAAAACCTGAGGCCAATAGACTTGTTGTGCAATCTCAGGGCCAAACTACAAGTGACGAATTGACACTTGAACGGCAAGTGTATTCCTCCCTGTTCACTTGCCCTCCACTTGCTCTCCATTCGATCCACTTGCCATTCAAGGGTCATTTGTCACTTGTAGCTTGGCCCTCAATTTCCAGGCATTCGTCTGATCTTCTGACTATATGCATAGATTGTTTTCAGAAGAGATCTTTCCACTGCCCATGCACATCGACTGATTGTGTGAATAGGGCTAGTGCCTCTGAGCACACACAGAGTGTTTCCCATTGTTGGGAAACAGTTTTTTTTTTCAGGTGGATAGCCATGTTGGTCTGTAGTAGAAGAGCAAGATTCAGGTCTGGTAGCTCCTTAAAGACCAACTAGATTTCCAGAGTATCAGCTTTTCGAGAGTTAGTAAAAGGGACATACTTGATGTGGCCCTCGCTAAATCATGTGTTAATGAGTTCCACAGGTTCAGTATGCTTTGTGTGTGATAAAGTACTTCTGTTCGCCTGTCCTGAACGCTCATCAACTTCCATGCGTGACCCTGGGATTTAGTATTTGGGGGCAGAGAGAAAAAAGATCTCTCTATCCATTTCCTCCACTCTATGACGCTCTTCCAAGAATGTTGGCCTCTCTCTCGGATATGGGGACCATCTTGTGTTAGAGGAACTGCTGTTGAGGATCTGCTTCCTTTATCTGCTCCTGGCATTCCATCTCAAAGAAGAAAATGGTGTCATTTTTTAAACAATGAAGCATCTCCCTTGTTCCGCTCTCTCTGTAAGCAGGACAGTCGGGACTCGGGAATGGAGTCAGGATCTAGTCGGCTCAGCGGCGCTTGAATACTCTGGTCCTAGATCTTTAACATCCTTATTAAATGGGTTTGATGCTTGCTGCATTTTCCCCCCCAGACCTTTTTGCACATGGAGCTCATTAACACGGTCTGTTCTTGGAGGGAAATAACAACACAGCTATATTTCATTGTTTTCAGAGCATCTTCGTCACACCTGAACGCAAGAAATCCCTCACCGACCTATCGGTGGTGAGTACACCTGCCCGCTTGCAAGTTGTCTGTTTTGTGTGGGTGTGAGAATGGCTGGTCTGTATCATTGCTTTCCCTTGTGGACGTTTGCAACTTGACAGTTCCCAGAACGTGTCCACTAATCTGTGTAGACTATACAACCCTGCCTCATAACAAATCACTCCACATAGACTACATAGCCCACTCCACATTGTCTGCTGTGACTGGCAATGGCTCTTGGATAACTTGGGGCAGAGAAATTGCTCCATCTCTGATCCGCAGCTCCTCTCCATAATAATGGTGGTATTTCCCCACCTTCTTTAATGTGCATGCGCTATTGCTGGAGCCCCTGTCTCAGAGCCCAACTACAAGTGACACCTGATACACGTTGGACACTTGTCAGCTTCCCTCAAGTTTTGGCGGGAAATGTAGGCAGCTTGGCGGAATGTTGGACAAGTGACAGTTGAAAAGTCCATTGGACAGCAGTCGGAGAGCCAAGCTGCAAGAACAGGATGCCTACATTTCCCATCAAAACTTGAGGGAAGCTGACTAGTGCCCAACTAGTGTCAGGTGTCACTTGTAGTTTGGCTCTCAGAGAGCTTTCAGTCTTACATTTCCACAGGAGGCAATAAAGAGAGGGAAGAAGGTGAGGTGAGAACAACACCAGGGGGCATTTGATCACCCAATAGATCACCCAATAGATAATGGGTAGGATGTTAGAGTGGGGAAACCTGTGAATTGCATGTTTCCAAAAGGGCTTGGGCCTTTCGATGAAAAATTCATGGCCATACATGAGGTATTAAGAGGCGATGATTGATTAGTGGCTCCAGTTGTTTTTTCAACAGCCATTAAAAAGGAGCTAAGCCAAGGAAGAAACAGAGAGTGAAGGGGTTTTTCTGGACCCTCCCTCCTAGCATACAAAGTGTGTCTTGCGTATTCTGATTTCACAGCCAGTGGAAAGTTGCCATTCCTAAGAACAGGGCTTTTTTTCAGGGGGAACGCGGGGGAACGGAGTTCTGGACCCTCTTGAAAATGGTCACATGGGCTGGTGGCCCTGCCCCCTGATCTCCAGACAGAGGGGAGTTTAGATTGCCCTCTGTGCCAAGTGGTGCAGAGAGCAATCTAAACTCCCCTCTGTCTGGAGATCAGGGGGCGGGGCCACCAGCCACGTGACCATTTTTTCCGAGGGCAACCCACTGAGTTCCACCACCTCTTTCCCCAGAAAAAAACAGCCCTGCCTAAGAAGATCCCCCTTCCCCAACACACACACCGCATTAGCGTTGCCAGCTCCAGAGTGTGATGTTATTGGAGACTGGGAGGAGTGGCTGGGGAAGGCAGAATTTGGGGAGGTCCTACCTGAGCACTGCAGTCATCCTGCGGTCATCTTCAGAGGTCATCTTTGTGAGATTAGTTGGGTTACAACCCAGGCGAGGGCCTTCTCGGTTGTGGCACCAAAACTCTGGAGACCTCTTTCCAGGGAGATTCATCTGCTCTCTTCTATTGCCGCCTTCTGCCAATGGCGTGTCCTCAGTGATCCCGCCTTCATGGCCAATGTTTTAATTGTTTAAAATGTATTTATTGTTTTTTAATATCTTTGTATGTTTTTAAGCTCTGGTTTTAACTGTTCTAGTGATGTGTTATGGTCGATTTTAATAGTTTTATAATATGATTTTAGTATGTATGTTTTGATTTGTTAACTGCCTTGGTAGCCCTTATGAAGGCAGAAAGGCAAAGATATAAATTGAATTAAATAAATGTAAAAGAGGTACACCACCTCTATTAAAACCGGAATGATATGGGATGTATGTATATTCACAGTAAGATATGAACAGAAATAAAGATCATTGGATGAGCTTGGGCCAGTCACCTACTCTGAGCCTAACCTACCTCTCTGGGTTGGTGTGAGGGTAGAAAGAGATGAGTTGGCATAATGCAACAGTTATCACACTAGGACTGTAGTATCACAGGTTCAAATCCTCCTTGGACTAGTCAGTCTCTCTCTCTCTCTCTCTCTCTCTCTCTCTCTCTCTCTCTCAGCCCAACTTAACTTATCTCATAGTGTTGTGAGGACAAAATGGAAAAGAATAACTATGTAGTTTTCCAGAGTTCATTGAAGGCAAGGGTGTGAGAGAAAATTGTAATAAATATAGATTTTCTTTGGCAAAAGGGGGCACGGCAAAAAAACCTGGGTTCTAGCTTAGTATTCTCCCTTACTAAGTGAGCCAGTTTGGTGTAGTGGTTAAAAGCGCAGGACTCTAATCTGGAGAGCCGGGTTTGATTCCCCACTCCTCCACTTGAAGCCAGCTGGGTGACCTTGGGTCAGGCACAGCTCTCTCAGAGCTCTCTCAGCCCCACCCACCTCACAGGGTGTTTTGTTGTGGGGATAATAATAACATACTTTGTAAACCGCTCTGAGTGGGCATTAAGTTGTCCTGAAGGGTGGTATATAAATCAAATGTTGTTGTTGTTATCCCCCTTTGTGGTATCTCCTGTCTTTTTCTCATCCTGCCAGAGCTTCTTTACCTTAACAGATTTTCAAAAAAACCATCCTGTATTACTTTTCCATCACTGCTCTGGGATGAAGGATCCTGATTACTTAAAAAAAATTCCCTTGTTGTAGCAACAGCTACCAAGGTGACCTGCCAACAGATGAGGGAAGCTGGCACCGTCTGCAAACAAGCGGGCAGCCCTGCCCACAGGAGGATTCTGGTTTCCCTCCCCATGTTGCAGGCTCTCTTTGTAAGTTAGAGTCTGGCTGGCTTTCTTTTCCAGCCATGCTTTTTTGCTTAGATGATGGGCAGGTGGGTGGGCGGGTGGGTGTGGTGCATGCCAGTCTTTTTGGAGCCTAATCTTGAACAGGCACCTGGTCTCTTGAGAGAGAGAGAGAGAGAGAGAGAGAACAGGTGGGAGGGAGTCTGTTTGCTTTGTGGTTCTGGGATTGCATTGTCCTTTGGAGGTTACTGTTTGAAGTGACAGGTACCTGGCAACAATCCGTTCTCTGCCCTGCTCGGGATAGAGTGCTACCACATCTGTGTCCTAGAGGTTCTTCCGCCCTGGTGGAAGGGCTTAAGCATTCCTCCCAAAGTTCCAGATGACTTTGTACTACCGGCCCTTCTCCTCGACTGTGAGTAGCTGGGTGCTTCAGCTGCAGGAAGGGGGAGGTTGTCTGTCCGGCCTCGTTTTTGCATTTGGAGTTTCAGTGCCTGGAGATGGAGAAAATCATTTAACTGGCAAAGTCTTTCTGGTGCCCTGATAGTTTGTTGGCTTCGTTTGGGCACCCTCTGATTCAGTTCAGATCTGAGTTAAAACACTTCCCACTACCCCAAGCAGTGAGATTTCCATTAGACAGCCTGATGGGGTTTAATTTTTGTTGCCTTTATAATTTAAGAGCAGAGTGGAAGTAAATAGGCACCTACAGCAAGCAGCCAACCCGTTGGTCCTACATAGGAATCCCAGACATTCATGGACTATTCCTGGGCTGCTTCCAACTCAGCTAAAACTCTCCATGCATGCCGCAGGCAGTGTGGGCTACAGTAGCTTCTGAGCTGGCTGCCCCCCTCTGATGGGGGGTAGAGCTGCAGGCAGTCACCCCCCCTCCCCCAGCATAAAGCCTGGGTTAGGTGCACCTGTTGGTTATTGCTTATGACCGCCCTGTCTGTCAAACTTGCATTGTTACTTCTGTTTTGCATATTGGAGAATCACAGCAAAGGTTTTTGGGCAGTAAAAACCTCGTTGTTAGGGAATGTTCAGTCCCATTGGTTCTTCTGCCTTTCATGAATGATGACCGTGCACAAGCGCCGGTTTGCACCACCATTCTGCCTGGCTTGTGCCGGATTCTTTCATCTCTTTCACAGCCCAGCCGCACAGGCATCTGCGAAGGCTTTTCTTCTTACTCGTTGCTGATCTTTCTGGCGCTCGTGAGCATCACTTTGTTAGGGCCCAGAGAATGGACTTATCGCAGGTCTTGGGAGCGCCCTAATTTACAAGACGAGAATCAATGGTGCGCATGCACTACAACCACCAAGCACATGTTCTACCGTGACCGGCTTCCTTCTGTCTCCTAGCTTCACAAAGACGAAAATGGCTTCCCTTCCCATGATGCCGTGGCTGGGATTTTGCCAGACAAGCAGCTGTATACCAGGTGCGTCCAATCTGGGAGAGCATCCGCTGTTCCTATGGCAAGCAAATTTTCTGGGTCCTTTCTTGTCACAACATCCTAAAATTGCCCCTAACTCTTGCTCGAACGACCCCTTGATACGACTTGGCAGCCTTTTTGATCCCACTGAAAGAACCGATTACAGTTGTCTACACAGCATGGATTTCTCTCTTCTAATGTATATTCGCTAGGGTTAACTGAGCTGCGATGGCAAGAGTTTTGTGACAAATAACACATCCCCCTCGAAACACACTGTTTCTGCTATGATTTGGGGAGAAAGCTTGAGAAATGGGATGAAAATATTCCCCAAAGGGATGGCAGGAAGTGTCGTCTTTAAACTGACTTGCTGTTTTGTATTTCATAGGCCCGTCTTCCAGGAGGTCCCAGATGTGGTGAGAAATTTGCTTTTTAAAAAAAAATCTGAAGGAGGGGTGGTATGCTTAAAATGGCAGGGGTGAGGTGAAGTGAAGCGAGGAATGTCAGTATGGTGCCAGTCAATAAAGTGTTGTGTTTTGGATGTGAGGAAACCACAATGCAGGTGTTGGATGGTCTTGAGTGTAAGTGGCTGTCTTTCAATCTATTTAACCTTAGAGTGTCTGACCAACCCGTGGTCTCTAAACCAAGATCTAGCAGTTTTATCTTTTTTTCCCCTCCTGTCAGGGTAAACACAAACTCTCACATCAAAGTAAATGGCTAAACATTAGGAAGAACTTCCTGACAGTTAGAGCAGTCCCTTAGTGGAACAGGCTTCCTCGGGAGGTGGTGGGCTCTCCTTTGGAGGTTTTTAAGCAGAGGCTAGATGGCTATCTGTGAGCAATGCTGATTCTGTGAACCTAGAAAGATCATGAGAGGGAGGGCAGGAAGGGTTACATCAGAGCTTAGTTCTTGTGGCCCCTTCTTACATGCCCAAGGTAATGCCAATTGGCACTTTGGGGTCAGGAAGCAATTTTCCCCAGGCCAGTTTGGGCAGAGATCCTGGAGGTTTTTTTGCCATCTTCTAGGCATGGAGCAGGGGTCTCTGGAGTTGTGGAAGGGGGGAGTAGTTGTGAATTTCCTATATTGTGCAGAGGGTTGGACTAGATGACCCTGGGGGATCCCTATGATTCTATGATTCTAAGTAACAATAGATGCAGTCTTTCCTGCGAAATATCCAACAAACTAATTTTTTTCCATAGCGATGTGTTGGAAGGCAAAGTGTAATGAAACAAAATATGTATGTTTTCAATAACAGAATAAGGCCCTCTCTCATAGTCCACATGCCATAGAAATGAGGAGTCTCCCAGAGTTTTTATTTTAAAGCATGCTCCAATTTTGATTGAAGCAAGGTGTAGGTGATGTGTGCAGAATCATTTATCCTCCTGCCATTTAATCACTAAAAGAAAAATCAAGTTGTTCCTCGGGGTTTTTCTTTTGCCTTACAGGGGAAAAGAAACATGTATCTGGAGACAGGCATGTTCTACTTTAATAGGAAACATTTGCAGCCCCATCGCATTAAAAATAAAAGTGAATACATTGGGACAAGCTCGACACAAGCAAGTTTGGCTCACAATACACTCTAACCTAAGTTTAGGAACTAGTGACGGTCCATGAGGGTTGGGAGCATGCACATAGGGGTTGGCATCATGAGCGTAATGACATTACTTCCAGAGAAAACTATAGTTTCCAGCAATTCCTAGAGGTCTTCCATAGAGTTTCTGGCGATTCCTAGAGCTTCCTCTATTACATCTGGGTTTTCTCCAGTAGTTATGTCATCATGTTTCAAATGCTAGTGAGTTTTTTTTAAAAAATCCCCCTGCTGTCACTTGGAGTGGTGGAGGGCAAAGGGGGCTTCGGATGAAGCTCTCATGCCATGACTGAGGGTTTGACAGCCCTATATGGGAGGGCTGGGCGAAGGCAATTTTAAATCAGTTGATGTTTTATGTATACTGAGGCCTTTCAGAGACCTCATAGGTATGATGCTTGTAGATGACTGCTAGATCTTATTTCACCAGAGCTGCTTTTAATGGATTTGGAGATGGAATTGTTTTAATAGTTCCTAGCGATCTTGTGTGTGTGTGTGTGTGTGTGTGTGCGTGCGTGCGTGCGTGCACGTGCGCATGCGCGTGCGTGTGCGTGTGTCCGCATCCTGCAGGACATACATTGGAATAACTTTGCATGCTTCCCGAAACAGGCTGGAGAAAGTACAGCAGTGAGAAAAGCAGAAAATGATGGATTTAGTATTTGAAGCAAGAGGCTGCCCTCTGTAGGGCATTTACAGAAATGTCCTGTGCAGCAGGCATGTATGAGGGAGAGCCAAGCTACAAGTGACGAATGACACTTGCCTGGCAAGTGAACAGACTCACACGTGTATTCCTCCCTGTTCACTTGCTATTCACTTGCTCTCCACTTGATCAAGTGAATGGCAAGTGAACAAGGAGGAATACACGTGTGAGTCTGTTCACTTGCCAGGCAAGTGTTATTCATCACTTGTAGCTTGGCTCAGAGTCCCTCCCTCACCACATAACCCGTGGATTTGTCTGTTGTGGATTGATGGAGGTTCAAAAAATTGCCGGCGGTGGGAGGAAATACTGGGAAAACAGAAAGGATTCAGTTTGTTCACAAAGGGAGGCAACCCTTGCAAATCCGTTATTGTAAGAGTTGTGATATTCGTAGCAATTTTTGGAAACCAAACGATGATTGAATAAGGAGGGACCGTTGTTTGAACATGCCAAAAGCAAAACAGTATTCAATTTAAAATAGCAGTGTGTACTAGGGAGACAATAGAACTGGTTGTCGTAACAAGGATTGCCAGCTCTGGGTAGGGAAATTCCTGGAGATTTGTGAGGTGGAGCCTGGAGAGGGTCTGAGGAGGGAAGGGACCTCAGCGGGGTATAATGCTATAGAGCCCACCCTCCAAAACAGCCACTTTCTCCAGGGGAGCTGATGCCTGTGACCTGGAGATCGGTTGCAATCCCAGGAGGTCACCACTTATCACCTGGAACCTGTGGCAACCCTATTTGTAACCTATCAGACTGGTAGTCCATGTAGCCCAACATCCTGTTTTACAAAGGGGGCAAGAGATTTGCCAGTCTTCACAAATTATAGTGGGAGAACAATGTTATAAAAATGCCAGCTTTGTGCATGGTTTTACCATAAAGTTTCCAGTGATTCCTAGAGCGATGTGACGTCACTTCCGGTTTTTTCATGGTGCATGCAACACTGGTGGTCCCCATGTTGCCGTCTCCCAAGCTCTTACCCTAGCGGCCAACCACTTGTCATACAGAGCCAACAAACAAGGCATAGAGGCCAACACTTTCCCCTGAAATTGCCTTCTAGCACTGGTAGTCAGAATTTCATTGCCTCTGAATGCGGAGGTTCCCTTTAGTTACTGCGGCTTACCATTGACAGGCCTATCTTCCATGAATCTGTCTAACCCCATTTTAAAATCCAGATATACTTGTGGCCATCACTACGCTTACTGCCAGTGAATTCCACAATTTAATTACTCGTTCGATAAAGAAGAACTTCCTTTTGTCTGTCACTTCCACTTATTGCCCATGATGTAGAAAAGCTAAGCCGTTTTGAGTATGGATGATAACTTGATTGGAGGACACTCAAGCATAGGGTTGCCAGCTCCAAGTTGGGGTGAAACCTAGAGAAACCTGGAGAAAATGGGGTTTGGGGAGAGAAAGGACCTTGGCATGGCATAATTCCATACAGTCCACCCCCAAAAGTAGCCATTTTCTCCAGATGAACTGATCTCTGTGGCCTGGAGACTAGTTTTAATTCCGGGAGATCTCCAGCCACTACCTGGAGGCTGGCAACCCTACTTGAGCAGCATGTGTGTATGGTACCCTGTGGCTCATAGAAGCCTGGTGGAATATTTGTCTAGTAAAACCAGAGTAAGGGACATCTAAAGAAGTGAGACTTCCTTTTCTTTTTTTTTCTGTAATAGTTATATGATTAAGCTTTTATTTTCTTTTATCTTTTTTTTTAAGTATAAGCCATTGCACAAATCAGTTGCAGCTAAGTATGTGATGTTGCTGCGGGATGACAAGGTGGAGACAGGAAAGCGGCATTTGATCTATGAGAGATCAGTTGCATATGTGAGCCTTGTACTTTCTCCACCCCTTTCCCTTCACTTCCCCCCAGTGTCAAAATGTGAATTGTAAATTCACTTTTAAATTTGCATGTGAATTGCTTAGGGGTGGACCTCTGTTTTTCTGAAGCTATGGAACTGTTCAAAGCTCAATAGTAATAATTCTTTTTTTTTGTCTTGATAACTATCCTCACCTGTGTGTGTGTGCGGTGTGTGTGTGTATGTGTGAGAGAAAGAAACTTAGAAATTTAAATCCATCAGACAACATGCCAGATAGCAAGATTTTGTGCCCAGGTTTATAAGTACCGTAAATTGCCTATGGCAGTGTGAACGTGCTCTAACTCTGTAAATAACTAACCTATGGCATGTTTTACTTCTACTTTTATATTTGTCTTGCCTTCTTTTATATTTAATTCCATTTGAACGTTTAAACCGTTTTAATGTTCTGCTGATGCTGGTTGCAGACCGTAACAATAAACTTGTAACATGGAAGTCTAAATAAATGCATAGAAGTTGACCGTTTTGACCAAGATCCTATAGAAATGCCACTCTTTTAGGTCCCATGGGACGTCATAGCACATTGTTTCTATGAGCCAAACTACAAGCGACGCCTGACACAGGTTGGACACTTGTCAGCTTCCCTCAAGTTATGATGGGAAATGTAGGGATCCTGGTCTTGCAGCTGTAATGGAGAGCCAAGCTGTAAAACCAGGACGCCTACATTTCCCATCCAAACTTGAGGTAAGCTGACAAGTGTCCAACCTGTGTCAGGCGTCACTTGTAGCTTGGCTCTATGTCAGTTGTACATTAATGTAGCTTGTCCTAGAGGAATGAAATCTTTAGCTTCGATGCTTTTGCAGTAAACTGCAGGCAAGGGTTTCTGGAGCTGGCATGCATCTCTTCCGCATGTGGATGAGTACAGAAATCTTCCTCTGTCCTGCTTATCCTATAAATTCTAGGCCAGCGTCTGCTCAGTTGATAAATAAACATGCCACACTAATCTCCTAACCGGCTTTCTGAGGGCTGTGTGGGCAAGGCCAGAGACCCGTGAGCTCAGCAGCTTGGCTCAGAGACGGCTCTCTCATGGCCATCCCAAGGCCCCTGATCCAAGCTATAGCAGCATCTCCTGAAGCGAGCAGTGTCCCCCCCACCACCACCTCCACACCTGCTTCCTGCTACAGAGAGGCCCCTTCCTCCTCTCCCTCAGCTTTTATCAGTTCTGCCTGATAAAAGCAGGTGTTTGTTATATTTTGCTGACTGTATTCTAAACCATCTAAAACTGGCCACTCTCTGTGAAAAAAGAGGGGCGTGCCCCAAAGAAGCAAACTCTTTACAAGAAATGCCTTTGCTGTTGGGAAGTTTAAGCTCATCTTCTGCTTCTGTAGGGGACTGGGATTCTGGGACTAGATTATAACAGTAGGGATGTCCTGTTTGGGTACGTTGCACAAGGTAGGGAGGCTAGGGCTGTTTCCACACGACTTACCTTGTTCTGGAAAAAAGCAAAATCTCATGCGAAACCACACGAGAAGACGCTGTTATCGCGTCTTCTCGCACGATTTTGCACGATAACAGCATCTTCTTGCGCGATTTCGTGCGAGATTTCGCTGTTTTCCGGAACAAGGTAAGCCGTGTGGAAACGGCCCCAGTCTCCAGCTTCAGACTGCTTGGCCTTCCTCATTGTTGCTCACTAGCTTGCTGAGAGCTGGCAAGAGGAAAAAGTTTTTAAAATATCATCAGGCCGGTGCTGTGATGTCACTTCCGGTGAATACCTGGAAGTGATACCATGTCACTGGTGTGATGTTGATGCAACTCTCTAGGAAACTTTGCCCAAATCCTAGATGATCACATTGATGTCACGTCAGTGACACAACATCTCTTCTGGGTATTTGCCAGAAATGATGTTGTGCCACTGGTGCAGTATCATGCCCCCTCTCCTCGTCCTAACAAGAAGCATTTAAGCTTCCCCCCTCCCCATTTGTTCTATTAGGGTGGCATACCTTAAGGATCACCTAGGATTCCCAGCTCTAGAATGGGAAATTCCTAGAGATCTGTGGATGACGCCTGAGTTTGTGGAAGGGAAGGAACTCAGTGGGAACGTGATGCCTCTCCAGGATTTCTGTTTCTTCTAGAGTCTATGATACACCATAGAGTCCACCCTCTATGATAAACCATAGAGTCCAGTGGAATTGATTTCTGTAGGCTGGAGATCAGTTGGAATTCCAGGGGAACTCCAGGCCCCATGTTGAAGTTGGTTACCCTAGGTGACCTTCTTCCTCCATGGCCTGCTTAGAATTACCCTGTTCAAAGTGTATGAAATCACTGACGGCAAGCGACAAGGCATTTTTAGTGGCCGTTCTCCAGTCTGGAACACCCTCCAGAGCTGTGGATCAGTGGTAGAGAAGGTGAATAGAATGGAGATGAGTAAGGCGGCAGAATAGTCTGTTATTCATATTATTAGCCTTTTTCACTTTCTTTCCTTCTGTCTGCCTTGATAACCACCATGACTTTTAAGAGAAAAAGATGTTTGGGAAACTAAATAAATGCATAGAACTTGACTGTGTAGGCCAAGGTCCAAAAGAAGTCCCACATTCTTCCATGTTCTGTGGGATTTTTGCATTGCATTATCTGGACATTCATTGTGCCCTGATATTGCTCTGCCTAGAAAAATGAGGCCTTCTGACCTGATGCTTTTGCAGTAAACAGCAGGCAGGGATTTTGGGATTGTGACGCAGCTGCTGGGGTAACACAGAGATCTTCATCAGCACTCCATCACTAGGAAACACCCCTCCTCCACATAAATTCTAGGCAAGTGCCTGCTCAGTGATAAACAAACATGCCTTGCTTATCTCCTGACATTCCGCTGAAGGCCTTGGCGAGGCCAAGAATCATGAGGCCAGCAATTGAGCTCAGAAATGGTTCTGTCATGGCCATCCCTCTCCAAGGTCCCTGAGCCGAGCTACGGCAGCATCTGCTGGAAGCAAGGAATCCCCCTCACCATGTCTGCTTCCTGCTCCATCCGGCCCTTTCCATCTCCCTTTTGCAGTTAGGCTGAGAAATGACTTTGTGCCAAGATCAGAGAAGGTTCTGTATCAGTAGAGGAACTGCACAGTTTTCTCAAAAAGAATTCCTGGAACTGTAAAGCCATGCTTGGTTGCTACAGGGCGTAATAGCCTTGACCACAGAAGAAAGTCTCTTCCTTCTCAGGTATTCTCAAAGTTTCCAGCAAACCGATAGCAGGTGCATATTTTTTGAGAGTTTGCAGTGGTGTGCAAAATCCCAATCCAGGCTGAATTCAACAGGGATTGACTGCTTCTGCTAGGGACTGATGTTAGGGCGGCTAACCTCCAGGTGGAACCTAGAGATCTCCTGGAATTACAACTGATCTCCAGACTACAAGGTAATTTTCCCTGGGAAAAAAATGGCTGCTTTGGAGGGTGGCCTGTATAGTATTCTACCCCACTGAGGTCCTTCCCCTCCTCAGATCCTGCCCTCCCCAAGGCCTGACCCCAAATTACCAGGAATTTCCTGCCTCAGAGCTGGCACCCCTAACTGATATTAACATTTAAGGTGCCACAAGACCCCAGTTTGCTTTCGCTGAGAGAGACCAAGTCTCCATCTACACATTATGCAGTCCTCGAGTTTGTTACATGTGCGAACCACTTGGCTATTGCCTCTGCTGTGAAACTTACATGTAGCCCATATAATAATGTGATTTTAATAACCGTAATAATTACAGTGTGCTTACATACCACTCTTCTGGACAAATTAGTGCCCACTCAGAGATGTTGACAAAGTCAGTGTTGTTATTGTCCCCACAATACAGCTGGGGAACTGGGGCTGAGAGGAGTGGCTTACCCAAGGCCACCTGCTGAGCTCACGGCAGTAGTGAAAGTCGAACCAGCAGAGTGCTGGCTCATAGCCTAGCCATATAACCACTATGCTACAGCAGCTACAGCAGGGCTGATAGTGGCTCCATGGGGAGGTTTGCCCACACAAAACCAGCATGGTACAGGGGGAGTATACCACTGTTTCTCTCTGTGCGCATACATAAAAGAGCCAGTGGTCATACAGGAGGTGCAAAACTTCCATCGCACATGAGACACAAAGTCCACGTGTTGTTCCCCAACAAACACAAGGACCTTATCAAGTGTAGATGGTGCCTAAGATGGCTACTCCCAGTAGACTGATTGTGGAGCCCTTTTGAAATTCTATTGCAGATATTGCATGTGGTGTTTTTGTAGCAGCATGCAAAAGAAAAAAAAAACCCTACATGAAGGGTAGGCGTGACTGAATTTGTGTGGGCTGAAGTGGCTAAAAGGCAAAAGCCCCAGGGCTGTTTTGTGCCCAGATGGTTGCAGAAGCAGGCCTCAGCCAAATGAACGCCTTGCCAGAGTGTACTTATAGCACCCTTATTCTCATTCTGCAATTTGTAATATCTTGACAGGTGATTGTGTGGGGGTCGAAGGGGAAGCCGTACATTGGCATTCGATAGTTGGGCAGCCAAGAATGAATTGACAACCACAACCTGGCTCTCCCCTCCAGTTGTTCTATATTATGTTTATCATACATAACACAGCAAAATAAAGTTCAGTGCCTGCTCTATGATGTGTTCATCTGCATATATCTAAGAATCAAATATCGCAGCGTGCTGGTGTTCTGTGGCTAGAATCCCAGGGCCAAGCTACACATGACGAATGACACTTGAACAGCAAGTGTATTTCTCCCTATTCACTTGCCCTCCACTCAATCCACTTGCCATTCAAGTGTTATTCGTCATGTGTAGCTTGGCCCCCAGACATGTTATTTCTCCCTGTGTGTCAGAAAGAACAAAGCCTTCTTCTTATCAGAGGCCCTCTTTGTCAATGTCTTTGTTAATTTCTGCTCTCCCCCCGCCCTCCAACTGATAGGAGACGGACACTTTCCGTTCAGCCATCCAGAGAATGGCGGATGATATCCTATCCCTGCGCCGACACATTGCCAGCTTGGAGACTGAGAACAACGCCCTCCGACGTAACCTCGCTATGCATGAAGATGTGGGGCGCGTTTTGCTGGAGGATATAGACCTCGATGTTATGACCAGGGCAGAGATAGTAGACAGAATAAGTAAGAGAATCGCTACTTTAAAGGCAGGCCTGGGCATGCAAGGGGACTAGTGGAGTTACCTGTGAGAGAGGAGGAAAAATGTACTATTGGCTTGAGCAGCGGTGGTGGAGGGTTACAGAATGTGTGGAACCTGGGTGTGAAGCAGAATGGTGCGGGAGGGATGGTACAGGAGAGATCTGGAAGACTTTCTGAGTCAGTGAAACTGTGATGTTTACTGGGACGCCCATGACCGTGCTTTAAACCTGATTGAAACTTGCAGCATAGCTTCTACGGGTCCAGTATAGAGATTGATGTGTGTACTATTTTATCTCAAGCACACACAGAATAAGAGGCATAGCACTTCTAGTTAAAAGAGAAAAAAAAACCCTTGAAGTTTGATGTTTAGTTTGTTTTGCTTAGCAAAGCTTGCCTTCAATGAAAAGGCCATCGGTTAATGCTCTGCAACAGAAATCTGTTTAGGAAGGGATTTCCCACCCACCCCCCTCAGATTCTCTAATGTGTATGCAAAAACGTCCCAATTTGTTGTAGGAAAGAAACTGAGGTTTGATGATAACTGAAACATCAAATGCTGACTTTTTAAAATGGGTCATTCAAGGTGAAATATTTTCAGTTTTGAAGTTCTAATGGGTTTTGAATTTGGGTTAAAAGTCCATTTTGGCACAATCCCTGCTCAGTTCTTGAGATTGGCTGTTCTGGCTGGCCTCACCTCTGAAAATTCAGAACTAGGGCACTTGAGCCAAGGAGCATCTTAAGTCCCATTAGGCAGGGGAACTGTGGCCTCATTTGATGGGCTCTGCTATTTTTTTTCCGTTTAGTGTCCCTCAAGCAAAAACTATCTGCCGGAGCTCGGGAGATGGCCAAAATGAAGGACCGGGTACAGCGGCTGCAGAATGAACTTATCCGGGTAAGTGATCTTTTCCTGAGCCTTAGAAGCAGCTGGAAAAGTGGATAACTGAGGCACAGTTCCTCTCACTTTACTGTTTCTTCTCAGACTCCCCAAATGTAAAAAGAGTTGCATGTGTATGATTTGAGTAGCAGCAACAGTAAGAACATGTTTAGCATGTGCAACATTCAAGGTCCCACCCCTGGTATCTCTGGTTGAAAGGGCATCTGGGAGAAGCCGCGGCCCAAGGCTTCAGGCAGTGACTGCCTATCAGCATGATTCCAAATGCCGTGCCTAAGAGCACAGTGGAGCCAGCTTGCTTCTCGAGTCTTTGCGATAAAATCCAAGAGCATTTGAGGCAACAGGGGGGAAAACAGGGATCTCTGAGTAGCCCACTGAGTAGCCCAAAGCATTGAGCTCATGCTGGGTTTGGATACCTCTCCATGCAGCCTTGCAAGAAGCAACCCTCCCTTTTGGAAGCTAAGACTAAACAATGTTCCTTTCTCAAATCAGTGGCCTGATATTGACTCTCTTTTATCTCTTCCTTGCATCGCCTGCTTCAGATAGGGTTGCCATGCCCAGGTGGGGCCTGGAGATCTCCCAGAATTACCACTGATCTCCGGACAACAGAGATTGTCCCTTTCCCTGGAGGAAAATGGCTGCTTTGGAAGGTGGACTCTAGGGAACTATACCCTGCTGAGGCCCCTTCCCTCCCCAAATCTCCAGGAGCTTCCCAACCCAGAGTTGCCAACCCTGCCTTTAGAAGAACCTTGGAGACATTGCCTGTGTGGATGCAGGGATCACCCTAGAAGCAAGTGCCTCTGTCCTAGGACGATGTATGTCTTTGAACCTCCCAACACTGTGTGATCAGGCCTTCCTCCTGTGGCAGCCATTTTGAGATTGACCTTTGTCCTGATGGCAGCCATTATGAGATTGTCCCTACACCGATGGCAGCCATTTTGTGATGGCACCCATTACCCATTCTCAAAATTCTAAAAGTGGCCCTCTCAGGCCCAACAAGGTTGGGTGCCCGTGGGCTGGATGAGCCAATGATCTAACTCAGAATAAGGCCACTTCATATGTTTTCTCTTCAGAAATGGGCCATGTATGATGCCTTCCCCTCTCATTGGCCTTGGTTCCTCTCTCCCACCAGAAAAATGACCGAGAGAAGGACCTGCTGTTGCTGCAGCGAGCCCATCAGCAGCAGCAGGTTGCGCTGAGGAAATACCAGGCCAAGATAGCGAAGATGAAAGCTCTGGAGGATGCTGTGAGGCAGCAGGAAAAGGTGAGGGGCAGCAGAGGTGAAGAAGTGACATGCGTGGACGTAGCACAGTTTGGCATTGTGTGGCAGAGGAGAGTGTGAGCAGCAAGCTCTCTGGTATCAATTGAACCTCAGCCACACTCCGGAAACTGAGCTTGAAAACATATTGAGACCCAGTGTGGTTTTGCTAGGATAGATGTAGTCTTCTCCTGTTAATGGGTGCTTTGCCGTGGCTGCAGCTTCCGATCTGTCATCAAGGGTAGCCCCATATAAAAGGCATTGCAGTAGTCCTACTCAGAGGTTACCAGTGCATGGGAGGCGATGGCCTCACTGTCACAGTGTGCTCAACTTAACAGGAGAATGGGAATAAAGACTTGTAGACATCTTGCCAGGCAAGTTTGCAGAAGCTGAGCTGCAGGCCTCATAAGAATACTTGGGGTGGAACTAAGGAGCCCTTCCTTCTTAGCTAAACTTGCTCACTGCTCCCCCCAAAAAGGTGATTGAGAGCATGGAGAGGATGTTGGAGGAGAAGATGATGGACAGGTACAAAGATACAGTCCAGGACCCAGGGAGATATCCAGGTGAGTGGGCCACAACTCGTGTGTTTCTTATGCTAAAACAATAAAAGCCAGAGTAAGAGGGACTTCAGTATGGGCTCGTCCCAGACTTGCCTTCTGTCTCTCTGATGGCTTCATTAATTCAAACCGATGTGCTAATTAACACCAGCTACAGCAATCTTACGAATTTCAGCATAGATGAGGCCAGGGTGGGCTATTTCAAAGCTGAAGGCTGCAAAGGATTCATCCTTTCAGTTTGTCTGTTCCCTTTCAAGGAAGTCATGGAAAGTTCTTCTATGGGCTGTGACCCCAAGCCTGCTGCTTTAGCAATTGAAATGCCGTTTTTGTGTAGGGTTTATTTTGTTACCAGGAATGCGAGAGAGAATGCAACTGGGAAGCAGAAATGAGAATAATATGGCCTTTGGAGTATTGGAGAAAGACTGGGCAGTATTATTCATGAAGCTGACTAGGCCGAAGCCCAGATCAGGGCTGTATTATTCATAAGGCTGACTAGGCCGAAGCCTAGGTCAGGGCCGTATTATTCATTAGGCTGACTAGGCCGAATCCTAGGGGCCCCGCAGGGACTAGGGACCTGTCCATTTTTTTTTGCTGAGGCACTCTTACCTGTGCTCTCGGGCTCCAATGCTTAAAGGCACTTTGCACTCTGTGAATAGAATTCTTCAAGGGACCCTCAAAATGGATATAGGGCTATGTACTGTGGTCTAGTATCTACCAGGGCTTTTTTTCAGTGGGAATGCAGTGGAACAGAGTTCCGGCACCTCTTGTGTCTGGTGGCCACGCCCCCCGATCTCCAGACAGAGATCAGTTCCCCTGGAGGAAACGGCCATTTTGTAAGGGGGCCTCTGTGTTTCTCCCTCATTTCCCTCTTGAGAGTCCCACCTCCTCTTTTCCCAGAAAAAAGGTCCTGGTATCTACTGTACCAGGGTCAGCCTGTCAGCTGCAGTAGGGTGAAAGATTGAAGGGCCAGAGGGGGCCCAAAATACTTGAAAGCCTAGCAGCCTGGCCATAGGTTAGTATGGCCCTGGAGAACAATCTACCTTTAGAAAAAGAAAAAACACCGTTTTTTAAGTTCTAAAAAGGAGCAGTTTCAGCCGACATCACCTCTAGAGCTCTGAGCTCTATATGACAACTGAACCAGAACTCAATCTCGGGTGCTTAAAGGTCATGTGTGAGGCCAGGAAGAGGAATTGTGCTTCTGCCAAAGGGGATGAGGAGGACAAATCAGTCTTTTCTGTGACAGCTTTTGCATAGTCTCCTTTCGAATAGTTTTTGTAGTCTTACAGCTTCGGCTGTGTTTTTGTCTATTGCTTTCCCCTCTTCTGTGGGGAGGGGATTAGGTGTTTTAAAATGTATGGATTATTTGATGTGTTTTGAATGTTATAGTAAGTTGCCCTGTGCTTTTGGAAGTGCAAGTATAATTTTATTTCAGTAAATATATATGCTAAAGATAGCAAGACTGAGATAAGGGTGGCCATCTTCTGGCTGGAAAAAAGTTTATTTGGGGGGATGGTTACAGGATATGGCTGGGCAAACAATCAAGGCCACAAAACTGATCTAGGAAGTCCATTATTCAAATCCAGTGAATGTCTATTCGGAGCATTAAATCCTTCATTTGTGTCGCTGGCCCTTAAACAGAATAGCCCAAGGAAGGGCTCCTCAGTCACTTCTAAGTCCACCAAATGAGTAATATTTTCAGAGATTGTTAAGAACGGTGTACACAGGGAAGCCATTGAAATTCACAAGCATAAGCAAAACTTCAACAGGAAAGAAGAAACCTTGAGAATGAACAGAGCATGGTTTCCAGTTCTGAAAAACACCAGGCTAACAAAACACTCTATACCCGACAATAGCCCTGCAGAGAAGATTAGCACATCAAGCACCAATCCATATGCAAAAGAACCTCCTCAGGATACAGTGAAGCCTCCCGCCATTAGCATTCCACACCCTGGGAAACTCTTACAGGATGACTCAGCTCAACCCCACCCCTCCTGAGTAGATATAAATGACCTGCCAACATCTTTTCCACACTGTGACACAGAGATCTCTGTCTTTTGGTGCTACACCTCTGAAGATGCCAGCCACAGCTGCTGGCAAAATGTCAGGAACTACAATGCCAAGACCATGGCAATACAGCCCAGAAAACTCACAACAACCATCGTTCTCCGGCTGTGAAAGCCTTCGACAATACATCATGGTGTACATAACTAGAGCAAATTTATTTTCAAATGAGAGTTGCCTTTTAGAGGGAAGAATTTAATTAACTGTTCATTAGGGCCGGAAATCTCCTCTCCTCTGCCTGAGCATCTTTGGTCTTCTTTGCCTGCAGTCCCAGGCGATCGGTGGGCCAAGGATCTCTACACCACTCTGATGACAGAGAATACGAGGTTGCGGGATGAACTGAGCAAATCCTGTTACCGCTCTTCACCCATCATACTGCAGCAGCAAGCCCTGCCGGTGAGGAATCCCAGTTCGGCAACAACTTAGCTTATGCATGCCCTCTTGAAATAAATAAAGTTGTAACAGGGCATTTATAGCCGTGTGCGGTATGGGTAGGGTTTCCATCCTCCAGTTGGTGGCTGGAGATCACCCAGAATTACAACTGATCTCCAGCTGACAGAGATCAGTTCCCCTGGAGAAAATGGCTGTTCTGGATCTTGGACATTATGGCATTATACTTCACTGAATTCCCTCCCCTCTCCAAACCCCACCCTCTCCAGGCCCCACTGCCTAAATCTCCAGGAAATTCCCAACCTGGAGCTGGCAACTCTAGGTATGGGAGAAATAGGAAGGAGAGGTTTCCTTTGCTTAACATCTATGCCAGCATACGGGGTCCTTTCTAGCCTCTGGGAGAGGGTGAGTCCATTGCTTACATTATTTTAATGTAATTTATTTAAAATATTTATACCACTCCCATTTTATCTCCTCAGTGGTAGCTAATTAAGCAGCAAAACAGATAGCAGCGTATTATTCCCAAATCAACAACATTTCTGGTTGCTGGCACTGTTTCTGCTTCAGAACTAGCTACTGTGGGGGAAAAGATTTCAGGCCAATCTGAAAGTAGGCAGGGCTGGATGGAAAGTTAGTGTGGGATGCGGGTAAACAAGGGTGGCAAAGATTTGCAGAACATCACAAGAAAGCTCAGAGAATGGAGGGAGGAGCTTGAGGCACCTGGAAAATCTGGTTTCCAGGTGCGTCTGCAGTCCTGGAGGCTGTATGGGATTTGTTTGTTCTCTTTCCGTCTCCCTCCCTGCACCATTGCATGTAGCTTCTTTCTCCTTGAATTGTCCTCTCTTCTTCCTACAGGAACCAGTTCTCTCCAACTCTGAAAAGCTCTCACTACTAACTAAACTGGAGAAAGCCGAGGCACGCATCCATGTCTTAGAATGCCAGGTAATGGCCCTCCGTCTCCTGAATCATCTCTGGCATGCATGCCACATTAATGGTACCTCTTATTACAATCCACTATAGAGTATTCTTCTGGGGGAGCGAGTTAGGGCCACGCTACAAGTGATGAATGACACTTGAACGGCAAGTGAACAGACTCACGTGTATTCCTCCCTGTTCACTTGCGCTCCACTTGCACTCCCCAAGTGATCGAGAGAAGTGCAAGTGGAGTGCAAGTGAACAGGGAGGAATACATGTGAGGCCGTTCACTTGCCATTCAGGTGTCACTCGTCACTTCTAGCTTGTGTCCTGTGTCACCCATCAGGTTGTGACGATAAAAGTGATACATATGCATGTTTGAACCACTACTTAGAGTTCAAGGGTGAGAGAGGTACTGCCTTGCCATGCCGATTGCTTTTGTCTACTTTTTCATAGCTAGAGGAATCCGCTAGGAAATGGGGGCGAGAGAAACAGAATTATAGCACACGTCTTCTAGAGCACGAACGTGGATTCAGCCATTCACCTACCGCGTTCATACTGCCGGAATTCACACAGGTAAGTCGTTGGTATAATGGACAGAGACAGCCCTGCTGGGATGAAATTATACATACTTCTGTATGTAACCATTTGCAACACTGGGCAGGTTCCATCATGTAAGGATGAACTAGGCAAGACAGAAGCACATGGATCACCCAGCCTCTCTTAGAGCCAAGCTACAAGTGACGCCTGACATAGGTTGGACACTTGTCAGCTTCCCTCAAGTTTTGATGGGAAATGTAGGCGTCCTGGTTTTACAGCTTGGCTCTCCATTACAGCTGCAAGACCAGGATGCCTACATTTCCCATCAAAACTTGAGGGAAGCTGACAAGTGTCCAACCTGTGTCAGCCGTCACTTGTAGCTTGGCTCTTAATATTCCTGTGTGAGGAGAGTGTTTGATATTTCCACTCCTGCACAGCTTCACTGATGCAAATTGCTCCCTTTCTCCATGATCTTTTTACCCAGGGCCGTATTAACCCACGGCCGGGCCCCTAGGCTTTCAAGTATTTCAGGCCCCCTCCAGCACGTCAATCTTTCACCCCACTACAGCTGACAGCCTGCCCCTGGTACGGTAGATACTAGACCGCAGCCCATAGCCCTATATCCATTTTGAGGGTCTCCTGAAAAATTCTATTTGCAGAGTGCAAAGTGCCTTTAAGCATTGGAGAGCCCTAGGGCACAGATAAGAGTGCCTCAGCAAAAAAAATTGATGGGACCCTAGTCCCTGCGGGGCCCCTAGGCTTCAGCCTAGTCAACCTTATGAATAATACAGCCCTGTTTTTACCCTTTTCCAAGGCTGATAGAAGAGCCCTTTGGTAGATGAAATTGCACAAGGTTCAAAGAATTAAACAAATGCACAGGCCACCCAAGAGCTCTGAACATCACTGGTTAGGTCTTCAGGCCAGTTCAGATAAACACCGTGTGTACAAATTCATAAGCAGAGCATAATGGCAGCAAACAGTTCTGCAGCAGAGCATCCAGTCTGCCATCAGCTCCCCAGAGAGAAACCCTGCCAACTCACAGCTCCTCCTAACTCTGTCTCTTTCTGAATCCCTCCAGATTCATACTACAGACTGATTGCAAACTGGCATTGTCCTCTGTTCATTAGCTTGAAAGCATCACCTTCCCATACTGATGAATAATCCATTCCAAATGCCGGAGAGAGATTCCCACATATTAAGAGACTGTCCCTAGCTCCTGGCCGCTCGTCAGAGAAGTAAAACACGCATACTTCTATTTAAAAAATAGGAAGAAACCCTCTTTTAAAACAGATGGATATAATTTTTAGTACAACAGAGGAGCTGTGGATCCTTGCATGACCTAGGCCATTTCCACACACGTTGAATAATGCACTTTCAATGCACTTTAGCAATCCTTTGGAAGTGGATTTTTTTGTTCCACACATGGAAAAGCAGTTCCAAATGTTCACTAAAGAGTATTGAAAGTGGATTATCCAACGTGTGTGGAAGCAGCCCTAATCTCACTAATGGCTAACTAACTTCCTCTTTCTTCCTCTTTCTAGATAGTTGCAGGTGGGTAGCTGTGTTGGTCTGCAGTAGAAGAGCAGGATTCGAGTCTAGTTGGACCTTAAAGACCAACAAAATTTCAATCTAGTTGATCTCTCAGAGCCAAAACACACGAGAAGAAATACCTAGGTTCAGCACGTGTTCTCTTACCTCAAGGTTTGCCGGGATCTGTAGGCGTCCTGGAAGCTTAAAGTTTAGCATTTACAGAGCAGCAGGAAGGGAAATACAAGCACCTGTATTTCCCTTCCCCTTCCTGCTGCTCTGTAAATGCTAAACTTTAAGCTGCCAAGACACCTACACTTCCCAACAAACCTTGAGGTAAAAGAACAAGTTTAGCATTTACAGAGCAGCAGGAAGGGGAAGGGAAATACAGGCGCCTGTATTTCCCTTCCTGCTGCTCTGTAAATGCTAAACTTTAAGCTTCCAGGACGCCTACAGATCCCGGCAAACCTTGAGGTAAGAGAACACGTGCTGAACCTAGGTATTTCTTCTCGTGTGTTTTGGCTCTAAGATGCAACTGGACTCGAATCTTGTTCTCCCTCTCTCTAGGCACAACGGGGAAATAGGATTTTACTTGATATTTTCATTACACCTTTTTTGCTTTGCCTGTGGCTTCTCTTTAAAAAGCTGTATGTGAGTGTGTGTATTTGTGTACGGTGAGGAACAAAGCAGAAAAAAAACACACAAAGGCCTGTTCATAAGTATATCTAGTACAGAGCCTAAGCAAGATACCCAGATCTATTCAGCTCACATGCTCAGTACTCAAATACGGTTGAGTGAATTGGCCTGCAGACCGACCGACGGAGTCTATTCAATAGACGGAGGGCTGGATTTAAATTTTAGTCAAGCTCAGACTGTGAACGGCCTTCATGGTCCCCTTAGCTGATGACACACCTGTAAAATCGATATTGCAATGCCCCAATGAATGGAAGAATAAGCTAAGAATTGTAAGCAACATTGCATGCTGAAAAGACTATAGAAAGGGGGCGGGGAGTATAAATCCACTGTTAGGTTTTCGACAAATGGAGTTTCCTGCCCATTTTGAGTTCCAGCCTCAAACTATCACATACACCAGGGGTGGGCAAATTGCGGCCCGCGGGCCACATGCGGCCCGCTACAGAGTTTTTTGTGACCCACCAAAACAGTAGAAAAGTGTGATAGGGTACATTTGTCTCATTAAACTGATTCTAAAATTAAATGTGCTTGCAGCTACAGATGATATGAAATTAGCACAATAAATAAATTGAATAAAACTACCACTATTTTATTTAATTTATATTTATTGATTTTTATGATACAATTTATACCTTTTCTGAAATGCAGTTAACTAATGAATGCAATCATTTTAAAAGGTGCGGCCCACCGCTAACCTCCGCTCCCACACAGTGGCCCCCAAGCCAAAACAATTGCCCACCTCTGATATACACAATAACCAAAAAAGAGCTGTTTTATGTTTTATGTACTATAGTGATCTTCCCCTTGCTGCAGAATCTGAGGGCCAAGCTACACATGACGAATGACACTTGAACGGCAAGTGTATTTCTCCCTGTTCACTTGCCCTCCACTCAATCCACTTGCCGTTCAAGTGTCATTCGTCATGTGTAGCTTGGCCCTGAGAATGAATTTCAAGTTCAGAATCTTAAGGGCTAAAGTTCGCCACAGATGGGGAATCCATAGCAAGGTTTTTTTTCTGTCCTAGTCTCCATGCTATAAAGTTATATGGTGGGCAGGAGCTCAGCTGGGCTTGGGGTACTCCCTGGAACAAACCAAGCTGCCAAATGTTCGGAGCTCATTAATGTCCTCTCCCTTCCACACCCACAGGAGGAGAGAGAAAGGAAAGGGGATGAAGAGGCAAAGAACAGAAAGGTATAACCAAGTGAAAGTGGTGAAGAGCATGCACAGGATCTAGGTTTGGGTGGTGGGCTCTGATTGGTTACTATTAAAGGTGGTCACAAACCAAAATACGAACCAAAGTTCATCATGAACCATGCCGGTTCAAAGTTTGCGAACTGACAGTTCGTCAGAGCCCATTTCTGACGAACTGCCACGAACTTTAGGCTGGTTCATTTGGTTTGTTTTTCGGTTCATCACTGCAGACAGCCTGGCACCGATCAATCAGTTTCCTAGGCAACAGGGGAGGGACTTTCTGCAGACCTTCTGCTGCCCCGGAAGTGGCGTTTTCACAACCGGAAATGACATTTTCATGAACCAAACGAACCGGTTTGCGAACCAGGGCAAGTTTGTGAAAGTTCATGGTTCGTGGATTGTGAAACGCAACGAAACATGAACTGCACGGTTCAGAATTTTCCTGGTTCATGCCCACCTCTAGTTACTATTCTTTACCAATGGTTTAATCATATCCTCTCAAAAAATCTCAGATTTCAAAATTTCAGATGGGAAATTAAGGCAAAGACCTCTCACCCAGAAACTGAAGAGGAGGCAAAAGAATCAGTTGAATATTCTTGGTGCTGTGCAGATCAGCTGACCGGTCCATTGCTCCTCCCACCCAACCCAGTCACTATTATTCTGATCCAGTGAGGGGCTACGTGCATACATCATTCTTCAACGCTTGTATGCCTAACTAGTTGGGAGTGCTGTATACACAAACAATTGATTTCCCTGGCCCAATCCAGCAGCTAGGGCTACACTAACATAGCCCCTTTTCCAAAGGTGTGATGACACCCATTAGCTGCTACCATCGGGGACAAAGCTGGCTGGATTCAGTCCTTTCTCCCATCCTGCCCAATGCAATTCCAAGCCAATGAGCAGAGTCCAAACTGCTACCTGATTTTATAAAAGAAAAGGCCATTTTTTTTGCCATTTG
This sequence comes from Eublepharis macularius, assembly GCF_028583425.1. NCBI lineage: Eukaryota > Metazoa > Chordata > Lepidosauria > Squamata > Eublepharidae > Eublepharis > Eublepharis macularius. Next base: position 33,800,357 of record NC_072807.1, on the reverse strand, counting down.
CCCCCCTGAAGGAAGTAATTGCATGCCCTAAGTGTACAACTCCACTGGGTGAATGGGTCATGGAGATTTTGGAAACCTTTCTGAGCTGCTGTAGCACAGTGGTTAAGTGGTTCAGCTGCAAATCAACACTCTACTGGTTCGAATCCCACTACTGCCATGAATAAAGTAGGTGGCCTTGGGTAAGCCACTCCTCTCAGCCCAGCTCCCAACTGTATTGTGGGGATAATAACAACACCAACTTGTTCTGGGTGAGGCATTAATCTCTCTAATAGCGATTCCACACACGTTGGATAATGCACTTCCAATCCTCTTTATAGATCATTTGGAACGGATTTTGTTGTGTGCGGAACAAAAAATCCACCTCAAATGATCGAGAAAGTGCATTGAAAGTGCATTATCCAACGTGTGCGGTATCAGCCTAAAAAAGCAGTATATAAGCACAGTTATTATTGTTATTATTACTATTGTTTGTTGTTATCATTATCATCATCATCATTATGTATTTTCTCTCACTGTCTTCCCAAAGGCTCATCTGGATTCCCCATCACAAGTCAAGATTAAGACTCTTTATACCGCGCAGTAGCTCAGCAAGACCCTTGGCATTGCATGTACTATGGGGGACTGGCAAAGTATGCCCTGGGTTATATATATCTACATATCCCCTGAAATGCTGAAAAGTCTACAGGTTTGCCTGGAGAATTTTATTAAAACCTTGGCACCTGGTCCCTCAACACTGTGACTTGTGAAGTGGATGGATACTAGCAGGTGGAGATTTGGCTGGACTAGAGGAGCAATCAGTTCTTAAGCTGGAAGAGGGCTATGGCTCAGTGGTTCAACATCTGCTTGGCATATAGAAGGTCCCAGATTCAATCCCTAACATCTCTGGTTATTTATTTTACTTCATTTATACCCCGCCTTTCTCTCCAGTGGGGACCCAAAGCAGATTACATCATTCTTCTCTCCTCCATTTTATCCTTACAAGAACCCTGTGAGGTAGGTTAGGCTGAGAGTCTGTTACCAGATCCTACCATCTCTTTGCTGGGAGGCCCTCGGCTGAACCACAGTCAGATGGTCGCTCTCCTCTGAGTTCCCAATGGAACGGCGCTTCGTCCAGAACAATTCCTCTCTATGAAGGACCAGAGAATGCTACACTCAAGTACCCTTTCAATGAGGCTGGCATGGTTAATTCTCCTCTTGGGTTTCTCTTTAGGGGCTTCTGGGCAGGTAATGAGAACCCACACTCCTGCGTAAGACCCACACCTCGTAGGGGTGGGGTTTTTGTTTTGTTTACAGAGACAACTAGCATTGCTCACTGGATGTAACACAGCTGAAAGCAAGAGGGGGCACTGGCACTTAGGTATCACAACAGCAAAGCAAGATGAATTTTCCCATGGAGTAAAGCTTAAAGAATTGTTATGTACTGGGAAACAATAGCCATCTCAGGTCAGCCTTGCACATGGGTATGGTCACAGTCAGGGGTCATTTCATAGAAAAAGAGCTGGAGGAACTCATTAGCATAACTCATTAGCATAACTCATTAGCATATGCCATGCCCCTTGACATTATCGGAAGTGTGTCATTAGTATAACTGATTTGCATATGCCACACCCCCTGACATCACCTATCCTGGCTGTTTTGGACCCAATCCTGGCCATTCAGGGCCGAAATTGGGCCCAAAATGGCAAAAAGGGGCTGAAAATGGCTGAAAAGGGACCCAAAATGGTCAGGATTGGGCCACTGCTGAGCGGGAGAGTGATCCACCACCCATCAGAGACCTGATCTGGGCCATTTCAGCCCCAATCCAGGCCGAAATGGGCCCAAAATGGCTGAGAGTCAGGTGGGAGGGGCCACCTGTCATGTGACCTCTTTGGGGAGCTGCCGGAACTGCGTTCCTGCACGTTCCCCCTCGAAATGAGCCCTGGTCACAGTGATGCTGTGGGGATGGGTCTAAAGCTCTGCTTAATTCATAGAGCCAGTGTGCCTGGAAACAAACACCTACAACATAGTTCAGGCGTAGGCCCCTTTCATTGTTCTCCCCTCTCTCCACCCTATAGATGTTGCAATTTGTATACAAAAAAGTATATTTTAACCTATTTAACATCGACTTGATCCTTTTCCCCAGTGCTTCACATTGGAAAGGAGCTTCTCCTCATCTGGTCACCTGAGGAGGGGGAATGGGGCAGGAGTGCTCTTTAATTGTTACACTGTACCACAGGAGGGGCTTTGCTGTGGCTGCATCCCACGGCTGCAGTGTCCTGGTTAAAAATTCCCAACCACACGGGCTTTGTCTGTTCAAAGCTCTTAACCCTACAGGCTGCGCCTAGAACCCTTTACCACTATTATATCACAAATGACAAGGCAAAGCTGGGAGTCAGTGTGATAGCACAGTTGGAATATAAAAGATATTTAAAAGAACAAATGGGGAGAGTTTCAGTTTAGCGCCTGACCGGATCCCTTCCTCACAGAGGGATTTCAAGAACTTGCCATTCTATCCAGTTAAATTTTAAAAAGAGAGACATTGATTGCTTCAGTTCATTTCAATGCTTAATCACCCATTGGCTGCCATAGAACCCAAAACAACTGGAGGGATAGATCAAGATGGGTAGCCATGTTAGTCTGTCTGTAACAATAGAAAAGAACAAGAATTCAGTAGCACCTATAAGACTAACAAAATTTGTGGTAGGGTACGAGCGTTTGTGAGTCACAGCTCACTTCTTCAGATACTCCAGATACTGTGAATCACGAAAGTTCATACCCTACCATGGATTTTGTTAGTCTTATAGGTGCTACTGGACTCTTGCTCTTTTCTACAACTAGAGCCAGGCAGGCAGGCAGGCCAGGCAATGACTTTGCCAGCCATCAGAACAGTAGCCATAGGATGTTTAAAAGCATTGGGCAAAATTCCTTCCTCCCTCGTCTCCCACATACACATACATGAACAAAAATATACAATCCCTCCTCTCTAAAAAGATATTAGACTTCACTCAGTGGTATAAGAGACACTGCTCATATTTACAGCAGGGGTCAAGCCTCTTGGCCTTTGGGAGGTGGGTGGGGCTGAGAGAGCTCCGAGAGAGCTGTGACAAGCCCAAGGTTCACCCAGCGGGCTTCAAGTGGAGGAGTGGGGAATCCAACACAGATTTCCAGATTATAGTCCTGCCGCTCTTATCCACTACACCAAATTGGCGATATTAACAGGAAGCTTTGAGCCAAAACACACGTTAAGAAAAACCTAGGTTCAGCACGTGTTCTCTTACCTCAAGGTTTGCTGGGATCTGTAGGCGTCCTGGAAGCTTAAAGTTTAGCATTTACAGAGCAGCAAAAAGGGAAAGGGAAATACAGGCGCCTGTATTTTAAGCTTTAAGCTTCCAGGACACCTTTAAGCTTCCAGGACGCTTGCAGATCCTTTAAGCTTCCAGGACTTTAAGCTTCCAGGACCCCTACAGATCTTTAAGCTTCCAGGACGCCTACTTTAAGCTTCCAGGACTCCTACAGATCCCGGCAAACCTTGAGGTAAGAGAACACGTGCTGAACCTGGGTATTTCTTAACGTGTGTTTTGGCTCTTTGTATCAAAAGGATTGTGTATCTCAAAGGGCATAGACATTTCTGCTGCTGCTATGATTTCCACCACATTCCCAACCAAAATGTCCAATGCACAGAATATGTGTCTGAGACCTGCTGGCAAACTCCCAAGCTCCACCAAGGTGGAAAGAAAGACATAATTGCATTGAGGAATTGTGCATTGAATTTTAAGCCTTTTTCTGCATACACCATCATCTCATTCAGTCTCCACCAACGTCACTTACCTTGAAAACAGTTTGGCCAAAAATTTCAAATCACAGGAGAGCTTCTTCTACTACAAAACTCTATACAGAATCTTAATCTAACACTAAACAGATTAGCTCATGGTGATTAAAAGCAGCAAATCCAAGCCAACCACAGATAAAATACGGAGTGCTACACATTTGGAGGCTAACCCCAGGTACATAGAAAAGTGTGACTTTGTAAATTAATTATTAGTTTAAATTAATTAAGGAATATCCTCTGCCTCCCCGCACGAACTAGCCTGATATGGATTAAGCTTGCTCCAAGAGGCACATACGGTTGAGAGCAATTTCAAGTCCATGGTGGGTGGGATGCACCCTGCAAAAGTTCCAAAAAGCATAGAGAATCCTGGAAAGAGAGACTTGGGAGGGGCATTGATGCCATTCTCTCTCCTGCACTTCCATGCATGCTCCCAGTTTGTACCAAAGCCAATGTAAATAACATTCATTTATGGAACAATGTAAGTAACATTCAACTTTTGCTACTGAGAAATCCAAATGTGGTTGCAAACTTTATTCTGTTTGCAGGAAAATATTATTCTTTTTCTTCCAGATTTTTTGGGGGATTACTATATTACTACATTATATTTTGTATTTTATTATATTTTGTAGTTGGCTGTTTTTTCCCACCATCACCTATATCTATCCATATTTAAGTCAAGCCTTTTTCCTTGGCTTTGAGGACCAAACCAGGCATAACATATTTGTTTAATTCCAGTCGTCTCCCATGAAGCAGACTGGAGGAAGATGACCACGTCTACATTCCCATTTTTGTGCTTAAAAAATTGGACACACTACCTTAGGCTGCTTTGTACGTGATGGGGCAGACCTGGACTTAAATAAATGTTCCTGTGGTTTATAATGACATTTATAACACCTGAAAGTGGCTCCATATAGCCTCATCTCAAAGGCTCTTGGGAAGGCCTTAGGGTTGCCAAATCTAGGATGGGAAATTCCTGGAGATTTGTAGGTAGAGGGACCTCAATAGGGCTTAATGCCGTCGAGTCCCCCCCCTCAAAAGCAGCCAGTTTCTCGAGGGAGCTCATCTCTGTTGTCTGGAGATCAGTTGCCTGGAGGTTGCCTGGAGGTTGGCAAGCCTCTTCCTAGTCATGGATAGGAGCTGAGAGGCCGTAGCGTTAGGTAGATTGGTTTGTCTGGCATCAAGATAAGTTCAAAAGTGGTACCGACGTCCACTCCTCTCTTGGTTTCAATTTTGAAGTTTTCGAGCATCTAGAAAGAAAAAAGAAGCGGGGGGGGGGATGACATTTTACAAAGAAAACAAAGAAGTGGGAAGTTCAAACACTCACTTTCCCTCCCTCTTGACACTTAGGAAAGGGTGATTTCCACAGAAGAAGAGGGTGTTTAATCCTTTCCCCACCCACCGTTCTGGCATGAAATCCCTTTACCCCGCATTTTGACCCCTGAAAGAGGAAAAGGGCGGGGTGTTTTTAGAGAGGATTTCCCAGAACAAGATACATATTTGCCACATCTGTTTTTATTTATTTATTTAAAACATTTATTAGCCACCTTTCTCCCTTGCAGGAACTCAAGGTGGCTTACAATAGCAATAAATGTCATGGAGACTCCCATAGGTTTTTTCTCTATCTGAGGCCCTGAAGAGCCAATTCCGGTCAGACAATAGTGATCTTGGTGGACCAAGGGTCTGATTCCATAGAAGTCCCCTTCCATGTGTTCATGTGTTTATATCCATCCCATCAGCAATCAAATTTAAGCCCCAGAGGTGTCCGGGAGGCACCAAATTCCCACTGTAGTATGTCTGATCCAAAGACCTTTGAGGTGGCCACAGAGACTTCGTAACATGCAAATTAACTACTAAGGATCAAACGTACTTTTTTAAAGTTAATAAAAAGTTTAAAAAAATAATAATGAAGGCTCAAACATACTTGTTACACTGGGGGGGAGATCTGTGATCTTTTAAAGGCACATATTTTTAAAAAGGAAAAAGGAGATATGATTGGTATAAACCTGGACCTCTTGCCCCCGGTATCTCAAGCAGGAACGGTGCGTTTTCCACACACAGGATTGTTTATGAGAAAACAGGGGCCATTTCCACATGTCTTACCAGCCGATGGAACGTTGTGCAAAACACCTGGAAGATAGCGTCTTCTCGCACAAAATCACACCAGGAAGACGCGATTTCGAGCAAAACTCCCGGATGAAAGAGTCTTCCTGGCATGATTTCGTGCGAGAAGACGCTATCTTCCAGGTGTTTTGTGCAACGTTCTGTTGACCAGTAAGATGTGTGGAAATGCCCAGGGTCACACACTCACATGGATCAGAAAAAGATGCATCTCCACCTCTGCGATCCTCCGACCGAGGCACTGTCGCGGCCCAAAGCCGAAGCCCAGTCCTCGGAAGTGTTTGCAGTCTGTGCTCAGCCACCTTTCTGGGTTAAATTGCTCAGGCTTGGTGAAGAACCGGGGGTCCCGACCCATGGCATAAATTCCTACCTGCACCAATGTCTGTGAGGAGGAGGGAGGGAAGAAAATGGTCAGATACTGCCCTGAGCGTTTTCCCTCAGGTTCTCCAGAGCGGCTGAGAATATTGGCTGAGTATTTTGCTTTACAAATTGGAATCAGTTTTATGCCATTTCTAGGGCCAAAGTTAGACGTTATATTTAACTCATGGCTGCCGCAAGTTGAATGGTGTATCTAGCTGAACCCTAACTGTAATGGCTTCCCCCAAAAACGAATCCCCCGAAAAAGAATCCTGCAAATTGTAGGCTAGTGAGCATATTGAGAAATATCTATTTACTTATCTCATGTATACCCTGCCTTTCTCCCCTAAGCATCTTACATCATTATCCTCTCCTCCAGTTTATTCCCACAACAATCCTTTGAGGTAGGTTATGGCTGAGGGTCTGTGACACGTCTAAGGTCATCCCGCGTGCTTTCAAAGTGGAGTGGGGATTCAAACCTGGGGCTTCCAACCTATTGCAACCTCTGACCATTACAACACACTAGCTCTTAGAGACTTTTACTGTTTTTCAGAACTACAGGTTAGATCACGTGGAGGTACGATTTTTACCCGATGAACCCCATTGGTGAGGGTGGGGGATTTGAGGCTCCTCTTAGCCCAGAAGAATACGCTTCAAGGCTAGTTCACAAGGTCAAATATCTTCTACATCCCTTAGCCACGTTTAGGCTCATGTACCCGTAATCACAGATACTACCTCAGAAAACTAGCTGCGGTTTCCAAAGCACGTGGACACATTTTTATAGGCTGGGAACACTCATAGAAACCATTGCTATTTATTTAGAAGGTTATATTTATCAACATATCTCCCTGGATGGGGAAATCCTCTCTTGAGATGCTCTGCAAAAAACCATGTCCAAGGATAGTCTGATCACATGACCCCTTTCCATGGAAGACACCAGTTGTGCAAAGATAGTTAAACGGAAGATATTACCAAGGAAGGAACTGAACAGATTTGTTTTTTCTCTTTGAGAATCTTGTGTTTGTGTCCGCCACCCCCATTTTAAAGCCTTAAAGGTACAGGCACAATTGAGAAGTGTTGATTGCAGGGCTTTTTTTCTGGGAAAAGAGGTGGTGGAACTCAGTGGGTTGCCAGCACAGGGGGCAACTCCTGGTGGGAGGTAGTGCCCCTGGTACCACATGCATGTGCACAAAGTGTGTGCACGCTCCCAGGACTGCACAATGAAGTCACTTTGGGTCAGCTGGAACAAGGGGGGGAGTTTTTTTAAAGTTTAAATTGCCCTTGGCAAAAATGGTCACATGGCCGGTGGCTCCACCCCCTGATCTCCAGACAGAGGGGAGTTTAGATTGCCCTCTGCACCACATGGAGCAGAGAGCAATCTAAACTCCCCTCTGTCTGAAGATCAGAGGGCGGGGCCACCAGCCATGTGACCATTTTAAGCAGAGCCGGAACTCCATTCTACCACGTTCCAGCTGAAAAAAAGCCCTGGTGGATTGTATGGATATGCTTCAAGGACCCATTTGGAGTCCCTGAAACATTATTGTACTTTGTTCAGTGAACGTCCTAGCTGTGGATTATATTTTCACTTGCACTGTGTAATCTGCCTTGCATCTCAGTAAGAAAGGTGGATTTTAAACCAGCATCATCAACTCAGTCCATTCTGGATGCTTACCTTGGCAGGGATAAAATAATTCTGAAGGATAATCTCATCTGTTGTGTATCTCTGTACGGTCACTGCAACTGGGTGGAGCCTAGGGAGAGAAGGAGAAAGAGGGAGACTTTTACCCACTTGGTGCATGTTCTGCTTGAGAGATGAACTGGTTTCAGTCTTGCACAGGGCTTTTTTTCAGCTGGAACGCAGTGGAACGGAGTTCCGGAACCTCTTGAAAATGGTCACATGGCTGGTGGCCCCACCCCCTGATCTCCAGACAAAGGGGAGTTTAGATTGCCCTCTGCGCCTCAGCACAGAGGGCAATCTCAACTCCCCTCGGTCTGGAGATCAGGGGGCAGGGCCACCAGCCATGTGACCATTTTCTCCGCGGGCAACCCACTGAGTTCCACCACCTTTTTTCCCAGAAAAAAAGCCCTGGTCTTGCATAATCCACTTTATTGAAGAAGAACTAAAAAAACCTAGGTTTATAGGGCAGGAGTGCCTACCAAGCAGATTAAGGCATAACAAAGCGATCTTGAGTGCAATACTCTTAGTTAAGGACATACACAGAGCCAATTAAGCACACACTGCCTAGTCCCGAATTCTTTTCAAGAATTCGCTCAACTGGCAGATCCTTGGTGGCCTGCTAGAATTTGGTCCAACATTGATCAGCCAACTGTTGGACCACTTCCGGTCTTCATCCCAAACCCCTGCCTCACCTTTCCGTCCTTTACCAATAGCATAGTAGAACACACGCAGAGATGTTATCATTTCCCCCCTGTGCTGTGAACATCTTTTCGCCACCACATCAGAAATGAACCATGGTGAGACTATCCAATGTTGCCACATCCTAACCCTAGGAGATGTCTCATTGTTTTGAGAACGGCATAGAAATATACATTTTGCAGGGGGGAAAGTCAGCATCTTCCCTCAATGGCAGAGTAGCATCCAATGGTCTTCTAGCAGCATTTTATAGGATAAGATTGCTCAGGTTGGGCCACTGATATGGCTCCTTCCCAAACTCATGTTGCTGGCCCCAGATTGCAGATACTCCCACGCAGGATTTGGACTCCATCCCAGACTCATTTTCTCTCCTTTCACTCCTCAGCATTGAATCGTGAACGTTCCCATGACATATATGTATTATAATAATAATAACTGTGCTTATATATTGCTTTTCTAATAATAATAACATTCATTTAAATACTGCCCTTCAGGGCAACTGAACACCCATTCAGAGCAGTTGACAAAGTATGTTATTATTCTTATTCTAGACAAATTAGTGCCCTACTCAGAGCAGTGAACAAGTTCAGTGTTATTATTATCCCCACAATACAGCTGGAGAGCTGGTACTGAGAGCAGTGGCTGACCCAAGGCCACTTGCTGAGCTCATGGCAGTAGTGGAATTTGAACCAGCAGAATGCTGACTCACAGCCCAACCACTGTGCTAAAGCAGCTTTCTGTAATAACTATGCTTATATACTGTTCTAGACAGATTAGTGCCCCACTCAGAGCAGTGAACAAAGCCAGTGTGATCATTATCCCCACAATACAACTGGGGAGCTGGGGCTGAGAGGAGTGGCTTCCCCAAGGCACCCTGCAGAGCTCATGGCAGTAGTGCAAGTCGAACCAGCAGAGTGCTGACTCGCTACCCAACCACTTAACCACTATGTTACATACTACGCTACAACTGCTCTCTCAAGGCCCTGGCTGGGAAGATAACATTGATTTCAATTGGTCCTTCATTGAAAGGAGAACCAGTTAGTACCTTATTGTCTCCTTGATGGTAGCTCTCAGCAACGGGACCGATTTCAGCACCTTTAGCATATCACCTTTTGCAGCAGTTCTGGCTGTAACAATCTCTGTTCTCAGCTTCTCTTGCAGGGCCGGAGCTCGAGCCAGTTCATACATGGCCCAAAGGAGAGTAATAGAGGTCTAGAGGCAAACAAGGATAGTCATAGGATTCATCGTTTAACTTGGGAGGAGAGGTTTGCCAAAAGTTCATTTAGAAAACTCTTATTCAACATCTCCAGGAGCCTGTTTGAAGTTTGGCCGCTATTACACTGTGTAATCCACGTAGACAGACTATAAATAAATAACTTTGAAGGGGGGGAGGCAAGGTGATGGACAGAACTCCAAACCGCAGTTTAAAATGACAAGCACCAGCATAAAAGAGCTCCACCTGACCTCTTCATCCCCTCAAAGGCCTAAAGCAAGTTAGCTATCTTTCATCGATTCATTCAGAAAATTTATATGCTGCTTGTCCAGTTAATCTGCTGGAGGAAGCTTACAACAAAAACTAAAAACTAAAACAAAACCATCAAAATACTGCCATTAAAAAGCAGTTAAAACAAGGTACTAAAACACGCCACCATTAAGACAATAATAAGACAGATCATAACAGCAGCATAGAGTCCCCATTGATGCAGATAAAATTACCCTTGGGCCAGAAGGAGAACATGACATATTAAGAGATAAAAACCCTTCGTTAAAAGCCTTTGTTTTGTTGTGAATTCCCATATAGTTTGTACTGGTCTGGCAAGCTAGGTAGATTACAAACCGGGGTCAGGTCTGTTGTTTGCAAAGCATGCACAAACCATATACTGCCAGTTTGGCTAGAGTGCAAAGCTGTGATTTGCTACAAGTCAGGAAACAACTGCCCCTTGTATGGAAGTCTAGGAGAGGAGGGGAGATGGCACAAGCAAGCTTTTGGCTCCTTCCAAGATCACTCATATGCCAAACCATAGCTCTGGCACTGCATCTGAGCCAGATTGCAGAGCTTTTACAAAATACCTGTACCTTCAGTGACTTCTTCTGAGCCTCCCTAATAGATGGGAATGGCCAATTAATATTGTGAATGTGAAACAGAAAGCAAAAAGACAGGCATTTGTAATGCAAATGAGCATTCTGGCCAATAGCATACCAGTGGCAGTGTGTTCGTTTGTTTAAGAGGTACACTGGAGATTATACAAAACTATATGAGAAAGCCAACAAAATCTAGGAAAGGGTGTAGCTGAAATCACTCTCATCAGAGAAGGCTGCAAGCCTCTGAGTGTCTGCTAGAGAGGGGCATGAACCGGAAAAAACCAAACCATGTGGTTCGTGGTTTGTCAAATTTCACGAACCATGAACCACAAACTTTCACGAACCTGCCCATGGTTTGTGAACCGGTTCATTTGGTTCATGAAAACGTCATATCCAGGTCAGAAAATCGTCACTTCTGGGCCAGCAGAAGTTCACTTCCGGGTCAGCAAAAGGTCTGCAGGAAGTCCATCCCCTGTTGCCTACGAAACTGATTGATTGGCACCAGGCTGTCTGCAGTCACAAACCTAAGAATGAACCAAACGAACCAGCCTAAAGTTCATGGCGGTTTGTCAGAAATGGAATCTGATGAACCGGGGTTCGCGAACCATGACCCGACCTGGTTCATGCTTAATTTTGGTTCATATTTCGGTTCGTGCCCATCTCTAGTACCTGCACATGTGAATGCAGCCTCAACATTATCTGACAGGGCTCCATTGTACACCGAAATACAATTTGACTTTGAGCACTGGAACATCATAACTCAACATCACTATATAAATGCCGCACCCCTCCTTACTGTGTCAACCCCCCCTGTCATCATCTCTGTCACGTTGGCTTTGATATCTTCGATTGGCAACTTGTCCTGCAACAATAGACTTCCTAAAACGCCCATATATTCTTTGGTGCTTTTCCGGTTCTGACGGAGATCTCGGTAGATCTTCTGTATGCACTTGTCAGCTGAGGAGACAGAGCAAATGGGTGTAAAAATGTTATTCACTTGCACGTAGCTGCAGTGGAAGCACGTGCGTTTGGTTTGTATTATCAGATTAACAGCTCTCTCTGTAGCATTAGATTAGGTAGAAACTGGTTCTGCTAGTTAACAGCAGAGGCAGCCTAGGTGCAGGGCAGATTGGCACACTCCTATAATGTTGTAATGTTCCATCCAAATCCTAAACTGTTTTTTAAGTTTCAAAAATGGAATCTGCTTTTATTGGTAAGCAAGATAAAGAAGAGAAGATGCATAGGCAATTGAACCAATGTAGTGTATACGGAGCTTTGAGAAGGTGAACAATTTGCCTGGATCAAAAGGGAAGAAAAAGCAGAACTGACAAAAAATACAAGCATAAAACCCCCTTTTTAAAAATAAAATAAAAGGCAGGACATAAAAACAGCATAAAACTAATAATGAGCAGAGCAAAGTTCTCAGAAGAGAAGCAGAGCATAAAATAGCTTTAATAAGATGGAAGCTGTCAGTTAAAGGCCTGGGTATAAAAAAATGGTTTGGCTGGCACCTAAACAAAGTAAGGGAGGCACCAGGCTAGCCTTAAGAGGGAAGGTATTCCAAAAGTGAGGTGCAACCACAGAAAAGGTCCTGTCTATGCTCACTTTCTTAGAGGCTTTGAGGAGCAAACAGTAAACAGTAGAAGGTAAGTGGAGCCACAGAGTGCAAGGAAACCACCACCGTTTCATCGTATCTAATTTTTTTAGTTTTTAATATTTTTTTTCTAATATATTAAATTGCAAAGTGCTATCAACATGCAACATATATAGCACTTTGCACTTTAATATATTAGAAACAAAAAATATTAAAAACTAAAAAAATTATATAAGATTTACAGAATATATAGGATTTTGTTCGTTAACCTCCAGGTGATTCTCTGGTTTAACTAATAGTTCGTTCTTCTCAGTGGAGCCCGTCTAAGGTTAGCCGTTTGATGAAACAGCAAGAACAAAAAACGGAGAGGACCGGTGACTTGTAACATCATGATATCATGTAATTGAAAATGACATCATGGCCTCACATATCAGTCTAGAAATTCCCCAGATTTTTGCCATAGAGATTTGGGAAATTCCTAGACTGTTACTGACACCCTGACATCACTTCTGGGTATGCAACCAGAAGTGACATCACAGCAACATCACATGAAGCTGGTTTCCACAATGGCATTTTATGTTCCTCAGTAACAAACCACACAAAAAGTGGTTTTCTTTCCAATGCATATGTGCACATCAGTAAGGTATAGGCCTCCCTGGTGGGGAATTACCTGCCCCTGAGAAATTGAGGAGCAAAGAAAAAATGTCCTTCTTTCACATAGTGACATGCTAGGAATTTACCATAGTGATTCGGGGAAGCTACCGTAGTGATTCGGGGAAGCAACCATAGCGATTTGGGGAAGCAACCTAACAACCATATTCTCCCCATCCTCCATTCTCAAAGGACACATCTGAGATTTTGTTGGCAACCCAGTTTCCAGTCACTCAAGCCGAAGCCTCAAGAACTTCCGCTCTCTGCTGGTGTAATCCCCATGAGCTAGTTGGTTTAAACCAGTAGGGAGGAGTCAGTATCTGGAGCCTGGCAGCTGTGGAAGAGGATGGTTGGTGGGGAGCTAGATAAAATTTTACATGCTCTTACCACCTTGAATAAGGTAACTGGAAACAGTTGTATGTGAAAATTAATGAGTAAAAGTGTTTGACAGGGGGAAGTGTTATATTTAGTTTGGTATTATTACTGGAATCATATTGTTATTGCAGGGCTTTAATTTCTAAGCTGAAGACTGAAGCCTGAGTTCCAGTTTGTTTCCGTAATCAAGATGACTGTAGCAAGGGACTCTGGTGCTTGGTAGACCCCAAAAGTTGGACTTTTCACCCTGAAGTGGTGTCAAGAGACAACCAGGTACTTGACTGAACTCCAAGACATAATTGGCTGCCAGTTTCTATTCTCTGTTGCACCTATGTGTTTGGTTATTAAAAAATTTAGCTATACTGTTCTGACTATTGAAATGCTTTAATTTAAAGAAATTTCTTAACTTACATTTGTCTTGAAAGTTCGGTTCCTAATTTAGCCCAATAGAACCCATACAAAAAGTGGTTATACTGGGACTTTACCATTGGTGGTCAAACCCATATGGAGGCAAAGCAACAATATTGGGACAGAGAGGATTGGAGGCAGGGTGTGTGTGTTTGTGTGTGTGTGTGACAGAGACAGAGACAGAGACAGAGAGACAGAGAGAGACAGAGGGCCAAGCTACAAGTGACGAATTACACTTGGATGGCAAGTGAACAGACTCACGTGTATTCCTCCCTGTTCACTTGAGCTCCACTTGCACTCCACTCGATCACTATGTGATCACTATGTGATCAAGTGGAGTGCAAGTGGAGTGCAAGTGAACAGGGAGGAATACACATCTGTTCACTTGCCATCCAAGTGTAATTCGTCACTTGTAGCTTGGCCCAGAGACAGAGACAGAGACAGAGACAGAGAGTGAGTGAGTGAGTGAGTGAGTGAGTGAGTGAGTGAGTGAGTGAGTGAGTGAGTGAGTGAGTGAATAGGGACAGACCAGGCCATGAGGGCTCTCTTTACCTTGCATGAAGATAATGTCCCATGCCGTTATATGATCCTGCCAAGTCTTGGAGCTGATCCTACGCAGAAAGTCTGGAGGGATGTACAACATTGGCGTTGTGGTGTGGAACATGGTTGTGATAGCGTTGATGAACTGTTGGGCATCTGGGTCAATAATATCCTGCAGGAGCCCTAAGCGTGTCCCATACAGGACATTGGAAACAGCTGTGGGGGAGATCAGATAGAGAAATGAGCACACAATATCTAGAAGGGCTTGTCCCTGTGTTTCTCCTAAGAGAATTTATCAAACTATGAGCAAGGTTCAAGACCAACATGGCTATCACACTTTAGACACTAGTAACACAGCTACTGTTTTTCTGGGGCTACTCTGAAGTAATTAAGACCCGCTTGAACCATCTGGATAGTCACTGTTGCAAACAATCTACCGAACCTTTACTATATCTTTCCCTTTTAATCAAACTGCATTGTACCTTTACATCCTTCTTTGATGCATCTGACGAAAAGAGCTGTGGTTCTCAAAAGGTTATGCTATAATAAAGTCGGTTAGTCTTAAAGGTGCTACTGGACTCTTTACTATCCTTCTTTGTTATATCCCAATCCACCTTCTGGCTGGATATAAAAGTTCAGGAATCTCCATTCCTACTTGTGTCTGAAGAAGGGAGCTCTGACTCTTGAAAGCTTGCACTCTGAAAATCTTGTTGGTCTCTGTTATGCCTCTGGGCTAAAATCCTGCTGTTCTACTGCAGATCAACACAGCTAGCCACCTAAAACTACCACACACACACTAGCATTACAAGCATCCACACACCTGAATTAAGTTTTGCACTGGAATCAGATGAATCTAGATTTTGGACCATTATGAACCCTTGTGTGTGTGTGTGTGTGTGTGTGTGTGTGATGCACTCAAGTTGCAGCCAAATTATGGCAACCCCATAGGAATTGCAAAGCAAGAGATGAACAGAAGGGGTTTGCCATTGCGTGCAAAGCAACCCTAGACCTCTTGGTGGTCTCCCATCCAAGTTCTAACCAGGGCAGACCCTGCTTAACTTCTGAAATCTGATGAGATCAGGCTAGCCTGAGCCATCCAGATCAGAGCAATATTAAGTTAGCAGTGTAGAAATGGGATGCACATAGTTGGAGTGGGACAAAACTCTTCACAAAAACATGTCACCTCATGTAACAAACCGAGACCAAAGTATGCCTTCCAAAGTCTTCCAAGCACTTCAAAACCCTCCCATCCATCAGCATAAACAACCCCAAAGCACCCACACACACACGCACTGACTCACACTCAAGGGCAAAACGAAAAAGCTCGTTGGTCAAGTCAGCTGTCCATCTTCCCTGTTGACTCCTCTCGATTTGCATGTAGACACGCTTGACAAAGTCTTCTCCCACCTCATTCAGGAGAGGCACAAATTTGTCCATGGCCCGAGGAGACAGGACTTCTTTGTTCAGGGTCAGGCGGTCATGGCGCCAAGCTTCACCTTTCCTAGTAAATTAAGAAAAAGAACATCAGCTCTGCATGTCCCTTTCCCCCTAACTAGAGACAAAATTCCTAGGTCCTTTTAATGGATAGGACTGGCAAGGGGCATGCATAGCTGGAAGGAATTTTTTTATCATATCTGTGACCAGGGCTTTTTTTCTGGGAAAAGAGGTGGTGGAACTCAGTAGGTTGCCCTTGGAGAAAATGGTCACATGGCTGGTGGCCCCGCCCCCTGATCTCCAGACAGAGGGGAGTTGAGATTGCCCTCCGCACCGCCAAGCAGCACGGAGGGCAATCTAAACTCCCCTCTGTCTGGAGATCAGGGGGCGGGGCCACCAGCCATGTGACCACTTTCAAGAGGCTCTGGAACTCCGTTCCCCTGCGTTCCAGCTGAAAAAAAGCCCTGTCTGTGACATTATCTGGGCATTTGTCCATGCACATGTCAAAAATGCCCACCCCATGTGCCACAATCATTAGATTAGGAAAACGGTCAATATTTTTTCAAAGTATCCTCCTCTCGTTCACATTTTGCAGGATCTTACTTGAGAAGCACTCCGTATGGCTTGTTCCGGAAGTCACGGTAGGCCATCCAAGAAGGAACACTGAACCTCTCTGGATACAGGCCTTCTGTGTTAAAAACAGTAGCAGCGTCTTCAGGATCAATGATATTGACGCTCTCGTAATTGCCCAGTTTCTCCCTGCAAAGAAGAGAAAGAGATACATTTCCCCAGCCCTAGCTTGTCTTGCAGCCATTGGAGAAGACAGCGGCTGAAGTTCATCAACCCACACATTCAACAGAGAAGTAGGAGCCTTTCTTCCACGGGTTTGTTTTTACCCCGAACATCCTAGGAGTGACTAAGCTTTGAATCAGAGAAGTTAGCCGTGTTAGTCTGTAGTTGCAAAATAGTAAAGAGTCCAGTAGCACCTTTAAGACTAACCAACTTTATTGTAGCATAAGCTTTCGAGAACCTTTCGAGAATCTGACGAAGAGAGCTGTGGTTCTCGAAAGCTTATGCTACAATAAAGTTGGTTAATCTTAAAGTTGCTACTGGACTTTTTACTACTATGCTCTGAATAGATCGAGAGCATTTGGAGAGATTGCATTCCATTCCTTCCTCCTCTGTTCCCCTTTAAGCTCAAAAATCACCCTCCCCCAAGTTGCATTTTCAAGCATGGAAGAAAAGTGAGGTTCCCAAATCCTTTCCATATCTTTCCCCAGCTGATAAAAAGCAGCATAACTTTTACGTGAAAACAGACCAAAGGATTAACCAGTAATGCTGCAAGCACCCTTCTGTTAGTCTGATACTATAACGTTATAGCCATCGTTCTAAAAGGTGGTCCAAATTCTAGACTTTCATTTAAAAACAAAAGTGAGCTGGGGGTGGGGTGGGGGGGCAGGAGCAGAACTATAAAGGGAAAGCATATCTTCACAATGAAAAGGGCTAGAATGTTATAATTTGTGGAAGAATAGTTTATGTGTAATGCCGCCTCACTGCCAATGACTAGTTTGAGCTTTTCTAGCCAAAGCACAAGTTTTAAAATTAAGCTTCCCAGAAAACAAAAACAAAAAAATCAGACATTCTCCCCACCACTATGATTAAAAAATGTCTGAACATTTAAAAAAGAGCAGGCAATACTTCATGATTGAAGGCTGCGTGGAGGTCATGCAGTGCAGTGTCTTAAGTTCTTTATTCCAAATACTTTGGGAACGAGGTCAAAGCTGATGGGTAAAGCTCATTTTGTGCAAGAGGTTCCCAGTCCCTGATATCTCCAGTTTAAAGGATCTCAAAACAACAGAGCAGAGAAAAACCTCACTCTGCCAGAGACCTCTAAGCATTGTTATGTTTTTTCCTGAAATCCCCCTCCCACATTTTCTTTTATCCCTACGAGTATTCCAGATGTTGTAAACATGTGTCCGATATTCCACAGAGGCAGCTGAGGGGAAAATATCAAAAATAAAAGGAGCTTTCATTGGAATAGACTTTTTTTTTGCTCAATGTGTTTAAACAACTCAGTAAAAATGATAACAAATACGATCATTTGAATTACATTAAACTAAAATTTCAGAGATGGGAGCAAGGGCTGGGGGGGATGAAGAAATATAACTGCCAAAGGTGTTTAGCTACCCTCTGTTGGAAACAGGATACTAGATTGATATGGGTCTGATCCAGCAATGGTTCCTACCCCCCCTTGAGAATGAAGGATTAATCAATGGATGATATGTAATTGATTAACTAAGATTTGTTTAATTCCCCTTGTTATTACACTCCTCTGACCAAA
Organism: Eublepharis macularius; assembly: GCF_028583425.1. Classification (NCBI taxonomy): domain Eukaryota; kingdom Metazoa; phylum Chordata; class Lepidosauria; order Squamata; family Eublepharidae; genus Eublepharis; species Eublepharis macularius. The sequence continues at coordinate 33,782,275 of NC_072807.1, read as the reverse complement.
GGTCTTCTTGAGCAAAAACAATACAGTCACAAATAAAAAGTTCAAGGTAATAAAATATTAAAACAAAACATTACAGACTAAATTCAGTCTCTATATTGGCTTAAAGAAACCATGAGAGCAAAGAATGTGGCAACAGAGCAAGTTGTTTCTGGGTGAATATCTGCCAGCAGAAAGGAAATCACATAAGACTGATTTAATCTCACAATTAAATTCTGATAGCAAACTGAGAGCCAAGCTACAAGTGACAAATGACACTTGAATGGCAAGTGGATGGAGTGGAGAGCAAGTGGAGGACAAGTGAACAGGGAGGGATACGTTTGCCGTTCAAGTGTCATTCATCACTTGTAGTTTGGCCCTGAGTTTCTGAACAAAGCACCTGAAGATGCTTAAAGAGTGGTGGAGGATAGCAAAGGTAGCCTTTTCTTACCTGTAAATTGGCCCAAATTTCTGGAATCTGTGGACCATAATGTTGTGAACATTGCGGAAACCATCTTCCTGCCAGAAGCGATACAAGTTGAGCCAGCTGGTTTTCCAGTTGCCCGGCAATTCGTTGAATGGCCTGGCTACTTTCCCTTGAAGAGACGAAGGATACACCTCCCCAGAGATGGTGTGAATCCCATGGTAGCCAAGGAGTTGAGTATCTTCAGCCGGCCACAAGGTCCGAAAGCAGCTGGGATTGCCCAGTGCTGGAATGCGCAGACTATTTCTGGCTAACATTGAAAGAAAGAAAGAAAAAGGAAAGGGGGAGAATCAGCTTGGGAGGCAAAACTTCTTCAGAATGATTCAACTTCTGCAAGGTCTGGCTCTTATAGCAGTGTGGCCGAGTGCTTTCTCAAGGATACTGAGCACCCGGCAAAGCGAGTGCCCGGCATCCCATCCTCCCTCCCTCCCTCATTTAAGAGCAAACAAGCAGTTACAGAATGAGTGGACCAAAGGTGCAGGATAGGTTCAATGCTCCCCACAGTCAAATTCTTCAGGGCTTCTGGAATAAGGGATATGACCCAACAGGAGAGAATTCATGCCTCCCTATAACTGGAGCAGATTTAAAAGACGCTTGGGAGGGTGTAGGGCTGCTGCTGCTAAGGGGCACGGAAATTTTTCCTATTTGAATGGAACATCTACTGACCAGTTTCCATGCTTCCCGTTGGTTCAGAAATGTGATGGGCTTTGTGTAGGGTTGCCAGCCTCCAGGTATAGACACTGTATGAACTATGCACATGATTATATAGCTGCTAGTTCTGTATTCCTTTTACTATTTATTAATGATGTATATGAAATGTAGTGTATGAAGTATTTATGAGATTGATACTTATGACATTGATTGACACATTGTTTTTGCACTTAGCACTTTATTAAATTGTATATATTTCATACTGCATTAGAATCAACTCCTCCTGAGTTGCTGGGTTTCTAACAGAGTGTATATCGGGGGTACCCTCGTTGCTTAGCCTCCAGGTAGTGGCTGGAGATCTCCTGGAATTACAACTGGTCTCCAGGCCACAGAGATCAGTTCCCCTGGAGAAAATGGCTACTTTGGGGGGTGGACTCTATGGAATTATGCCATGCCAAGGTCCTTTCCCTCCCCAAACTCCACTTTCTCCAAGTTTCTCCAGGTTTAAAACTCCCCCCCCCCAGATCTCTGGGAACTTCCCAACTTGGAGCTGGCAACCCTAGCTTTGTGAGAAAAGGAAGGTTATATAACCTGAGGCCCAGGCCAGTTTTTGAGCTGCAGAGGAAAATGTAGCTGAAGTGTGATACAAAACAGGTAGTTGTACATGTTGAAGAATGAAAGCTATTCCCAACACAGAGAAAAGGCTGGGGGGGCACCAAATTTGTAAAAAGAGCTATGAAGTAGAATGTATATATTGAGAGGAAAGAAGAAAATAGAGCACTAGGGCTCAGAAAACCAAGTCATTTATATTAGGAGAGGAATTTTTCAATTGTCAGAAGACAAAATAAAATATAGGAATGTAGTGTTGTGTAGTGTATGGATCTGGGTTCAAATATCATTCAGCCACGGACTTCACTGGGTGACCCGGAGTCAGTTGCTCTCTTTCAATCGAACCTACCTCACAAGGTTGCTGTGAGCATAAGAGGAAGAAGGACAGAGGGAAAGGACAATGTATGCTGCCCAGAACTCCTTGGAGAAAGGCTGCCGTCGAAGAATGAGATGGAGAAAGAAACACGAACTCAGAAAGAGAAATTCTGAGAGGAGAGAAATGGCTGACAGCAATAGTTGCACTGAAGAAATAGAAAGTCTGTGAGGTGGGAAGAAAATTATGTGAGGGGGGAAATGTCTGACAGCAGTATTTGCGCTGAAGAAACAAATTCTGTGAGGTGGAAAGAAAACAAAATCTGCGAGGGGAGATATGGTTAATAGCAATTTCTGCACTGAAAGTTTATGAGGGGGGGGTAGTTGACAGGAATGCCCGCACTGAAAAACGGAACAACTAGCAATTTAGAAAATATAGATAAATCCAATGAAGAAAAATAATTGTTTGTGTGTGTTTAAAAGCATAATTCCATCCAGAGGTAGAATAAAACATGTATATAACATAAAAAACAAACCTATCCACAAGGAAAACAAATAAATAAACTGGCAAATAGCCCTTTAAGTGCTATTACCAGACACTAATATTAATTCAATAAATACTGGCATTAAAAAGGTGTGAAAATACATTTGGAGGGGAGGGAAAGAAACATTCATGTTTCTAAAACAAATTTAAAAGATATTTGGAACTATAGCAAACAAAAAAAAAATGACAACATAGATGCCTCATACAGAGTACAGTGAAGAGAAGCAGAAGGAAGCAGAGGAAAAATATGCCATTTTATAAAAGAAGGAAGTGAAGAACGGAGCAACTGAGGGCCAAGCTACACATGACGAATGACACTTGAACGGCAAGTAGATTGAGTGGAGGGCAAAAATACACTTGCTGTTCAAGTGTCATTCGTCATGTGTAGCTTGGCCCTTAGAAACCCAGTGGTTGGATAACCAAAATGGGGTCACGAAGGAACAGAACACGAAATTCAATTCAAGGGCAATAATGACAGCCAAAGTAGAAGAATGAAAGGTTGTGTGTGTGTGCATGTGCGTGAAACTGAAAGAGGAGGAGGAAAAAACGAAATTGTGTTCTCCTATAGAGGTTTTTAAGAAGTCCATTGTACAAGGTTCCCCTGTGGCTGAACTGATAGATGTCTTATATCCAGAAAGTAGAATATTTTTTGAAATGGGAGAAAATGCCAAAGGCAAAGAAAACGGCAGTTTTAGGGGAGAGGGTGGACTGTGGGGCAGGGGTAACAACAATAAAATCGAGCAGATCGCTACAGCTATTTTTTAATTCTCATTCAATATTTGGTGTGTCTTTATGATTTAAAATTGTAATTTTGTTTGCTGTAAAAGGCTTTGAATATCTGTTTAGAAAAGCAGTAGAGACATGCAGGCAGGGCTTTTTTTCTGGGAAAGAGGTGGTGGAACTCAGTGGTGGAACTCAAGACCGCACAATGACGTCACTTTGGGTCAGCTGGAACAAGGGGGGTGTTTTTTAAAGTTTAAATTGCCCTCGGCGAAAATGGGCACAAGGCCGGTGGCCCTGTCCCCGATTTCCAGACAGAGGGGAGTTTGTTTGGAGATCAGGGGGCAGGGCTACAGGCCATGTGACCATTTTTAAGAGGTGCCAGAACTCCGTTCCACAGCGTTCCCACTGAAAAAAAGCCCTGCATTCAGGATATTTTTTCTGTATTGAGCAAGGAGGTACCAGTTTAATATTTACTTATTTATTTATTTATTTATTTATTTATTTATTTATTTATTTATTTATTTATTTATTTTATTCCCTTTGAGATTCGACATGGTGGAAGAAGGCATTTAACTCTTCCCACTGTGATGTAAGTTTCATTGAACACCTGAAGACACCACATGAAGCAGCGAGGGTTGCCAGCTCTAGGTTGGAAAATACCTGGAGATTTTGGAGTTGACACCTGGAGAGAGGAAGGTTTGGGAAGGGAGGGGCTTCAGCAGGGTATAATGCCCTAGAGTCCACCCTCCAAAGCCACCATTTTCTCCAGGGGAACTGATCTCTGTGGCCTGGAGATCAGTTGTAATTCAGGGAGATCTCCAGCCACCACCTGGAGGTTGGTGACTCTAGAAGCAGCCCATCAGCCCATCAAGGTCAATGTTGTCCACTCTGACTGACAGCAGCTCTCCAGCATCTCCAGTTAAGGTCTGGTTGTTATTATTATTGTTGTTGTTGTTATTTCACATCACCTACTCTCTTTTAGCTGGAGATTCCAGGGAATGGGACCTTCCGCATGCAGAGTAGATGCTTTGCTACTGAGCTATGGCCCCTCCCACAAGTGAGCCTGACTCTCCCTGGCGTTAGATTTTAAAAAATGAGATGCCCCCTTCTTTCCTGAAAGAACATCAAAAGCAGATTGGAGGAGGGGGAAATGATATCCATGCTGCATTTTGGGGAAAGTCAGATCCCCCTTTTCAGGTAAATATAGCCCCTCTTTGCTCCTCATTGTCCCAGGCAAACAAAGAACCACAAAGCCAGTTTAATGTAGTGGTTAAGAGCGGCAGGACTCTAATTTGGAGAACCGGGTTTGGTTCCCCACTCCTCTGCCTGAAGCCAGCTGGGTGACCTTGGGTCTAGCTGCAGCTTCTCAGAGCTCTCTCAGGGCCAAACTACAAGTGACACCTGACACAGGTTGGGCACTTGTCAGCTTCCCTCAAGTTTTGGTGGGAAATGTAGGCAGCTTGGCAGAATGTTGGACAAGTGACAGTTGAAAAGTCCATTGGACAGCAGTTGGAGAGCCAAGCTGCAAGACCAGGATGCCTACATTTCCCATCAAAACTTGAGGGAAGCTGACAAGTATCCAACCTGTGTAATTCATCACTTGTAGCTTGGCCATCAGCCCCGCCCACCTCACAGAGTGATTGTTGTCAGGATAATAATAACACACTTTGTAAACCACTCTGAGTGGGCATTAAGTTGACCTGAAGGGCAGTATATGCATCAAATGTTGTTGTTTTTTGATAAGGCTGCATGTACATCCACAATTAGCACAAGGGTGACAAAACTAATTGTCCAACATTATTAATCTTAAGGAACGTTGACTTGACAAATGCAATACTTTTGCAGACTGCAAAAATGTGTTATTGAGAACCCTGGAGAATTCAAGTTCTGTGAATTAAAATTCCATGCAAAAATATTCTAATTAGGAGAATTTACAGAAAGGTATTTTCTGCCCCTCCCCAGTACATGCCACCTCAATGGATTAGTTTTTCCCCTCCTTTGCCAGTAGGTGGCAGACACCACCCACTTTGACTGGCAAGAATTGTCCACCCTGAGAACAGGTCCTAGGCAGTCTTTATAAAGCTATGTGTTTCCTCAACTGAAATAAAGGGCAGATATCTCTGGTGACCACTGTATCTAGGACACATTTGAGTCAGAGTGTACGTCACACACACACACCCTCATGAATCACTCTTTCGAACTAAAAGTCAGATTGGGTGAGCGCAGATGGAGGTTGACTTCAGATCTTATGATAAACATATTGGCCTCTCCCTTTCACCTGCAATGGGATCAATCACTTACACTTTTGGGCATCATTCCAACATTAGAAACTAACCACATCTTGTTACCACATGAACAACCATGGGGCGGGGGGATCACACCCTCCATTCATGCCAGCACAGAGAGATGCTTACTGTTTTTCACTTCCATAAGAAGCCTCAGCTTGTTATAGATCCCACAAGATTTCAGGGAAGAGCAAAATTCTTCACTGATGATTCTGACTTAATGAGCAATTCCAGTTTTGGCTTTGGAACGTGGAAGCTTTTAATTATTGGCTGTGAACTGGGGATGAGGGAGGATCCCATAAATCCATTAATATAATGACAAACTACAGAGCCGTTGTAACACAGCTGCTAAGAAAGACGTATGTCATCTGAAAGGCAGGCAGTTCAGATCATCTCAGCCTGAGGCTGTTACGACATGGTTATGTTTGATTTGGGATGGGATGGGGCTCTGTGGAAAAGACTCTGCTCGGCATGCAGATCACAGGTTCAATCCACAGCATCTCCACTAGAGGTGGGCACGAACCGGGAAAATTCTGAACCGCGCAGTTTGTGGTTCGTCACGTTTCGTGAACCACGAACTTTCATGATCTTGCCCTGGTTCGTGAAAACATCACTTCCTGTCATGAAAATATCACTTTCAGGGCAGCAGAAGGTCTGCAGAAAGCCCCTCCCCACATTGCCTAGGAAACTGATTGATCGGCGCCAGACTGTCTGCGGTGATGAACCAAAAAGTGAACCAAACAAACCAGCCTAATGGTTTGTCAGAAATGGGCTCTGACAAACCACCTGTTTGTAAACGACGAAGTGGCCCAGTTCGTGATGAACTTTGGTTCATATTTTGGTTCATGCTCGCCTCTAATCTCCACTTAAAAGGATATGGTAGGTGACGTGAAAGACTTCTGTTGAGACCCTGGAGAGGCATTGTCAGTTTGAGTTTGAGGAGACAATCCAGATCTTGATGGACCAATGGTCTCATTCAGTATAAGGCAGCTTACACGTGAGTGTGTGTGAACACTATATGTGAATGTGTGTGTGCTTTGAACACTAACAGCGCCATCCTAAGAAGAATTATACCCTTGTAAACCCAGTGGATGTAAAAGAGTGTAAACTCCGCTTAGAATGACACAGTGGGAAATGCTTCATAAATTCTATGTATTATTATGTTTGAACCATACCTTGGTTCCATCCATGGGTCTCTAAAAAGTTCATTCATGAAGGTCAGTGCCCAAATTCAGGTGTAGGGATGTCCTAAAAATGCAATCCTAAGAAGTCTTTCCTAGGAGTAAGCCTCACTGAATAGACCTCAGTTGGATTTTGAGCAGACCTCCTTAGGATGGCACTTTTAATTACACATGTATCCTGGTTCTTCAAAAGCCATGACGTTTGGAACACAAATATCTTTTGACTGAATATCTTCTCATGTCTCATTGCTCAAGCCACAATTTCTGGTTTCAGATAGTGTAGCCAATTGGGAATGATGGGATTAAATTGCTTCACCTCTGAATCAAAGCAGTGCTGCATTCATGTTATAGGAAACATCTCCACTCTGATCTATGAATAGAGGAAAGCCATTGTTAAGTGAGGAAGGGGAGACTCCTTCTGTATAAACGATATTATTAGAAATTGCATGCACCCTTCGCAGAATTGCGCAACCCATGCAGTGTCTCCACCTAAGGATGTTTCTGTAAAGAAACATCTATATGCATTCATATATATAAAATATCAAAGCTGAATGCTTTTCCTTTCTCCTTTAATGTTTTAAAAATTCTGTCGTGTTTCCGCTAATGGGAAGTGACCTTTATCATTCAAGAGGGAAACAGGAAACAATTGGAAAAATGTGGCATTGTATCATATAGGACTCAGGGACTTTTTTTAGTTTCTTGATGTCACCAGGAAGGAAATGTTTGAATATTTGAATTGGTTAGTCTGGAAAGGAAAGGAAGGCTACTGAAACAGAAAACAAAACAATTGTGTCTTACCAAGAGGCAGAATTGAGTAGAAAGGTGACTTTCTTTCTTGGGACAATAGGTTTCCAAAAATGTAATGACTCAACTCCAGATTTATAAAAGAACAAAGCGGACGTGAGGGAAGAGCTAATAGCAAGAAATAGGTAACAGACTCCTATTATGGAAGCAAGTGAACTATTTTCATGAAGTACGTGCGTGTAAGATGTCGTCAAGTCATAGCCAATTTACAGCAATCCCTGCTGTTGTTTTCAAGGCAAGAGACTAACAGAGATGGTTTGCCGTTGTGTCATGTATGCAAGCATCCATGCCATTGTTATGTTCTGCATCTTATCTTGAGAGTGTTATAGTGTGTTTTGCATCTTGTTCGTATACTGATGATATAATGCCAATGTTAACCACTGTATTTTATGCACTTCATATAATTCACCTGAGGGTGTCTAGATTGCTAATACTAATTCCCAAAGGAGCTGGTTGCCCCTTTGTTATCTCTAAGAAATATGCGCTTTCACTTCTGAGTGGCCTTGGACTGGAGCTGCAGCTGCAAGCTGAAATGTATCTTTTTCACAAGAGAGAATGATTCCACTTATGCTTATGTTCTTACTCTGTACTTTTAGCTAGACTAAACTAATCGGTTCCCATGTAACTTTTTAGGTTTTCATGCCTGAATGCAAACTGCCCAAAGGGTGGGAGAATGTTCCCTATAATTAGCCATCCTATTGTTTGAATAATCACTTCTGCCAACTTCTACCTACAAGTGTACACCTGAACTGAATAGATCTCTGAATAAAGTTTCTCCTGTGCTTGATGTGAGGCACTTGGAGATCTACCTGCCAGGGACTGCCACCCTAGGACTGACACATTGCCTGCCTCTGCATAGCAATCTTGGTTTTCCTTGGTGGTCTCCCATCCAAGTACTAACCAGTATTGACCCTACTTAGTTTCCAAGGTCTGATGAGATCAGGCTAGCAATTATTATTGAGAGCAGTTATTAATGCTGACACCATGTTGTACAATAATTATTAATAAATTATTTTTTAAAAAATATCAAGCTAGCCTGGGCCATCCAGGTCAGGACTAGTCCCCAAATAATCTATCTTGAGATCAGAGAAGTAGAAAGAAGCAACTGATTCATCTATCTTAAAGTATGATGTCCCCTACTAAAGCTTTGTTTTCAAGCATAGTCCCAAGCTCTTATACAAGAAATCAAAATTATGAAATTAAATAAATAATGGGCAATTCAAAATTATAGATGTGTTTTCTGGTTTTGGTCTTGTTAGGTGTGACCCATAAGGCTGCCGACTCTGGGATGTGGAATTCCTGGAAATTTATGAGCGGAGCTTAGAGAAGGCAAAAAATGGTGGAGAAGACTTCAGCGGGGCATAATGGCATCTTGAGATTTCATCTTATCTCCAGACTGCAGAGATCAATTTCCCTGGAGAAAAGGGCACTTTTGGAGGGTGGAGTCTATGGCATTACAGCCCCACAGATTTCCCTCCCCAAATTCCACCCTCCCCAATTACCACCCCCACATCTCCAGAAATTTCCCAAAGCAGAGTTGGCAACCCTGCATTGAATATCATTTGTTTTACTTCCAGGAAAATTCTCTAAAGAGCTTGAAATAAATATCTATGTTTATACAAACCCAACCCACATCCCATGTTAGTCAAAAGCACCAAAGATTTCAAACACAGCTACCATTTTACTCCCCACTGTATAATCCACAAGTATGCTTTAAAAGCTATTTTGGTACCCTTTTGTGTAAAATTACCGAGACTGCAGGAAGCAGTCATTTTTCCAGACATCTCTGAACAACTTCCACTTTATCTCTCCCTCTCCTCTCCCATGCTGCTTTTTGCTTGTTTATTCTAAAATGTATGCATCATCAGTCCGTCTGATTAAAAAAAGGAATGGTGACTTATTAAGCTACATGTTAAAAAAATATCCCAACTACAAATAAGCAAAATCATAAAACAACACACAGTCACAGCTTTGTCGTAACTCCATCAGCTGATATTCAAAAGTCCTTACTTATTCCAAGACAAGTTGGAATAAATACTGCCTTGGCTCCCCCGCCTTTCCCACAAAAAGTAACAGTCTTGTTAAACTTCTCTTGGGAGTAGAAAAGAGCAAGAGTCCCTCTTTATTATTACAGCACTTAGCCAGTACGTTAACCATAAAATTTAATCAAAAAGAGTCCAGTAGCACCTTTAAGACTAACCAATTTTATTATAGCATAAGCTTTCGAGTATCAAGTTCTCTTCATCAAACTGGACTCTTTTTGATTTTGCTACTACAGACTAACACGGCTAACTCCTCTGGATCTATGACCATAAAATTTAAGTGCACATTTTACAACCATTTGAAACATGAAGCATATAAGTATATACAATTTAAAAACATAATTTCCTAATATCTATCAAAATTTGTAAAAACCAGGAAGTCAGCATAGTTCTAAGCAAGCAACCGAAATGGAGGCCTACACTCTAATGGGCTTTAACGACCAGAGCACAAAATTTCGCTATCTGGTGTAATGCAGTAAAATCTGGGTTTGACAGCAGTTTCTCTAATTTTTTCTTATCCGAATGTTCTGAGATACCATCCAGAAAGGGAATAATAAATCTCATACGTGCTTCCTTATAGAAAGGGCATCTCAGGAAAACATGTTCCTGGGTGGAGCAAGAGTCCAGTAGCACCTATAAGTCTAACAAAATTTAGGGAAGTGTGTCAGCTTTTGTGAATCACAGCTCACTTCTTCACATACTGTCTTGGGAGCATTTTCCATGGAAGGTGACTCTTCTACTTCCACTAATGCTTCCAAACTTCCACGTGGAGGTTTAAGGTGCAAACTGCATGCAACATTAAGAAATTACCTTACGGACTGTACATAGGGTTGCCAACTCAGGGATGGGAAATTCCTGGAGATTTGGCAGTGGATACTGGGAAAGATAGAGTCTGGAGAATGGAAGGAGCTCAGCAGAGATGTGATTTCATAGAACCCACCCTCTGAAGCTGCTTCTTTCTCTAGAGGAACTGATATCTGTAGCCTGGAGATCAATCATAATTCTGGGAGAACTCCAGCCCCTTCATAGAGGTTGGCAAACCTGTCTGTACAAACATGTGCCCAGTTTGGAATAGAGATGAGCACAAATCGGAAAAAAATGAACCATGTGGTTCGTGGTTCGTCAAATTTCATGAACCATGAACCTGTTAGTTTGGTTCATGAAAACATCACATCCAGGTCAGAAAATCATCACTTCTGGGTTAGCAGAAGGTCACTTCCAGGCCAGCAGAAGGTCACTTCTGGGTCAGCAGAAGGTCTGCAGGAAGCCCATCCCCTGTTGCCTAGGAAACTGATTGATCGGCACTAGGCTGTCTGCAGTGACAAACCAAAAAACAAACCAAATGAACCAGCCTAAAGTTCGTAGCTGTTCGTCAGAAATGGGATCTGATGAACCGCTGGTTCACGAACCACGAACCAGCCTGGTTCGTCTTGAATTTTGGTTCGTATTTTGGTTCGTGTCCATCTCTAGTTTGGAAGTGACACCCCAGTGTGGATGTTCAGAAACTGTCTTGCCATTACCATGTTGGAAGAACAAGCTGGTAGATCCTTATGCCCCATTCTTAGGTCAACTGTCTTGCATGATTTGAAATTCTTTGACTAGCTTCACAGGCTTCTTTAATCCAGGGGGTTGGGCGGGGGCAGATAGCCATACTAAGCCTTCTTACCTAACAAGGCTAAAAACAGCTCAGAGGAGTGGGGAGGGATGTCAGAATTTGCAGATTGGCACAGGGAAGTTAATCCTCCCTTCCACATCACCACAGATTACATATCCCTCTGTGTGTGTGTGTGTGTGTGTGTGCGCGCGCGCACGCGCACATCAAAGAACAGGTTTCTAACATCTCATGAACTTTGGTCCTAGACTAGGGGAGGGGTGAGAGATTGCTACACATGGAAAATGCCTCCAACCCCTGTTCACTGATAAGATACTTGTGCCAACCAGTTCCTAGTTTATACCAGTAAGTTGCAAAGTAGGCGAGACGATGTGAGCAGATATTTGGTGAAACCTCAAATTCCACAAGGAAATCTAGGGGAAAGTACAATTATTTTCCTTGATTGACTCACTTTTCTGCCAAGCTCTTTGAACTCACTGCCCTCATAAACAAATAAACTCTCTAGGAGGGTGCTGTAGCATAGCAGTTAAGTGGTTGGGCTGTGAATCAGCACTCTGCTGGTTCAAATCCCCCTACTGCCATGAGCCCAGCACGTGGCTTGAGTAAACCATACCTCTCCATCCAGCTTCCCAGCTGTATTGTGGGGTTCATAATGACACGGAATTTGTTCACTGCTTTAAGTGGGGCATTAATCTGCCTAGAAGGGCAGTATAAAAGCTCCGTTATTACTATTATTATTTTTCTCCTTTCTTATCAAAGTTATCCTCCCAAGAGGCTTTCCAATCCCCATCTTTCTCTCTCCAGGTGAAAAAGCAACGGGGAGAAAAGGTGCTGAATACAGCCACAAACCGGAAGGAAGGGGAAAATGGCACCTCAGTGTAAGAGAGGGAAGGATGTTGCCGTGGAAGAGCTGTGAATATTCTGTGCTCAGAGACCCATAAAAATCTGCAGTCAGACCCCAGAATCATAGAGTTGGAATCTTTCCCCCCTTCAATATCATCTTTGGGGAGGGAATTTTTACCAGGAAACAGTGGAGGGCAAAACAAGTTTGCTGCAATTTGAAAATACAGTTACAAAGTTGAGTTTAATTGTTTTTTTTAAAAAAACCATATTAATAACAACAACAACAACATTCGATTTATATACCACTCTTCAGGATGACTTAACACCCACTCAGAGCAGTTTACAAAGTATGTCATTATTATCCCCACAACAAAACACCCTGAGGTGGGTGGGGCTGAGAGAGCTACAAGAAGCTGTGATTGACCCAAGGTCACTCAGCTGGCTTCAAGTGGAGGAGAGGGGAATCAAACTTGGTTCTCCAGATTAGAGTCCCACGCTCTTAACCACTACACCAAACTGGTGTAGCCCATCACAAATCTCCCATGCAATGTCGACTTTCAGGGCCAAGCTACAAGTGACGAATGACACTTGAACGGCAAGTGTATTTCTCCCTGTTCACTTGCCCTCCACTCAATCCACTTGCTGTTCAAGTGTCATTCGTCACTTGTAGCTTGGCCCTCAGAAAACTTTTAGAAAAGCGGGTCCTTGGAATCTTTTAGCAATCAATCACAAATGCTTTTAAGGCAAAACTCCGATTCCATCCCAGTGATTGATAGCAATGTTGATAGACAGATAGAATGCACCTGCATTCCTTAACGGCTTGACTCACCTGCCCTGTCACAGGACAACTCATTCATTTTTGAGGCTTGCAACATTCTGATCAGGAAAACAGCGAGGTAATTCTCTCCATTTGGCAAACCTGCACGTGTTGCAATTAAACAGGAATGTCTTCCCGTTTATCAACATGACACATCTAGGCTGGAGATGTCGCAAAACTCCACCTGTAGAGGGCATCGTGGTTTTGACCAGGATGCAACTGCAGATTAACTGTCTTGGGTATATTACTGAAAACGAAAACGAGTCCATCTCATTTCTAAAGACTTTTTCAACACAGTAGCCTTCACACATTTTCTGCACACAGAAGGCTTTTTCATCGACACATCACTAGGACCACATTGCTCTACAATGGAGCGGTAGTAGACCTTTGTGCATGTTTACCAAGACTTCCTGATTTGAAGACGCCTCCACCTACACAAAACATCAATGATGCTGAAGTCATATAGTCAAGAGGTTCGGAATCCAAGAGATTCTTCAAGTGAGAGTGGACAGAAAAGTTTCATCTGACATGAAGGGACTAGGAAAATTCCTTGACCTTTACCTTGCTACAGTACATTCGCCCACCTCGTGTTCCCCATGTGTATGACTGTGTGGAAGTGTGAGGAAGTGTCACTAGAGGTCAAGATCAAAATAATTCACCACGGCTACTGGTAGAAAATAGTGAAAACTTGAAACAACTACTAATGAAGGTTAAAGGAGAAAGCGCCAAAGCAGGATTACAGCTGAACATCAAGAAGACAAAAGTAATTATTACTGAGGAGTTATACAATTTTTTTTTAAAGAATTTTTATTGGATTAGAAACATATAATAACAATTATAATCACATTCTTTAATTTTTTCTAATTCTAACCCCCTCCCTTTCCCCCCCCTTTTTGTTGACTTCCAACAGTTTTCCAACCCCCTATCCACTTTCCCTCTACTCCCTTCATACTTATTTTATTTATTTATTATAATATACTTTCAGATTCTTCTAAGCACTATTTCCACTTCCTTTCACATATAGATTGTCATGTAAATTGTCATATAAATAAAATCCTCTTAATCTATCTTCTTCATTAAAACTACTAGTAATATTCATTTTGATAACCTGTGTTTTATCTTACTCCTTCTATTCTCTTCGATATGGGACAAACAATTTGCCCCCCTTTATACATCAATTCCAATACTGCTATACACATACTTATTATACACACTTATTGTCATTTACTTAGGCTTCTATTCTATATATTGTTCTTTATCTATACATATACCATAAGTCTAACAATTAGACCTATCTTTAAATTTACGTATGTATGTATATATTCACTCTATGTTATACGGTTATCTTTCCAAAAAATATAGATTAGTTAATTTCTATCCCAATAATTCTCATAGTATCAACACTATTGCTACTTAATATAATACTTAAAAGTCATATAAAGTTGCTTAGAATTTTTCCATTAACTCTCCACCCCCTCGGTATAGTCACTTCTCTCCTCCTGTGTACCTCAATAGTTTTCAAACTGCCACAGTTCTCCTCCCACCTCCCATTTTTTCACCAGATATTGCTTCAGCTTTCCCCAGTCCGTGTTAAACTGCCCTGGATCAAGGTCTCTCAGTTTTCTTGTCATTTTGTCCATCTCCGCCATGTACAGCAATTTGTAAATCCAGTCCTCAGTAGTTGGCACTTCTTGTACTTTCCACTTCTGCGCATACAAAAGTCTGGCTGCTGCCGTCATATAAAATATCAATGTCCTATGTTGTGCTGGGATGTCTTCCATTCCCAAGTTCAGTAGCAGGAGTTCTGGGTTCTTATTAACTTGAAATTGTAAAATCTCACTCATTACTCTTATTATTTCCCCCCAGTACTGCCTAGCTACCTCGCAAGTCCACCACATGTGATACATTGATCCCTCATGTTTTTTACATTTCCAGCATTTATTAGACATATTCGAGTTCCCTAGCGCAATCTTCTTTGGCGTCAGATACCAACAGTAGATCATTTTGTAAATATTCTCTTTAATATTGGTACATGTCGTGATTTTCAATGTATGTTTCCACAAGTATTCCCACGCCTCCATTGTTATTTCTTTGTTGAAGTTTATAGCCCACTTCACCATTTGCACTTTGACTATCTCATCTTCAGTATACCATTTTAACAACACTTTGTAAACCTTGGAAATTTCCTTTTGGTCTTCTTGTAAAATTACTTTCTCTAATTCTGAGTCCTCCATCCTTATCCCTACCTTCGCACAGTCTGAGTAATAAAGATCTCTAACTTGTCTATATTGAAACCAGTCGTAGTTTGGAGACAACTCTTGTTGCGTTCTTATTCTTATTTTAGAAGATTCTATTTGAGTTATCTCCTTGTACGTTAAACACTGTTGTTCATTGTCGACCGTTCTTGGATCTATTACTTCATATGGAACCACCCAGGAGGGAATTCCTTCTTGTAGGTATTCTTTATACTTCTTCCAAATTGTAAAGAGGCTTCTCCGAATGTAGTGATGCAGAAACATAGAATCTGCTTTTACTTTATCATACCATAGGTATGCATGCCATCCAAATAATTTTTTGTATCCCTCTAAGGCCAGCAGTTTGCGATTTTTCAACATGATCCAATCCTTCAACCATACCAGACAGATTGCATCATAATAAAGTCTCAAGTTGGGCAGTTGCATTCCCCCTCTTTCTTTTGCATCCTGTAACACTTTCATTTTCACTCGAGGCTTCCTGCCTGCCCACACAAACTCTGATATTTTCCTCTGCCATTTATCAAATTGCTTGGAGTCCCTAATGATTGGTATCGTCTGTAACAGAAACATAACTCTTGGTAACACGTTCATCTTGATTATTGCAATTCTTCCCAGCCATGACAAGTTCAGTCTATTCCATTTAATCAAATCATGCTCTATTTGAGTCCATAATTTCTCATAATTATTCTTGAATAGATCTATATTTTTTGCAGTCAATTCAATTCCCAAATACTTCACCTTACTTGTTACCTCACAATCTGTTATTTCCGTTAATAACTGTTGTTTTTGTTTGGTCATATTCTTACATAAAATCTTTGATTTCTTTTTGTTTACATAGAAACCTGCCAAGTCTCCAAACTCTTTAATTTTTTCTATTACCTTGGGCATGTTTTCAATTGGATCTTCCACAATTAACATTATATCATCTGCAAACGCTCTGACCTTATAGGAAAAGTCTTTTATCTTTATACCACGGATTACATTGTCTTCTCGAATCTGCATCATCAAAATTTCAAGAACCAAAATAAACAACAATGGGGATAGCGGGCAACCTTGTCTTGTACCCTTTCCAATAATCAATTTTTTAGTCAGCTCGTCATTCACCACAATTGCTGCACTCTGGTCTCTATAAATTTCTCTCACTGCTCTTATGAACCTTTCCCCCATTTGTAGCTGTTCCATGGTGGCAAACATAAAGTCCCAGTTCAAATTGTCAAATGCTTTTTCAGCGTCTACAAAGAAGAAACCAACCTCCTTATCACATCGCCTGTCATAGTATTCTATAGCGTTTATAACTGTCCTTAGGTTGTCTCTAATTTGTCTATTTGGTAAAAAGCCTGCTTGTTCTTCTCCAATAACTTCGGCTAGCCATCCCTTTATTCTCTCCGCCAAGATCTTTGCAAAAATCTTGTAGTCATTACTGAGTAAAGAGATAGGTCTGTAGTTTTTGACATTGGTTAGGTCCTGTCCTTCTTTGGGGATCAATGATATATTTGCTTCACTCCAGGTATCTGGGATCCTTTGGTCCCTCAAAACACCATTGATCACCTCTTTTAAAAACGGTACCAGTTCATTGGCCATTGCCTTGTAAAACTTAGCTGTAAGTCCATCAGGCCCTGGCGCTTTTCCCAAGTTTGTTGACTGTATTGCCTTCCTTATCTCTTCTTCTGTTACTTTGCTGTTTAGTTTAACTCTCCACTCCTCGGAAATTACTGGAAGCTTCATTTTCTCCAGATATGCGGCTATCGCATCTTTATTCACTTCTTTCTTATCATACAATTTAGCGTAGAATTTATAAAAGGCTCTGCTAATAGCGACCTGTTCCAAGTGTACTTTATTGTCATCACATATTTTATTTATTATCTTTTTCTCCTTTCTTTTCTTCAATTGCCATGCCAAAAATTTCCCAGGTTTATTCGCCCCTTCAAACGACTTTTGATTCAGTCTTTTAAGATTCCATTCCAGTTCTTTATTATTCATAGCCGTCAACTGCTCCTGAAGGATTTTAATATCCTGATATATTTTCTTTTTCCCTGGTCTTTTCTTCAGCTGTATTTCTTTGGCTTTTATTTTTTCCATAATCTCCTGTCTCTTCTCCTCTTTTTTCCTTCGAAGTCTTCCATTTAAGTCCATTAATACACCTCTGATTACTGCTTTATACGTGTCCCATACCTTGTTGGTTGGTACTTCTTGATTCATGTTGTACTGTATGAAGAATTTAGTCTCCCTTCTCAACATTTCCATATTTTCTCCCTCTTGCAACAAATCCTCATTTATTCTCCATCCTTTTCTCTTAGTTCTTTTTCCAAATTTCCACATAATTGGGTTATGATCTGAGCCTACCATGGGCATTATTTCTACTTCCTTAGTCCAAAGTACTAAGTCCTTTGAGGCCCAGATCATATCAATACGCGATAAGGTAGAATGTCTTGCAGAGAAAAAGGTATATTGTCTGCTTGTGGGATTCTGCGTTCTCCACACATCTTCCAACGCTTCCTGTTGCATTAATCCAAAAAAAGTCTTTGGTAATAATCCTCTTTTCTTTTGTGTAGTGGCTGATTTCTTATCCTGTTCCAAATTCGTAACTCCATTGAAGTCTCCTGCAAGTATTATCTGATCATATGAAAGTTCATCTAGTTGCTTCTTTAAATCCTCAAAAAAGCACTCTTTAGCTCCATTAGGTGCATATATTCCAATCACCAACACTTTCTTTAAATTCCAAATACATTCAACTGCTATAAATCTGGCTTCCCCATCTCTAATTATCACCTTTGGCTGCAGCTCTTCTTTTATATATAATACCACTCCCCTTTTTTTCTTTTTTGAGGCCGCTACAAATTCAATGCCCAATTTACTTACTTTAAGGTATTTTACGTCCTGATTTCTAATATGAGTCTCTTGTAAGCAAACTATATCACATTTCTGTTTTAATAGCCAGTGGAAAATGCTTTTTCGCTTATTAGGTGAGTTGAGTCCATTTACATTCCACGATAAAACTTTGCACCCCATATTCAAAGCCTTGTTGTTGGTAAGTCTTTTTCATTGTCCGTCATGAACCTTTCCATTTCCAATTCAGATCTGATGCGCTTTCTTACTCCTCCAAATTCAAAAGATATCCCTTCCGGTAATTCCCATCTATATCTTACTTTCATGTCTTTCAAAGTCTGGACTAACACTTTGTATTTTTTCCGGTCCAAGAGCACCGATCTGGGTAACTCCTTCATAATGATAATTGTCTTGCCATCAACTATCAGTGGATCTTGAAATTGCTTAGTCACTATCATTTCCCTTACATTCCTTGTCGTAAATTGCACTATCACATCCCTTGGTACCTTTCTCTGGGTCGCAAATCTGGAATTTATTCGGTACACCACATCCAGGAAAGCCACAACCTCCTCCTCCTCCTTTTCCAGGTATTCAGCTAACACTTCAGTCACCTGTTCTTGTGCTGTCTTTCCTTCTACTTCCGACAAACCTCGAAACCTCAGCTGCTTCTCCATGTATTTACTCTCCGCAACTGCCATTCTTCCCCTCATTACTCTCATATCCGTTCGCTGCGTCTCTGTAAGATTGTCCATCGCCTTCTCCACATCATTAACTTTTTGCTGCGCTGCCTGCAGGTCGGTTTGTATCGTCTCCATTCCCTTTTTTACTTCTGCCAGCTCATTTTTAACTGTCTCTTTGACATCTTTGACTTCTTTCACCAACTCCAATTTCGTTTCTTTAAGCTCCTTTAGCATTTCACAAAATTTGTTGTCCAAGTTCTCTATGGCTGCTTGCCACTCTTTCTTCGACATCGTGGGGCTTGATTTACCTCGCTCCCACGAGTCTGCACGTTTTCTTAGCTCCGTGGCGTCCAAATTGATAATCCTTTTAACTAATTTAAAAGTCCCGGTCCTTTAAATAAACAAAAATCGCTCCGAAAATCCAAAATGTCGGGCGTCTTTTCTCTATGGTTTCTCTGTACCCTTTTGCAATCCAAGATGTCCTACTTCCGCCCTTGCTGAAGCCAAAGCCCTTCCCTGTTCAAAAATGGCGATGCCCTTCTTCCTGTCTTCCAGTAGGGGCCGTCTCCTTCTGGCGACTCTATCACTATTACGTATTTCCTGTTTCCCGACTCTCCGCTGCAGCTCTCGCAATGGTAGAAATTTTCCCACAGCCTGCTATCGATTCTCAACCACAGGTATGATAAACAAATGTCCCTTTTCTTAAATTACTTCTTTTTACTTAGTCCTTTTTGCAATCTATTTCTTGCCGGGTTTCCCCCTCCTTATAGTAAGTCTGTTGCAGTTTAAAAAGTCCTTTTAAAACTTCGTTACTCTTAACAGTCCATCCCAATTCAGGAGATAGTGATCTTTACCTTTTCAAACGTCTTTCTGGGTTGTAATCACTGCTTCAATCTTAAGTTCTCTTTCCGTTTGTTTTCCCCCTGTTGAAGCTTGGGCACAAAGGTCTTATGCCAGCCGCACTGGCCCCGGGTCTGCCGCAGAGATCTATGCCGACCTGTCAAAGGGTGGGACCTCAAGGGTCGAGAGAGAGTCCTTAGCGCAGAGCCCCCCCCCTCGCCCGAGATCGACGCGCCCTGAGGTCTTTGAGCGTTCTTTGCCTGTTCTCCGCCTGAGAGCAGGTGGCCGGGGGCTATTTGTGCCCCTCCGGCCACTGAAACGGCAGCCCGGTCAGCTTTGCACTTAGAGCTGCGTTAGACCTCCATGGATCCCAAACCGGAAGTTGAGGAGTTATACAATTTTAAAGCTGACAATGAGGAAATTGAAATTGTCCAAGATTTTCTATTCCTTGGCTCAATCATCAACCAACAGGGAGACTGCAATGAGGAAATCAGGGGATTGAGACTTGGAAGAGCAGCTGTGAGGGAGCTAGATAAGATCCTCAAAGATAAAGATGTCTCTCTGGGAACCAAGATCAAGATAATCCAAACTATGGTATTCCCCATTATGATGTATGGATGTGAAAGCTGGACAGTGAAGAAAGGTGACAGGAAGAAAATTGATTCATTTGAAATGTGGTGCTGGAGAAGAGTTCTGCGGATACCACGGACAGCCAAAAAGACAAATAAGTGGGTACCAGATCAAATCAAGCCTGATGTCTCCCTAGAAGCTAAAATGACAAAACTGAGGTTATCGTACTTTGGTCACATTATGAGAAGGCAAGATTTTCTAGAAAAGTCAATAATGCTAGGAAAAGTAGAATGCAGTAGGAAAAGAGGAAGACCTAAAACAAGATGGCTGGACTCAATAAAAGAAGCCACGCCCTCCAGTTGGCAGGATCTGAGCAAGTCTGTTAATATAGGACGTTTGGGAGATCTTGTCTTCATAGGGTGACCATAGGTCCAAGGTGACTTGTTGGTACATAACACACATTCCCCATTAATATGTATGGATGTGAAAACTGGACAATGAAGTAAGCTGAAAGGAAGAAAACTGATTCATTTGAAATGCAGTGCTGGAGGAGAGTTTTGCAGATATTGTGAACTGCCAAAAAGACAAAAAACAGGGTTCTAGATCAAACCAATCCCAAATTCTCCCTAAAAGTTAGAATAACTGAACTGAGGCTATCGTACTTTGGTCAAACCATGAGGAAACAAGGCCCACCGGAAAATACTGTCATGCTAGGAAAAGTTGAAGGGAGTAGAAAAAGAGGAAGATCCAACGTGGAATGATTGGCTCGATAAAGGAAGCCACGGACTTCAGTTTTCCATATCTGAACAAGGGTGTCAATGAAAAATGAGTAAAGGCCACTGATTTTTTCCAGGGGATGTTTTTTCCATGTCAAGCTAGGACACACTTTGTTGGCAAAAACATCAAACAGGTGGATGCCCTATTTGAAAGCAAGGAAGCATCTGCAGGACATGGCAGAGGTTGGACACACAGCGCTGCCTTTTCCTCCTCTTATTGAAAGATCCCAGTTTCCTACAGTGTTTGGGTGTTGGAGGGGGGGGGCTGTAAAAATCTTGACTTCCTGCAAGCTGGAGATGTTTATCCAATAACATGGCACAAAGTTTTGCTGACATTTGAGAAAGCTGCAGCAGCAAAAAACATTTTTTTTAAGTTTTAGGTGGGTAGCCATGTTGGTCCACAGTAGAACAGCAAGATTTGAGTCCTATGGCACCTTAGAGACCAACAAGATTTTCAGGGTATAAGCTTCCGGGAGTATCTGAAGAAGGGAGCTTTGACTTGAAGATTCTCGGTAGTTATATACCGAGAATCTCATTCATCTCTTAAGGTTCCACTGGACTCAAATAAATCCATTCTTTTTTAAAAAAAATCCAAAATGGGTTTTGTTATTATCAGTACATCCGGTAGCACTTTTCATTATCCAAAATATATCATGACAATTCTCAAAACAATTGGTCAGATCAGGCTAACAAGAACATATGAAGCTGTCTCATCTGGGCTGGTCTTAGCTCATGGGCAACCAGGGCAGCTTATTTGGGCCCCATAATGAGAGGTCTGATTGCCCTTAGCTGACATGGGGAGGCAGGGGAGGAATAAAAACAGAAGGATCCCAATGCTGCCATTTGTGCCTGCCCTGTCTGGGGCTTGGACAGCTGGCTTCCTTTGACGTCCCCTGCTTGCCTCTCAGGGGACGGGGGCTGCCTTTTGCTTAGCCCTGGTGGGGTGGGCCAGCAGGGATTTCTCAGCAGGGTGGTAGCAGCAATACTTCTGGGGCCCTCTTGTGTATTGGGCTGAGTCAGGCCAGACAAGGCCTCTACTGTATCATATTAAATGTTATGCATTGTGTTGAGCTCCATAACATGCCAAGGTTCCTAACACACTTCATTCTCATTGGTTACATTGCCTGCACTTAACCCTCATTGGGTACATTCATACACATCTTCATTGGTTGCTTTCCGGGGGCAGCAGCCAATCAGTCCTCTCAAATAAAGACCAATCAATGGCCTGCCTGCTCACTACATTGTATATAGTTTATGCAAATGATGACATTCTAAAATACATGTTCTTATTGGTTGATGGCTATTATTGGGGCGGAGTTTCTGTGTATATAATGAGGGCTTCTGTTCAGCTAGTTAGTGTGTGTCTAGTGAGTAGTATTACACAAGACAGAACCTTTATTGGCATAACCGTAACAGTGTCGAAAACAGGCAGAGCCTGTTAATTGTTAAACATTCTAAACACACTTGTCCTCTTGTATACACGGTAAAGGAAGTTTGCCACCATTTCAGTGACTTCAACCTTGGTTGAGGCTAAAAAACTCACTATCTTACTCTCAACAGATTTGCCTTCCAGCGATTGCAGTAGGTAATCCAAATAAAATGCACGTAAATCATCATAAAATCTGCACGATAAAAGTACATGGGCAGTATCTTCAATTTCCAACATCCCACAGGGGCATAACCTTTCTCCAAATAGGATGTTTTTGAATCTCCCAAATAGTACAGCAGAAGGGAGCACATTAAAACGGGCCAACATAAATGCCCTTCGAATACAGGGATCGATTGAACAGGAAAAATACTCTGCTGGCGCATCACTAAATGGAATCCCCCATTGAACAGGAGAGCAATGTCCCAAAGTGAGGCTTCTAAGGTCTTGCATCTCCATGTCAATTAGCCTCTGTTTAATCCTAACAAAAGCATTCTCTAGTGAGTAGTATCTGCTGTCATCTGTCTGTTCTGGCTTGCAATAAAGAGCATTGTTTTGACTGAAATCACTCTGGGCTGCAATCATTCTGAGCTCTAGGCTCAGTACACAATAGATTGTGAAGGCCTATGGCCACATACAATAAATTCGCAATACAATACAATACAGTACCCAATAGGCCCCATCCTGGCCTTTTGGCCAGGGCCCCAGAATCACTAAGACCGCTCCCTGTACTGTATCTGGAATCAGACTGCTGGTACCATCCAGTTTAATATGGACCGACGAACAAAGCAATAAGACTAGGATTACAGAATACTGGTAAACCCCTATGGTATACCTACAATAACTGTTGCCCTGGACTATAAAAGTGCTCTCCTGAGATGTTCAGTCTATCACCATTTTAATATCTCTCTCTTTTTAAAAATTCTCTCTTTAATATTACGGTTTTGAATATCATGTGGAATAACAGAAGTGTGGGAGCCATCTTGACTTGCTCACCACCAAGAATGCACACAAATGGGCAGCTGCCAATTTGACCCATACATTAATCTTGAACACAGAAAAAAGTGGACCAAGTGAGTGTAGAATGTTGAACTGGGGAGGTTTGGGTTCAAATCCTCGCTCTGTGACCTTGGGCCTGTCCCCCTCTCTCAATCTAACTTACCTGACAGGGTTGCTGCGAAGATAAAACAGAGCAGGTGAGAACCATGTCCGCTGCCCTGAGTTTCCACAGAGGAAGAACAATATAATATGAACTAGATAGTCTTTTAAAAGCACATACATGATTACCGCAAACAGTATGATCCCTTTAAATAGGTATACCTGTAGAAAGAATAAAGGAGTAAAATTCCTAGATTTGTGGTGTTGAAATAACTGGGGTGTTGTTGTTAGAGATAAGCATTTTTATTGTAATCTGAGTTTTGCCTCTTACGTATAGGTTATTGGGAATGAGTTGGAGTGAATAATCATGAGGCAACGCAGATACTATGAGACAGTGAGAGAATAATGGGACTTCTATGAGTCAAACTGGCAGAGACTCACAACTGGCAGATTGCAGGTGCTACAGAAAATGAGACACTTGGTGGTGGGGGGGGAAGATGCAACACTTCTCGGCAGTTCGGAGAATCCCTCTATGACTTAACTCTGTTTACAGAGAAGCCTAGCCTTCTTTAGTCCCCTCTTCAAGAAGTCCCTGTAATATTTGCCAGGCTGCCTTCCTTCCTGTTATCAGAGGGAGAGGCATTTACATGGCCGTTCTTGAATGAGAAATCTCAGGTCCTGAATGGGAGTATTGTTTACGTGACACAGAAGGGGCATTCCTGCTTCCAGTATCAGAAGAAAATTTCTAGAAATCCAGAAAAGGCTGGACTACAAAGTTTTCATTTAATGAATCATAATCTGTCACTTTGCTTCCCGGGATGTGATACATGATATTGGATAACATCATTGTGTAAGAAAGAGGTCAGGTTACCTAGCTGCATTCTCGTATTACTTATTATTGATACTGATGTTTACTCCAAGGGGTAAACTGAGAAAATGAGAAAAATGTCATGGAGTGTAGGAGCTTAAAAAACCCTTCTAGTTGTTCCATTATCCCCAGAAAAATCAGGTCTCCCTGATCGTTAGAAACACACACACACACACCGTAGTGCAAGCAAGCCAAGTCGTTCGTTCAGGAAGATGTTGACTCAGGAATTCAAACTTTAAACCCCAGCCAAGGAATCAGAAAAAATGACCCTCTAATTTAGCCATCATCTCAGTATGCAGGGCTCATTTCGAGGGGGAATGCACAGGAACATAATTCTGGCCGTTCCCCAAAGAGGTCACGTGTCAGGTTGCCCCGCCCACCTGATTCTTGGCCATTTTGGGCCCATTTCGGCCTGGATTGGGGCCGAAACAGTCCAGATCGGGCCTCTGATGGGTGGTGGATCACTATCCCGCTCATCAGCGGCCCGATCCTGTCAATTTTGGGCCCCTTTTCAGCCATTTTCAGCCCCTTTTGCCATTTTGGGCCCAATTTCGGCCCTGAATGGCCAGGATTGGGTCCAAAACAGCCAGAATAGGTGATGTCAGGGGGTGTGGCATATGCAATTCAGTTATACTAATGACACACTTCCGGTGATGTCAAGAGGCGTGGCATATGCTAATGAGTTATGCTAATGAGTTATGCTAATGAGTTCCTCCAGCTCCTTTTCTACGAAATGACCCCTGTCAGTATGTATAAAGCAGAAAACACAATAAGCAGTGGGGAAGCTTAAAGACAGCATTTTCTAAAAAAAACATAAAGAGTTAAGTTGCATTTGACTGTCCCTGCAGCCCTAAACTGAATCAGGGCCTTTCCCATTCTTGTGGCTTTTTTTTAGGTTAACAAGAAACACATCACTAGACCATATTATGGTATTGCATAATTTGACCAATAGAGAAGTTTTATTTGTTCATTTTATATTAATGACATTGATAATGATGTGTGTGGAGGGGAGAACATAGCATGCTGCTTTTGATGGGGCTCTTGAACCAAGTTCAAGATATCTTGTGTTTTGAAACTTTGGAGAAAATTCTGCTGTAATCAACGGTCATGTCATGTCCTCATGTAGCCAAAGTCACAGTTAAAAGTTTAGTGCAAAATTCCACTTTACAGTGAAACGCATGATGTGAAATTTTCAGTGTGTTTTAAGATTCTCCCTAAGCAGAATTTTAAAACCAGAAACGTAACACTTCCCCTACTGTTGTGGGGAAAGAAAAGAGGAATAGAGTTCCCTTAAAGGTCAAACTACAGTATACGTTGGAGTATGACCAAAACTCCAGATTTGTAATTTGATTCTTGACAAGAGAGTATAAGGTTTTGCATGTAAATAAGTTATTGTACTTTATTTCTGCTGGTTAACGTGAGGGTTTTATTTATTTGTGACGTGAGTTTAAATACAAACCTCTGATGTGAAAAGGAGCAGGGCTGGATGAGTGAGCGAAGCGATCAATGGTAGCTGTACCCTAGGGTGACAGAGTGAAGTGCAGTTTTTAGTCAAGGTACTGGGAAAAAGTGTTCATTCTCTCAAGTTCAGTGAATCTATGTAGAGTTCTGAGAAATTCTATCTAAGTCAAGCAAATTGTGTGTCAGCCTGAGTCAGTCTGCGTGTGTCTCAGGGCCGAACTACAAGTGACACCTGACACTTGTAGGACACTTTTCAGCTTCCCTCATGTTTTGATGGGAAATGTAGGCAGCTTGGCGGAATGTTGGACAAGTGACAGCTGAAAAGTCCATTGGACAGCAGTCAGAGAGTCAAGCTGCAAGACCAGGACGCCTACATTTCCCATCAAAACTTGAGGGAAGCTGACAAGTGTCCAACAAGTGTCAGGTGTCACTTGTAGTTTGGCCCTCAGAGAGAGATAAGCTGTGTGGAAAGGCCTGTGTGAATCTATGTCCATGTGGATGAGAGAAGAGTTTATTCTGTTAGCAAAGAGCTGGATGAAAAATGAGTATGCGTGACTGTGTCTGTGAACATACCTTGAAGAAAATAAAATTATTTTAGAAACTACCAAGCTTATGAACCTATTCTGAAACCAATACTGCAACCATTCACACTTATGTACCTATACATAAATTCCACTTTTGATTAAGCAAAAAAAGATCCCTTCATTTCCTCACAGCCACTCCTGTGTGCTGACCATTCTGTCCTACTACCATCTATAAATAAGTCTTCTGATAATACCAGTTAAACAGAAGAAATCTAAGGCAAAAGCCTTTGGTGGCAGTGAAAGCCTTTTGGGTCACACAACAGGGCAAAGTGCTAGAGGTGGAGTTGGCAGTGGAATTCAAACCCTCAGTGTGTTCTTGGGGTAAAAAGGCCTAGATAAAGTAGAGAACACTTGAAGATCTTGAGAACTGGAGAGCCAGTTTGGTGTAGTGGTTAAAAGCACGGGACTCTAATCAGAAGAACCGGGTTTGATTCCCCATTCCTCCACTTGAAGCCAGCTGGGTGACCTTGGGCTATTCACGGCTCTCTGGAGCTCTCGCGACCCCACCCATCTCACAGGTTGTGTTGTTGTGGGGATAATAATGACATACTTTGTAAAGCGCTCTGAGTGGGCATTAAGTTGTCCTGAAGGGTGGTATATAAATCAAATGTTATTATTATTATTAAGATCTGAGTGTGTTGAAAAAAGTTGGTTGTGACCAGAGCCCTCCTGAGGTAAAAATTTACGGTAAAGAAGGAGAAGTTGTAATAAAGGTACAAACAAAAAAATGTCACAAGGGGAAAGGACAAGCTTAAAAGGGATAACCGGTCTTTCCCTTCACTCAAAACAGTGTTTAAAACATTTCCAAGTGGAGATGTAGCAAGGAGGAGTTAATCACTACATCTCCAACACTGCAGCCCCAATCTAGATGTCCCCATGGCTGCTTTTTAGAACCAAGTGACACATCTGGTCACATGACTCCAACGTCTCACAGAGCTTGCCCCTTAGAATCCAGATGCAGTCAGATTCTTCTAGCTTAACTGACAAAATCATTCAGGGTTACGTGTGCGGAGAGGTTAAATTCCTTCTCTGATCCAAACTGGAGGTCTGGGGAGCTGCTAGTCTTCCAAAAACTGTGAGAAGATCCAGAACAGCTCATATATTTGCATGGGAGAAAATGCTTCCAACAGAGCACAGTGAAGAATGACAGGAGAGGGTTTGTTCGTTCATTCATTTCTCTCTCTTTCTCTCTCTCTTTCCCACTCACACACACTGCTACAGATACACACACCCCTCTTCCTTTAAAAAGTTCCTCAGCCCACCATTCACTTTACACAAAAGTAGGGAGCTGATCTGTGAATATGGAAATACATGTAGCCAGGGCTTTTTTTCTAGGAAAAGAGGTGGTGGAACTCAGTAGTGGAACTCAGGACTGCACAATGACGTCACTTTGGGTCAGCTGGAACAAGGGGGGAGTTTTTTAAAGTTTAAATCACCCTTGGCAAAAATGGTCACATGGCCGGTGGCCCCGCCCCCTGATCTCCAAACAGAGGGGAGTTTAGATTGCCCTCCGCACACAGCGCACGGCGCGAAGGGCAATCTAAACTCCCCTCTGTCTGGAGATCAGGGGGCAGGGCCACCGGCCATGTGACCATTTTCAAGAGGTGCCAGAACTTCGTTCCACCACGTTCCTGCTGAAAAAAAGCCCTGCATGTAGCTGTTCTGGTTTGAGTCCTTCACAGCTGGCACTATGCAAGCTGGTTCAAGGCATTCAGTTTAAACCAGCACAGGAAAATCTATCTCAGGGAGCTCTTATTAAGATCCGCTTCTCAAATCCTGGTCTCTGTGCCCCTTTAGGGCATGACTAGAGAAAGGGTGTTTTTTGTAGTGACACCTCACTTCTGGAATGCCCTCCCCTTTGAGGCTCACCTGGTGCCTGCTTTACTGTCTTTTAGGTACGGGGCCAAAACACACCTTTTTACCCAGACTTTTAATTAGGGGTTTTCTCTTACCAGTTTTTAAAAAGTATCAGTTTCTGCTTTGGTAGTGGATGGAAAGTGCTGTCCAGTCATAGCTGGCTTATGGCGACCCCTAGTGGGGTTTTCAAGAGAAGAGACCTTTAGTAGTGGTTTGCCACTGCCTGCTCCTGCATAGTGACCCTGGACTTCCTTAGTGATGTCCCATCCCTGCTTAGCATCTGAAATCGGATTCACTCTAGCCTGGGCCATTCAGGTCATGTTTCTGCTTTAAAGATAGTTTTTATGCTACTTATATCCAATGGCTTGTTTTTCTATTATTACTTGTTTTAATCATAAGCCGCCTGGAGCAGGACTCTGAAGCAGCAACACAGAAATCCCCTAAATGAAGAAATAAAAATAAGTCAATTGGCCGGTGTGTAGGCGGAAAATAACCTCATGAAAGTGACACACAGCCGTCATGCCGACGGCCAAAGAGAAAGTCAGAAATCTCACGTGAGGCTACTTCCCTCAGGAAAAAAAACACACACACACAAAAGCAGTCTGCTGCACAATGACAAAGTGGCACTGTGCTTATCCTTTGTAACACTCCACCCACATCAGAAAAACGCACACATCCTTCTACAAGCCAAGTATGAGGAAGTGCACCCTTTCCACTTGCTGTAAATAGGAGAGACGATGCGGCTAGCTGGGGGTGAATTCCCATACAATAAACCCAAGTTCTTCAGAAGCGTTTATGAATTTGGAAAGTGGCAAACCACCACGAGAATGGATGAAACTCCTAGTTGACCCTGGCTGCACATCATCTCATCCATCAGTCTCCCCTCCCCAGGCTCCACCCCCAAGTCTCCAGGAATTTCCCAGCCTAGAGTTGGCAACCCTGCTGGTAACAAACTCTTCTCACCCACCGAATGAATACCAGTTAAGAAACAATAGCTTGAAAAACTGCTTCTTTTCTTTGTTCCCAACTACTAACTCGTGCCTGGAATACAAATAGTTTCCAAGACTGAGGGCCAAGCTACAAGTGACGAATGACACCTGAACGGCAAGTGGATCGAGTGGCAAGCAAGTGGAGGGCAAGTGTACAGGGAGGAATACACTTGCCGTTCAATTGTCATTCATCACTTGTAGTTTGGCTCTGAGATAAAAGGTTTGGCAATCCAAAGCAAGCGATGCACAAAGCCCTAGGTAATATAAAATGTAGATATGAAAAACTTTTGGATTCAATTAGCAGGACAGGTTCACACCAACTATCGGTGGCATGTTTCTGCCTGCAAAGTGATTCTGGGTTTTTGTTTTATTTATTTGGAAGTGATTGTAATATTATAGCTCAGTAAATTTCAAAGCAATGTACAAAAAAAACCCTTCTAAGAATACAAAAATAGTCTGAAAACTCAACAAGCAAATAAATGCAAAACCAGCAGAACTAAATTAAACATCAACTCATTAACAAAGACAGATTCAAGAAGGAAAATTCCTTCTTGAAGGACAGCAGAGAAACTTTCCTCCTATTGCAAAACATTGGAGATGTAGCAGAAAAGGCCCTGTTTCCCATAATGGCTAGTGTATTCCGCCCTTCTCTCAGCAAGATAACTTTGATAGATATGATGTTTGGGGTAGAGTGGAGGAAGATGTCCATTTGGCAAAAGGTATTCCATGAAGGTAGTCAAGACATAGGAAGATGAGTGCATTCAAAGGGCAAAATTAACATTTTGAGTTGTGCTCAGAAATACTTTGACAACCAATGAACCTGTCTTACAGTAGACGCCATATGATAGTTCCATCTGTCAGCAGGACAATGGTGGATTTCCAATACCAAGTGAGCTTCTTGGACAGTCTACAAGCACAGTCCCATACAGAAAGCATCACAGTAGCCTAACCGAGAAGTCACCGGAGCACAAATGACAGAAGAGAGTCTTGGTTAACAATCCAACCCAATATCATCCCGCACTCCTAGGGCACGATTGCTTTTCAGAGCCAAGAGAGGACGGACTACAGTTCAGAAGCAGAGCACATGCTTTACATTTTAATCTGCGGCATTTCCCATTAGCAGATAGTGGTGGAAGATCTTCTGTACCTGAAACTCTAGAACCTGTTCCTGATTGCAGCAGATAAAGTTATGCCAGATAGACCGACTGTCTGACTTGTACAGATTACCAACAGGAGAAAAAAGTCCTGTCCCTTTAATCAAAGCTGAATGCACAGAAATGGGCAGTTGAAGCTTTTCATAGCAGGGATATAAATACCATCGCCTGGTAAATCGTATCCCACCAAGCCTCTCTTAAGGAGGCAAGAGATTTTTCTCTCCGCCTGTTGGTAATCGTACATATTCTGACCAAAGCAGGTTCATAATCAATAAAGGAAACAGCCATATAACTATGAATGGCTATATGTGACATTTCTGCAGGGCTTTTTTTCTGGAAAAAGAGGTGGTGGAACTCAGTGGGTTGCCCTTGGCGAAAATGGTCACATGGCCAATGGCCTCGCTGAGTGGCACGGAGGTCAATCTCAACTCCCCTCTGTCTGGAGATCAGGGGGTGGGGCCATTGGCCATGTGACCAATTTCAAGAGGTTCCAGAACTCCGTTCCCCCGCGTTCCCCCTGAAAAAAAGCCCTGCATTTCTGTATTTCTTTTCTACCCAGATTGAATGCATATTTCTGAGCAAGAGGAGAGCGCTAGACCAGAGGCACAGAGTATGGGCAAGTTGCCCAGGCACCCCACTAGACTGTGGAGCTTTATAGTTTCCTAATTAATCATTAAAAGTTTTTAAAATGCCAGTATTTCATATACTTTACCTACCAACAACATTTGGGGGCAGATGTGAGAGAAGAGTCCAAAGCCTTTTTTCCCAGGCCTTGTGTTACCTGTTTGTAGTCCCAAAGAGGATGTTTGCTTTAAAGGTGTTCCAGGATATGAGCAAAAATATACAGGATATGAGCAAAAACCTATGCTTTAAGTAGATGTTCCTGTAAACCACAAGCAGAGTGTATGGTCTTACTGACCCAGTGAGCAAAGACATTCCAATGGAAAGTAACCAATGACTCCAACATCATTCATAGAACCATGGCATTTCTGTAGGAAAGACATTTCTCTTGAAGGCTATAATCAAGCCAATTAGCCATGGCTCAAGTTTCCTCTGACTTCCTTAAAGCTTACACATTCCAGACCTACCGGCTGCTGCTGCTGCAGCTTCCAAGTGCTAGATAAAAGTTTGGGAGTTTGGATAACTTTTTAAGTTATCCACCATGAGGACTTACCCAGATGTATAGGAGATGTTTTGTAAAAACGTTGCTTTCTGCAAAACACAACGCATGCCTCATTTTGGTGATCAACTGGGGGACTGTGGAACAGGGCAAAGATTGCCTGTTCTTGAGTTTATAAAATTATGCAAAGGCTCGAGAAAGCAGATAGACTAAACTGCATTTCCCTTTCCCATAATCCTGAAACTAGGGGGCGTCCAATGAAGTAGTTAGGAAATAGGTTTCTGGACAGACAAAAGGAAATACTTCTCAATGAGTATTTAAATGGTGGGATTCTCAGTGCAGCATGGGCTACGAACACATGAGCGAAACCCTTACACGGGCTTTCTCTGTGGTGGCCCCTACCCTGTGGAATGGCCTGCCTGAGGAGGTCAGGAGACCCCCCCCCACTCTCCTAGCTTTCCACAAGTGATGCCAAACCAAATTATTCAAAAAGGCTTTTGTATTGTAGGGACTCTCAGATGCTTCACAAATGAGTTAAGGACCATAGACTTCACCACTATGTTGCCTTACGTACTAACTGTTGTCTTAAATATGTACTCCTATGAGCTACCTATGCTTCATGTGGTCTAATGTCAGTCCTAGAATTGCTTATGTTCTGTTTCAGCATTTCTTCAACTCTGTATTGGATTCTTACTAATGCTATGTCTTTGTAAAATCGTGTTTATTTACCCGATGGCATTGTCTATGGAAATGTCCTTGAAACTGGCTGCACTAATCTCACGCTGTGTAATCTGCCTTGAATCTCAGTGAGAAAGACGGATTATAAATAAATAAATAAATAAATAAATAAATAAATAAATAAATAAATAAATAAATAAATAAATAGCTTTAAAGGCTGCTTAGACAGATTCATGGAGGAGAAGTCTATGAATGGCTACTAACCATAGCACATAAAGGGAACCTCTGTATTCAGAGATTCAATGAGCTCCATGGCGCAGAGTGATAAGCTGCAGTACTGCAGCCCAAGCTCTGCTCACGACCTGAGTTCGATCCCGGCAGAAGCCGGGTTCAAATAGCTGGCTCAAGGTTGACTCAGCCTTCCATCCTTCCGAGGTTGGTAAAATGAGTACTCATTATGATAGACCCATTCATAGTCATAGGACAGCCAAATTCACTACGCCCAGCTGCCCCAGGGATCCAGAAACATCTGAGGTTGGAATTTCCAGGAGACCTAAAGTACATCCCTTATTCCAGAACCTCATAGCCACATGCACACATGTTGTGCACACATACCATGCCTAGCTGGGGCTTGAAGCAATAGACAAATAACTGAGCCAAGAATGCAGCATCGGAGAGTAATGCAGATGGCTTTGTGTGCCAAGTACCTAGACCAGACAGTTGGTGGGTTAGGAATCCACGTAGCCATTTTTACTCCAGTCAATTGTGACAAAACTTTATTGAAATGCCCTCTTTTTCAAACCAAATACAAAACAGTCCGTTTTTCTGCGACTATATAATATATATATATATATATTTGTATACATACAAACATGGCAACCTATCAAGTCCATTAATAATCTATAAGTTATATTAAAGTGCTTAGAGGGAAAAAAATAAAAGCTTTTCTTCACTGGCTGCCAATGAAGGAATATAGGATCTTTGAAACAATATATGAAGAATGTGTAGTGCAAATAAGGTAATGTCTCCTTGTCTTGGAAGCACAGATGTGGAGGACTTCAAACTTCCACTTAGCCAAAAGGAGAACATAGTTTAATTTCACAGTTTATCTCAAGAATGCAATTCAAAACCAGACATGAGCCTGGCTTGAGAGATGTCTCCATGGACAACAAAGAGAAACAAGGAAATGAGTGTACTGCGCACACACAAATAATAATAACATTCGATTTATATACCGCCCTTCAGGACAACTTAATGCCCACTCAGAGCGGTTTACAAAGTATGTCATTATTATCCCCACAACAAAACACCCTGTGAGGTGGGTGGGGCTGAGAGAGCTCTGAGAGAGCTGTGACTGACCCAAAGTCACCCAGCTGACTTCAAGTGGAGGAGTGGGGAATCAACAGAACAGAGAACACATTGAGACAAAATATGAGACAAAATTCTCTTCTTCAAGTAAGTTCCATATGGCAAAGTCATTCCTTGAAAGTGCTTTGCCATGCAGAACAGATTTTGTAATGCAGCTGAAAAGTTGTGGGGTTTTTTTTTTGTTTAAGTCTGTGGAAGCCCAGAGAAAGGCTCCTCCCATTCCACCAGATCCACCTGACAGTCAACGGAGAGACAGCTACCCACATTTGGCCCCAGTTGCAAATCTGTTTTGTCCTCCAACTCAAAATCTTCTTACTCATAATTTAAGTCCCATTAATTTCTTAGAATGTCCAGATAAGAATTGCAACGTACGAACTAACGAGAAAAGTAAACATATATCAAATGTATTGTTTGAAAGGTTTCAGATTCACTATATATAGGACCCCCAATCTCACCAAGGCAGCAGAGGTCTCTATCTTGTTCTAGAGCTAGGCATCAATGGAATTTTAACACAACGTAGCCTTCTTTGTGGTGGCCCCAATATATTATGGAATGGAATGGTCAATTACGGAATGACTGGTCAAAGCCATCATTTATTGCCCTTGAGAAAGTCAAAATAGAAGATGACTTCAAATAGCAGCCCTGATTGGAAATTTATTTGGAATGACTGGAAGGGGCTGACTGGGGTGGAACATGGTGACCCTATCACATGTAAGGACTCTGTTCATATGGAGTCTACACGTATGCATCACCAAACATGCTTAATCAGGTCTCATGTGAACAATATGGAACCATCCATTCTTTGGTAGTGCCGTGAGAAAACCCTATAGTCTGAAGAGAGTTAGCAACTGAGGTTTCTTCATTTCAGCACGCGCCTCAGATTTCTATTATTATTTTCCTCTTTGGGAAAAGGATCCCATCAACCTCTTTCAAGAAACGTGTGAGGGCAGAGATGGAAATGTAATAAACTTTTCTACCACTGGAAACAAAGACAGGAGATTTCCGCACTCTGAGGATCTATTGCACGGAAAACTTGTCTTGTACAGCTCATGTTCTTGCACCTGACTGGAAAAATGAGAAGACAAGAAAAGGATGGGGAACACTCACAAAAGAAGCCACATGCTGTGGGAATTTACACTCACAAAATTACTCAAGTTTGCCAAATGGACTTGCAAAGAACTGGGGACAATCTGTGTGCAGGGAGGGCAGCAGAAGGCAGCCCATTTGTGGAGAAGCCACTTAGCACTTCCCGAGAGCCCTGCAAAGAATT
The DNA here is from genome assembly GCF_028583425.1 of Eublepharis macularius. NCBI lineage: Eukaryota > Metazoa > Chordata > Lepidosauria > Squamata > Eublepharidae > Eublepharis > Eublepharis macularius. The sequence goes on along the minus strand of NC_072807.1, from coordinate 33,747,572 downwards.
ATGGGGATCTGAATTATGGAATCTGAACCTGATCCATTAAGGCATTTCTCAGGGGCATATCTTCAAAGACCACTAAGGCATCATAAAACCAAGTTACAAGATCCCACCTATGCTTCTTTCCTGTGCAAGAATAAGACACGTTGGTAGATCAAGTCAACCATGCAAGATTACTCCCTTTACAGCTTTTGTGACATGGGCCCCGGAGACTTCAATCACATCACTCATGGTTACAAAGCATTCCTCTTTTGCACCAGAGTAAGGCAAGACAGTGGATGTTCTAAATCATGTCAATAGCACATGGCAGTGCCAAGTCAGTTTCCCTGCCCTGCACCTAAACTCTTGTCCTGTGCTTCAAAGTAATCTTTCACTGGTGCCACTGAGTCAGTAAGTTAGGGATAGTGGCACCTCTTCCTAAGAAATGACATGCACCCGAAGCACTTCAGAAAGCTTTGCTTCGGTATTTCCGAATTGGCTCAACAATGCTGGAGCCAATTTGGGAACACCGAATCTACCCAAATTGGGCCCGATTTGGGTTAAAAACCTGAATCAGAACCCCGAGGTCCACAGCCCTATGACATGCCCTATTTTTTGTTTTGCTTGTGAGCCGCAAAGTCTGGGGTACCATCAACTTAATTAGTCAGTTACTGATGCTGAACCCATGCCTGGAAGTGGGAATAGATTGGACAAGGGCTAAGAAACTGAAGTTCAATCCAGGTAAGAGACTGATGGATAGCAAGAGAGCCAGTGAGGGGTTGGGAAGTCAGTCTCTTCCAGAAGGGATTGCATTTCCCCTAAAGAAGGAGGTTAGCAGCTTGGTCACACTATTTGGTCCACATCTACAGATGAAAACTCTCTGGAATGTAGCGCCCTTGCCCAATTTTTGTTGGCCACAAGCTATGTGCCTGAGAGGCAGGACTTGCACACACAGTGATCATGGCTGGGTTAGATTAATGTAATGAGCTCCTGTTGGGGCTTCCCTTGAAGACTGTTCTGGAGGTACAGTTAGTACAAGATGAATGACTGCCAGCAGCCTTGCATTATAGGAAATTTATTTTGATGCTTTTGCAAACAACGATGCTGATTGCTAATTTGCTTTGGGGCCCAATTCATAGTACTGGTTATATTGCATTTAAAGCCCACCCGTGTGGGATTCAGGGCTTCTTGCTCTCGTGCGAAGCTGCACATTAACTGAAGTTGCCCTCAGAGACGCTACTCTCTGTACCCCCCCCCCCACTCAAGAGGGGCTATAGGATCTTTCTTGATGTCACACCAGACGTCTGAACAGTATCCATACAATTATACACCTGACAGAGCCTTTTTTTTTGGTGCCAGTCAGTGATTTTTTTCTAAAAGTAGGCACTGTGTATGTACATATTTAGTTAGCTTATTACCCATCAGTTATCATCTTTAATACTAAAAAGTCTTAATATAGTTTACCAGTCTCTACTGTTTCAATAACATCCTATCTGAAGAAGTGAGCTGTGGCTCATGAAAGCCACAAATTTTGTTAGTCTTATTGGTGCTATTGGACTCTTGCTCTTTTCTACAATAACATGGATGTTTTTCTGCAGTTATTTTTTATGCCCACAGTCTGATTGCTGATTTTAAGGCAGATGCTTCTTAACCATTTGCACTTCCGCTATTATCATTGTTCCTTTTAATTATTATTTTTTAAAAAAACACATTTCAACCAAGAACTGTAAACTGCCTTGGCAACCGATCCATTGACAGTGCGGAATAGAAAACTAGCAAATAACTTAAAAAAATAAATACATAAATATATGTAACAGTCTTTGGGGCTGCAGCTTTTCCAGGCCCTCACCTCGAATACATGAGAATTACTTCTCAAACGCCACCCTGGGAGATCCCAGAATTTTAAACAACGCTGCACAGTTATTCATATTGACAGGAGTGGTAGGAAAGTTGGTCATCACTTGAGAAGAAAGAAAACCACCACCCCATGCAGTAGTCCGAGCCAGAAAGAAAAGGATGCTGTGGTGGCCCAGTTACCAGGTGGCATCAGCAGTGTCTGGGGGCTATATGGCTGTTCAGTCTTCTGGGAGTGAGAGGGATCCGTGGCTATTGGGTAATTTTTCATCATCACTATATTTTGATCTCTAGAAGTTTCCATCAGACACATAGTCACAAGCGTCTGCTTAAACCAGTCCTCCTGGGAAACACAGGAATAGTTGCCATAAGATTCTGGAGAAATCTGGTCTATAAAATGCGTGCAGGGATTAACACCGTGGGCACAACGTGCAACTATCTTGTCCTTATGGAACCAGGCATATGTGGCATGATGAGATTCGAGGGAGCAATTCAGATAGTAGCGAGATGATGGTAGGACATGTTCGCAAGACGTCTCTCTAGCCTCTCCTGGAGAAGAGATATTTCAAAAAGAAGAAATGGTGAAAGGACACGATGCATCTGAGGGCCTGCATCGTTTGCAGCTCCACTTCCCACATGGGAGGAAGCTTTAGTCAAAGTTGAATCAACATGGTGAACGTTGCAGCCAGCTGGTAACTTTGCTCTGTTTAATTTATTGTTTTAATTCTTTAATTTAATTTAATTTAATTCCTGACAACATTTTCCTTTTGAATTCATCTTGAGTAATGATGACAGCTGGGCCATTTTCACATGTCTTAACCGTCGCACAAAGCTCACGGAATGACAGCGTCTTCATGGTGCGATTTCTCATCATGATTCCATTTCGTGGCACAATTTCTGACATCATCGTGCCACAAAATGGAGTCATGATGGGAAATCGTGCCATGAAGACACCGTCGTTCTGTGAGATCTGCGTGATTTTGCATGACGGTTAAGACATGTGAAAATGGCCCTGGTCTAGAAGGAAACCTAGAGGTTGTATGTGGTGTTTAGCTTCCATTTTGATTAGCTTTTATTCCTATTTCTCCTACTACTAACGGAATTTCAACTGAACAGAAGTTTTAATTGAACTGAGGGCCAAACTACAAGTGACGCCTGACACAGGTTGGACACTTGTCAGCTCCCCTCAAGTTTTGATGGGAAATGTAGGCAGCTTGGCGGAATGTTAGACAAGTGACAGTTGAAAAGTCCATTGGACAGCAGTCAGAGAGCCAAACTGCAAGACCAGGACGCCTACATTTCCCATCAGAACTTGAGGGAAGCTGACAAGTGTCCAACCTGTGACATTCGTGACTTGTAGCTTGGCCCTGAGTCATGTTATTTAAAGCTCTGATATACTTCTGACAACCATAGGACATAGATACCTTTTCATCTGCCTTTAGCAGTGAAAAGGCCCAAAGTGAATTTGTACCACAAGGACCTTTTCTCTCATCTTAAACATTCACGGAATGCTGGCGGCTCTGTCACGCCATTTCTGACATCACCATTTCTAAAACGGAGGCAGGCAGTTATGGTTCCTTTTTCATGGCACCACAGAAATGGAATCACAACTGCCTGCCTCCGTTTTGGAAATGGTGATGGCAGAAATCAGTTGACAGAATGGGTGTTTAAGACATGGGGAAACAGCCCAAATATGAACAGTTTTGGGGTATTGCCGGGAGGCAAAGTATCCTGTTCGACTTAATGGTCACTCCATTAAAGAAAACAAAGGCCTAGCCTAACACGCAGAGGCACTCCCTTCCATATGAAAGAAATAGAGGGTGTTCACCACCCTTAGGCTGTAAATATTTGCATGAAAAGTTATCTACTTACCTGCTGCTCAATTAAATCAATACTGTCTTATAAACAACTTAATCATCATGAATTATTCTTATGCAACAATCCAGCTTTGGATAATCTCAGGTGGCCCTCCGTCACTGGAGATTTTTTTATGATTGAGCTCCACAGGATGAAGAACTGAGTCAATCACGAAGGGTGTTCATGTGCATGCACATATTCTGGTTTTGCTTTTTCCTTTCAAAAGACAAGATCAAGCCAAGGAAGAGGTGGACACTTTGCTCAGGTGTCTTTTGAAGGAGAAAGCTTTAATTGATGCACATGTGTACTCTTCATGATGTAGTATGTGTATGGTGCGTATATTGTATGGGAGCAAAATTGCAAAAAAGCGAATCTTTCAAGGTTCGCTCCTGAACTGAGAGGTAGCAGTACCAGGGCCTCACCCAGAGATTGGTGGACCATAAACAAAACAGGAAATGCATCACAAAATCTCGGAAGGATGCCAGCTATGGGCCAAGCTACAAGTGATGAATGACACTTGAATGGCAAGTGGAGGACAAGTGAACAGGGAGGAATACACTTGCCATTCCAGTGTCATTTGTCACTTGTAGTTTGGCCCTATGTAATCAGTTGGGCATGCACGAGGGCTGGTCCATCAACCCAGCTCTTTGTGTTGATCTTGATTAGTGAACCGATATAGCTATAGGCCAGCTGCGTTTGAGAAGCAAAAAGGCTGTCGGCGACGAATCATATTTTGTGATCAGTACCTGTGTCACTGCTGTGTGCATCACAGCTGTTTTGAGAGACGTCATGGGATAGAGACTGCGACGATTTTCTAAAAAGGGAAATGAGAAAGAAAGCCAGGTCAAAATTCTAGACCCAAAATAAGACTGGTCTGTTCCCATAATTCCAGTGGGGTAGTGGTTGCTCGTCTACTGTAGCAAAACAAAACAGAAGTCCAGAGGTACCTTAAAGTCTAACATTTATTCTAGTATCAGCTTTTGTGAGGCAGACTCTGAAGTAGAAAGCAGGACTTTGGATGATGAACTAGAAAGCCATCTTGCCGAGAACATGAGAAGTCATGCTGCACAGGGAAAGGTGTGGAGAGAGAGAGAGAATGTGGAGGCCACGGCTGAACACATGAACTCAAATGACTAAGGATGTGCATGACTGGGCATACCTGGTGGTATAAACAGAAGTGCATGTCCCATTGATCCATCCACAGTAAGGATCTCTCGCCAGGACGCAGCTCGCACAGTTGCCCTTATAAACCTCACACATGGCTGTCGGCAGCTCAACCACCTCATTCTCAGAAGCCACCAGCAAAATGTTCTGCAGAAATGAAAAGGGAACTGTGCTGCAGTAAATGCTTCCAAGCGTGGAGGTCTGTCCAGGAGACCATTTGCATAAACTCTCTAAGGACATTACAGACCAACCTGTGCATCAGATTGCGTCAGCTGGCATAGAAAAGCCTTGACGGGAGCACACATGCGCCCCTCAGGCGTGTACCAGACAGGAACATCTTCAAGGAGGCGAAGTCTAGGCTCCCGGCAATGAGATTATGCAGGGCAAGATCCAAAGCCATCTTTCCAATACAGAATTCATTGGGGAGATATTTAAGTTATTTATTTATTCAATTTATATACCGCCCATCCCCAGGGGCTCTGGGCGGTGAAGTTAGGCATGGTTTCTTCCAAGTAGTCACACAAGTCGTGGGAAAAAGGATTCCCTGGCATTTACATGCAAACTCATAAACGGTTTAACCAACATGGCTTTCACCTCAAGGCAAGAACTTTGAAGAGCAAGAGAGCTTCTTTGAAGTTCAGACCACAGAAAACTCCAGTTCTCAGAGCTCCGTAGGGAATGACTTTGCCCGCAAGTTAATTTGCATTTCGTTTGTAGTCTTTGATTTGGCCCTCCAAATGGGGTGCATTCAATTTTATATGAAACACAGAAGATGACTCTTCGGGTATGGCTGTATCAGCACCTGTCTGTTGTACTGGGCCTATTTCTTTTCTTAGTTCATGACCATCAAATTCTCACTGTTGCTGTATAGAATGTAGAAACACTCCCTTAGTGTGCTGCGAAGATATGTACCGCAAACTGAGTTGCACAATGAGCTGGAACCTCCAACTGAATCTCCAACTGAAAGCCACCATAGCAATGCAACAAATCCGTTCATTTCTTACAAATGTGACTTAGTTTTGACATCTTGTTTTGCCTAGGTCATCAAAAAGAGGCCAGCTGATACTTCTAAGCTTTGCGTGGGCTTGTGGTAATGGTTCCCCAGAGCTTCCAGTCAATACATCTCAACCCAATTTCCGGTCAATACATCTCAACCCAATTTCCGGTCAATACATCTCAACCCAATTTAACATCAAAGGTCTTACCTTTGTACTGTCCAAAACTATGGACTGGATGGCTGCAGGAGTTTGAAAGGGCTGAATCTCTAGGATATTGATGGGGCCATCTCGCAAATTCACAATTTTGTGAATGGTTCCATTTTCTGCAGAAAGAGAGAAGAGTGGGTGTCATTAGAAGGTGGCTTGGCAGAGACCAAAGCTGTAACAGGAATGGTAAGAATATCTTTTGAAAGATCAAATGTGTCCCGGCGCAATGTACCCGCACAAACTCACTAACCTAGCATTAAAAACTTTATGTTCTTCTACACACACACACACATTGCCACTGTTTACAATACAATTGCCACATCTGTCATTGGTCACCCTTAAGCTACCGATTTTCATCTAAAAAAAGATTCTTATTGTATAACATGTTGTGGAAAATTGATAAATAAATCATCACAGTTGTGTGTGAATACACATCTTCTTTGGCTTCAGAAAATGAGACATTGAGCCAGCTACAAGTGACGAATGACACTTGTACAAATGACTCGTGAGTCTGTTCACTTGCTGTTCAAGTGTCATTCGTCACTTGTAGCTTGGCCCAATGTCTGCATGCATAATCTATCGGGCAATTCTGTTGTACAAAACCCGCTGAAATGAAATGAACGGCTACTCTGCAAAAATGAACTTTTATGGTTTAGAAGTTTCAGAAGCTGATGAAAAACAAGAAAAGGCGATCTGTTTCCAGATGGTTCTTGGGGTAGGTTAGAGAGGCATTCCTTTTTGAGTAGGAAGGAAGAATGCCTTTTCTTAAAGAAAGAGGTCCCCCACCCAACTTACATTTACAAAATGAACATAAATTACCCACCAAAAAATATACCCATGGCCACAGAGATGCCAAGACCTATTTCATATTCTTTACCCTGCCTTTTCCCAAAAAAGCTCAGGGTGGCAAACACGTTACCCCTCCATTTTGCAGCAGGTCTGGCTTACTATGTTAGACAACAGAGAAAATGACCAGTCCAAGATCAACAAATAAGTTTTGTGGCTGTGCAGGGTTTCACACTTAGATCTTTGTTTCTTTCTTACTCTACTCTTCTGACCTATGAGTCTTAAGTAGCGTTCTTCAAAAATAACTGAAAATATGCCATCTTCTGGGCATGGAGCAGGGGTCCCTGGGGCAGTTGGGCAGGGATGGTTGTGAATTTCCTGCATTGTGCAGGGGGTTGGACTAGATGACCTTCGAGGTCCCATCCAACCCTATGTTTCTATGAAAGGAAGACTTCAGGCCCAAGAAGGTTAATACGTAAACTACAAAAAGGCTGATTTCATTCAAACTTAGATCTAAGACAAGGACTGTAACCGCTTCGTCACACCAATAACTATAGGTAGAAGACAAATACCTGTAGTCAAGTAAAGAACGTTGTATAAACGGTCATCTGTCGCCTGGACTGGGTGGACCAAGACCTTCTGGTAGTGATTCTTGTTGTGAAACAAAATGGCTTCTGGCTTCACCTGTCGCACCATTTCGGGGTGACTGTGGGCCACTTTGTAGGTATACGCAGGAGTCTCCTTTCCATCTTTGATACACTGTCAAAAGGGAAACAAGAGCAATGCCATCAGATTCCAATAGATCACAGGGATACGAGTTGCAAACAGAGCCCAGCTCCCCTTCTCAACATGGCCTGCAAGCCTATTCAAATCCTGCAGACGATCATCTGAAGATATGGGATGCAGTGGAGGTAGGTGGTACCGCATACTATTTACCCTTTAGATCTGTATCAGGAACATACGGAACAGAAGCACGGAGCCTTTACCAGATTCTTATGAGCCGAGCTAGACATTATGGTGTCTGCGGGCCTGCAATAGGGGTTCACTACCGTTCTAACCGAATTTGAACAATTCGGTTTTGCAATGTTTGCAGAAAGCCAGGAGACGGAGGGCTCTCCTGACCTCCTCAGGCAGTTTCCTCGTGGAAATTCCTTTTAGCAGTGCCGTAGGGGTTTCATTCAGCATGGGACCACAGGGGGAGGAGAGGCTCTTGTCCATCTGCCCCCCCACCCAACATTTTACATAGTAGAAATAACACGAGGAGAAGGCTACATCAAATAACAATTAGTCCTCATAGTAGACTCATGGAAATCATATCTAGGTCAGACCTAATAAATTGACAGTGCAATCCTAAACAGAGTTACTCTGCTTAGGATTGCACTGTGAATCCCAGTGCAAAACAGTATTGCCAGTAAGTAATTAAGGGTATTTCTCTTCCCGTTAGGAGGTTAAATTCCCATTAGAACATGAGGGCCAAGCTACACATGACGAATGACACTTGAACGGCAAGTGTATTTCTCCCTGTTCACTTGCCCTCCACTCAATCCACTTGTCGTTCAAGTGTCATTCGTCATGTGTAGCTTGGCCCTGAGTCATGAATGTTCCATGAAGTTGTAGATGTTCCATCTAGCTGGAATTTCCGCATCCTGCCCCAGCACCCTCTTTCCAACAGTGCCTGACCAGTCATATGCCCCAGCAAAGCCCACAAGCAGCGTCCTTACCTGCCCAGGCCTTATAGCAGGGAAGCCGCCAGTGAAACCTAAGAGAGGTGACATTTCAAAGATTTTCGTAATGTCCCCAACAGAATAGACACAGACAGCCGAATAGCCCCTGGGAATAAGAAGAAGCAGGTGGTCAACATTTTTGGGAGGTGCAGTTCCTTGTACTCAACACTTTCAAGCCAGGTTTGGTCTCTACTAACAGATTTAGAGTGCAATCATAAACAGAGTTACTCCAGTCTAAGCCCATTGATTTCAATGGTTTAGGATCGTACTGTTAGAGGCCTCTCCCCATATGTACCCCAGAGGATGCTTCATTCAACAAATAAACAACTGTTGGTGGTCCCTGGCCCAAGAGAGGTCTGCCTGGCCTCGACCAGAGCCAGGGCCTTTTCGGTCCTGGCACAGACCTGGTGGAACTCTCTGTCTGAGGAAACCAGGGCCCGGCAGGATTTATTATCTTTCCGCTGGGCCTGTAAGACAGAGATGTTCTGCCAAGCATATGAAGGAGGCTAGGTTGGGCCCCCACTGGCCACACTAAAGATCTGTCCACCACCCCACATACGAGCCAGGGCTTGAAAAGCAGTATTTTATCATCGCCATCTGAAGAGAAGCTGTATTGTATAAAGTTGTTTTAATGTTATTTGTATACTGTTTTATCTGTTTTTAACTGTATTTATGTAATGTGAAATGTTGTACTCCGCCCTGAGCCTGCCTGGCGGGGAGAGCAGACTAAAAATCTAATATAATAAATAAATAAATAAATAAATAAATAAATAAATAAATAAATAAATAAATAAATAAATAAATAAATAAATAAATAAATAATGTGTGGAAATTGGCAACAGAAGCCTTTCATGGTGAGGAGGTCAATAGCATCACAACATCCTTGTCAAATCTCTGTTAAAGGGCCAGGGAATTTTCTTCTCCACTCAGCTGTCAAACTTGCACGAGCAGTACCTATCCTCAGGGAGAACGATCCACTGAAACTAGGCCCCCTTGCCGTACACATGGCAAAAAGGCACTCACCACTCATTTGAAAAGAGCCCGTATATTTTTGTTTCAGCCCAGTTCTCCGAGTGGACGATAAAGACGTCTTGTATTAGATTGAAGTGACGATCGGTGGCTTGATCAAAGCAATGCATCGTGGATTTCAAGAAAGTCGACCACTTGGCAGAAGAGAGGGCACCGGGGCCTCCCCCGTCTCCCTGCATAAATGGGAAGAAAAGCAAAGCTATTAGGTGAGGGGTCAGTGGTTGTCTGCCCGTGGGCCAAATCTTTCTGCACTCTGAGCTTTAAAACCAAAAAAAACCAAAAGGAGGTTTCTTCTCAAAGAGAAATGCTTTCTGCTTCAGACACCCAGAGTGAAACCTTCCAAAATGTAGATTCAGCACATGTGGGGGGGAGAGTCGCCAAGAACCACACATGAGTAAGAGAAAAAGGGAGTATTCCCGTGTATCGCTCCTATACACCCTTCCCAGATTCCCAAATAGTTTCAGGAGAATGTGGAAGAGCAAAACCAGGAAGTTGTAAGTGAGTAGCGATGGCTAAAAAAAGGAGACAAGAAAAATACTATTTAGATTTCATAGAGCCTTTTCAAGTGTTCAGGTTTTTTCATGCAGGTTATGTTATACATTCTAAAATCCTCATATTGCAGGTGGCAAGGCGGGTCAGTAGACTGCCATGCCCAGAGAACTGAAAATAAGTTATGCTGTGCACTCGTGGGACTCTATTCCATGTTTTAGACTGTAGTTGTGGCATCTTTGCAAAAGGGTCTGGCCACCACTAAATAAAAATGCAAGCCTTATGTCTTTGTCAACTTGCATTTATTTACCCTATGGCATGGTTTATTGAAATGTCCTTGATATCGAGTGTACTAATCTCACACTATGTAATTCACCTTGAGTTTCTGAGAAAGAGAAACTATAAATGACGTAAACAAACAAATATATTGTCGAAAGCTTTCACGGCCGCAGGACGTTGATTGTTGTGGATTTTCCGGGCTGTATGGCCGTGGTCTTGGCATTTAGTTCCTGACGTTTCGCCAGCAGCTGTGACTGGCATCTTCAGAGGTGTAGCACTGGAAGACAGAGATCTCTCAGTGTCAAACTGAGAGTGATTGAGAGAGTGATGTTGACACTGAGAGATCTCTGTCTTTTGGTGCTACACCTCTGAAGATGCCAGTCACAGCTGCTGGCGAAATGTCAGAAACTACAATGCCAAGACCACGGCCATACAGCCCAGAAAATCCACACCAACCAACCAACCAACCAACAAATAAATAATTAAATAGGTGAGAAAGCCCTGCCTAAGACCAGTTAGCTACTTTGTGGCAGAGGAGAGATTCGAACCAGGGACTTCCTGACTTATACCAACTATGCCGATTCCAAAGGGTGGTGGTGTACTTGGGTGGGCCTAGTTGCCAATTACTGCCCTAATCTCTATCCTGGAGGGAAATGCGATATTTTGCTCACTTCCAAATTCGGAGACCTCAGATGCTCAATTCAGCACATCAAATCCACAAGGCGAGCACATGGTGGCCAAATGTCAATCCCTCTCTCGTTTGCTGCACAGACAACAGACGCGACAAGGTAACCGCAGGCAGCTAGGCCACAAACAGGAAGACTAACCATAGCAGGCAATCTCCCCGTGTTGCCTTCTTTTTAAAGTAAACTAATTTCCTTCCTCCATGCTTCATCTGAAAACCGCATACACAATGGAAAGATGTACTTTGACAATGGGAAAAAACCAGTCTCTTAAGCTCTCTCTTCCATTCTTAGTTCCTCAACTAAGGGGAAGGCTTGTATTTTAACAGAACCAGGAACAGTCTCACTGATGCTCCAGAAGGGGGACAGCTGCAGCAACAGCTATAAAGCTTTTCAATGCAAACAGCCAGGTCAATACCTTGCCACAGTTCGAGCTACCTGGCTGGACAGCTCCGGTGTCCAGCACTGAACCTACCAGACAGCATCTTTGCCTTAACAGACAGCAAAGCTCTCAGCTTCGTTCTACTGGTATTACCAGAAAGGGACATCTTAGGGACAGACCCGTTGTTTCGATGAACATGACCCCACAATAGGTATTCTGGTCGCATCCATGCTCCCCAGTTTCTGAATGCTACTGTACAACAAAAGTCCCAGTTTTGATCCATGCTAGGTGGAATACAGCAGGAACCCTTCTTCCATGGGAGACAAGCCTTCTCCCCCAAAGTCCAGTTTCCCCCAAAGTGCTTTCAATCTTATGAGCAGACCTGCAATATCCACTGCTTTCTATCCTACCTGATGCCCCATTTGCGCTTTACCTCCTGCTCCCCAATAAAGGAGGCATTGGGTCCTTAATTTGAAAACTCACAGCCTGCATTTTTAAATGCACAGGAGGTGAAATGGGGAACGAACCAATTGGCCAACGCTCTTCCCACCCTGCACAGGAAAGAAGCGACTTCTTCCCCAATGTCACTTTCTAGCAGTCTCTTCAAGCTAACCCTTTGTCCGGTTCTCACGTGCGAGAGAAAAGGGAGGCAGATCCCTGAGATTATAAATGGACTGCACAGTTTAGGATTACAGGCAGAGGTCCCAGCTTGGAATGTTTGCATGCATTTTAAAAATATACCCCTCCCTGCAAATAGAGAATTAGTGGAACAGGGAGAAGACTTCTACCCATTTGCTTTATTTGCTGAACTGGTCTTCTGTTTACAGGGACTTCTTAACACAGAGGAGCATTCCAAAATGAAATTGCAGCCTGAAGTGGTATAGTCCTGCGTACAGGCCTCTACCACCTCACTGCCTTGTATGTGATTGGGGGGGCTTTCTCAGGAGCTGCCCAGGTTCAAAGGTTAAACTCGTGAATACATTGAAGCTGCCTTATATTGAGTCAGACCACTCATCTATCAAGTTTGGTATTGCCTACATTACCTACCGCACACAGCTGAGCCACCCTGGAGATATGCCTCGGGGCTCCAATTTTTCTGGGCCACTCTGGATTGTCTTCTTGGAAGAAGAGATAGATTTTGTCCTTGTATGCCTCCTCATTCTTTATGATGGCCCCCTGAATAAGCTTTGGGTCTGCAAATGGATAAGACACAGCAACGGTGAGATAACACAGGACGAGAGATCTCTCTGTTGGGAGATAGTTGGACTAAGCTCCACTGTAGGCACAGCACCAGCCCAGATACAGGTGCATTATTGTTCCTCATTTGTTCTATACAACACCCAGCTAGAGAACTCCAAGCAAGGAAAGGACACACCTTTATTTTGTACATTTCCAGTAAGAGTCAAAACAGATACAGGAAACCAGTGTTCTTCAAATGGGCACCTAATCTAGCATCCTCTTTTTCAGGGTCACCAACCAGACATTTCTGAGGAAGCCAACCAACAGGGCATGAAAGCAAAGAGTATTTGTATACACTTTGATGCTAGCAGCTGACGTGCAAAGGTACAGTGCTTCTAAATCTGGAGGTTCTGTTTAAATATCACAGCTAATAGTAGATCATAGGTCTACCCTTCACAAGTTTGCACTGGCCCCTTTTAAGGCCATCTAAGGACCAAATTTCCCCTTGCATCATGTATCTATAATTAGACCCTTTCAATGCTCACTTTAATTGTTTTTTAAAAGGCTGAATTGGAATGGAGCTAGGAGGAAATAGTATTTTTTCTCCATCTGTTTTGAATCTCATTTTCATCAAGTCACCCAGAATTCCAATATTATGGGAAAGGGAAACGAGTTATCTCTGCCTACTTAGACCACACCATACAGAGCACTATAAGAATCATTTTATATATTTTTCCTCAACTAAAAAGCCCTGCTGACTCTTCAAAATATTTTTAATATCACTTAACAAAAAGCTGTCTCTTCTCAGACACCACGCTAATAAAACGAAGGAATGGAAATAGGTGAGCTGGGCTGCAATTGGGCAGGCATTAATACTGCACCATTGTGGGTTAGCAAGAAACCCCTACATCCCAAAACAAAAAACACATATGTACACACAAAGAGGCATATTCACAAATTTCTGCTTCATTGCCACCATTTCTGGGAGCAACATTGCAATAAACACAGTGTCCCAAAGGAGGACAAAACCTGAAAAAATCACACACACCCCTCCATTTCCTCCCTTTCCACATGAGATTAGGGGAAAGGCACCCCCGCCCCCACGCACAGGGAGGTGCTGAGCAGAACTTCCCAACACCAAGGCTCATTATCATGGGTTCCCCAGGGAGGAAGAGAATCCTGCTTCCATTACGCACATTAGATTGAATGAACCTGCTTTGCTTTCTGCTTCAAGCAGCTCAGGTTTTGTTTTGTTTTTAAACTGGCTATTTTTTTCCTCCCTGGACCACAAGACACACACTCTAAGGAAAAATCCTCAAAACCTCCTTCAACTATGGACCAAGCTACAAGTGACGAATGACACTTGCCTGGCAAGTGAACAGACTCACGTGTATTCCTCCCTGTTCACTTGCTCTCCACTTGCACGCCACTTGATCACGTAGTGGAGCACAAGTGAATGGCAAGTGAACAGGGAGGAATACACGTGAGTCTGTTCACTTGTCAGGCAAGTGTCATTCATCACTTGTAGCTTGGCTCTTAAGAAGTCCCCAAACCCATGACACAGCTTAGTCAGGGTGGAAACCCAAATGATAAACACCCGTGTGGTTCTCCCCCTGCCCCCCAAGTTCTCTTTTGACATTCCAGAATCCTCTCATGGGTGTGCTTTTGTGGGAGAAGAAGAGTTAAGGAGATAAAGGGAAGCCCCTGCAGAAACAAGATGGGTGCCATACTCACTGCGCCATAGTGAATCTTCAGAATAAAGAGCCCAAGGCCCCTGTACCCGGCGAAAACGGATCAGTTTGTCCCCATTCTTACTGATGGGAGAGTAGATGTTGTCACCTACAAATCAGGATAGGGAACAAAATTAGGAGCATAGAAGACCCCCTGTGTGCACTGTGTAGGTTCCAGATCACATGGAGGAGAAGAGTCCTAGATCTCTATGGCACGATTTCCCTGAGCCATACCGAAGAGGAGCTCTGCACATTTACAGGGCTTTAGAGGGCCAAAGGTTCTCTCTACACAACTCCTCATACTACATTTCAAGGGGCAACTTATTGATCTTTTTTATCCAGCCCACTCAGGACAGCAAGCGCAGTCCCTGCCCCTCCCCCGCAACAACACAGGGTTAGATTCAGACTAGGGCTGTTTTCACACTGCTTACCATCCATGGCACAATGCGCCAAGCTCTTGGGACAACAGCGTCTTCCTGGAGCAATTTTGCACAAGAACTGCAGTTCTCATGTGAAATTGCGCCAGCAAGACACTGTCGTTCCGGGAGCTTGGCATAATGTTCCGTGGCTGGTAAGCAGTGTGAAAATGGACACGATCTTCTGGGGATGGAAGTGTTTTCCAGCAGTGGAACGAAACTTTCCTGCCTCCCTCTTTTTTGTGGTTGGCCTCTGATCTCCCAAAATGCTGGTCCTGGGGGATGAACACTCAGGAACAGCAGTTTAGGAGTCAGCAGCAGAAGTGGAAATTTGGCATAGATTTCACCTCCTCCTCTATTGGCAGAAAGTTCAGTCTGGATCTAACCCCTTGGGAGGTAGGGTTAGGCTGGAAGAGACCACAGCTGTCTCAAGGTCATCCAGTGGTTTATGTCCAAAGAGAGATTTTAAATTTGGTCAACCCAGGTCAGCAGGAATAATGATGATGATAACAACAACAACATTCAATTTATATACTGCCCTTCAGGACAACTTAATACCCACTCAGAGTGGTTTACAAAGTATGTCATTATTATCCCCACAACAATCCTCCTGTGAGGTGGGTGGGGCTGAGAGAGCTCTGAGAGAGCTGTGACTGACTCAAGATCACCCAGCTGGCTTCAAGCGGAGGAGTGGGGAATCAAACCCAGTACTCCAGATTAGAGTCCCATGCTCTCTTAACCACTACACCAAACTGGAAAAGAGGAAGATCCAAAATGAGATGGCTTGGATTAAAAAAGGAAGCCATGGCCTTCAGTTGGCAAGATTGGAGCAAGGCTGCTAACGATAGGACATTTTGGAGGTCTTTCATTCATAGGGTTGCCATAAATCAGAAGCGATTTGACCAGGCACATCACACACAGAGCAAAGGTCAGCACCACTATGTCACACTCACTTTGGGGGGAGATGAAAAGAGAGCAGAAGGTCTTCAGCATATCAATGCACTGAAACATCCAAAGCAAGCTTCAACTTACACATGAAGCTGCCTCATAGCGAGGCCATCAGTCCATCAAGGTAGGTATTGTCAACCCAGACTGGCAGCGGCTCTCCAGAGGTGGAGGTCTTTCACATCACCTCCTGCCTGGTCCTTTTACCTGGAGATGCCAGGGACTGAACCAGGGACCATTTGCATGCTAAGCAGATGCTCTACATAGAGCCATGGCCCCTACCCGAATGGCTCAAGCAACAGCGCACAGCTGTTTGGCAGGGCAGAAATGAGGGCAGGATGGGATAATGAGGCTAGACGCATGCCATCTCATATGGGCACCCCCCCAAAAAAACATTTACAATATCAGAAAGGATGCATGGATCACATGACATGGGTGGAGTGGCAAAAACTTGAGCAAAGGTGTCTGGTCAGGCATTACTGGATAACAACAACAACAACAACAACAACAACAACAACAACAACATTTGATTTATATACCACCCTTCAGGACAACTTAATGCCCACTCAGAGCGGTTTACAAACATTATGCCAACATCTCTGAAGTTTACAGGCATACCGTAAAAAAGGACAAAAGAATTTTGCTCGAGGTTATAGGGGGCCAGCCCCATGGCAGAAATTCCCGGCTCTTTCTTCTTATCTACCTGCAGGGAGATAAAAGGCAGCGGTGATGAATAGGTACATCCAAGGAACATCCCACATATTCCCAAAAGAGTGAAAATAGAGATAGCACACCAACCTAACAACTCCTTCCTTCTCACACCTGAGGAATATAATCATAACACCATCCCCTATGTAATCTCCTGTGATGATTATTCAAGGAGGTACTTTCAGGTGGGTTGCCATATTAGTCTATAGCAGAAGAGCAAGATTTGGGTCTAGTAGCACCTTAAAGACCAACTAGATTTCCAGGGTAGGAGCTTTCAACAAGGGAGCTTTGACTCTTGAAAGCTCATAACCTATCCATCCATCCATCCATCCATCCATCCATCCATCCATCCATCCATCCATCCATCCATCCATCCATCCATCCATCCATCTATCTATCTATCTATCTATCTATCTATCTATCTATCTATCTATCTATCTATCTATCTATCTATCTATCTATCTATCTATCTATCTATCTATCTATATCTATATCTATATCTATATCTATATCTATATCTATATCTATATCTGAATCATTTGTATCCCATGTCACCTGGGCTCTCATATTAGGTAGTTCCATATTTTTAAGTAGAGGAGTAGTTAAGCTAGCCCTCAACTCATTAAATATGGGACACTCATACCGTGAAAATCTAGTTGGTCTTTAAGGTGCTACTGGTCTCGAATCTTGCTATTCCAGAGGGAGGAGTCATGTCAGCCCACTGCAGCAAAATTCTGTAGGAATCTAATGACAATTTAAGATTAACAAAATTTTATTCCCGCATAAGTTTTTGTGGACTAGAGCCCACTTGTATCTGAAGTAGTGAGCGCTGATCCATGAAACAATATGCTGGAATAAAATGTCACTAGTCTTTACGGTGTTACAAGATCCCGGTTTATTCTTCCCAGGCTGGGTTTCTCAACGAGAGTTGTGTTTTCTCGAAGATCTGTCTTCTTTCCTGATCTTGAACGGCTTCAAAAAGGAATGGAAACAGATGCACGACTCCCAATTTTAAATAAGCTGCCGGCCGTATCAGTCATTTCAAGAACAATACATGATCACCGTAAACCAAGCTCCATTTCCTACCCAGTTCCAACAGGTTGGAGAGCAGGCATTGGTTCCGCAGACCATCATTTTCCCTTTGTAGTTCGCTACGAGCGTGAGATAGTTCTGGGCATATAGCTGGAAAGAAAAAAAAGGAAGGTGACGAGCAATTCCCACACAGAATAGCAAAGCCTCCACAGCAAGATTTTCCAGTTCTAAGGATTGCTGAATCTGGCAGCTGACCCTATAATTTGCAGACCCGGCACAGCAGCCTAGATTTGGCCTGAGGCCCAGCTGATAATTGCACAGGTCCTGAAACTCAAGAGACAAGTCGCCTCCCACAGTGTGGGAACAAACGACAACTTGCAGGGTTCAAAGTGGACTTGGATGCATTTTGAAAGGACATTGCAACATGCCTCGTCAAAATGCTGACAGGGCAGCCTGAGAGGTTCTAGAAGGTTGCCGACTACACAGAAGCAACTTTCCAAGGCAACCACAACACGGCAGATGCCGTGCTGTAGCTCAGTAATAAAGCACTGATTTTGATTCCAAAAGAGTAATCAAGATCTCGGTTCCAAGCATCTCTGCCTGAGAGCCAAGCTAGAAGCGCCGAATTACACTTGCATGGCAAGTGAACAGACTCACATGTATTCCTCCCTGTTCACTTGTGCTCCACTTGATCACCACTTGCACTCCATTTGATCGAGTGGAGCACAAGTGAACAGGGAGGAATACATGTGAGTCTGTTCACTTGCCCTTCAAGTGTAATTCGTCACTTCTTGTAGGGCCAAGCTACAAGTGATGAATGACACTTGAACGGCAAGCGTATTTCCCCCTGTTCACTTGCCCTCCACTTGCGCTCCACTCAATCCACTTGCCATTCAAGTGTCATTCGTCACTTGTAGCTTGGCCCTGAGACTACACAGAGACACCACTCGTTGGAGGAGACAATACTGGCCAAGATGGACCAATGGTTGCCTGACTCAGTTTAAGACAGTTTCGCATGCACTTCACTTGGTCCTAGCAGCTGGAGGCTAGAGGGAGACCATACTGCCTTCTCCTGAAATTTCTCCACCCAAAAAACTGAAGGTCCATCCTACAGGGAGATTGCCTGTGCTCCACCCTACAGTGCTCAGCTTAAAGCTTTCTGTAATAATTAAAGTAGACTGGAGCAAGGAAGAAAAAAAAGAGAGAGAGAATATCCTTCTACAGATCTTGACTGTATGCTACCTTAGACAAAGCCATAAACAGATGCACGACTCCCAACTTAATATAAGCTGTTGGCTGTATCTAAGGAACTTGGAACAAGTTACCCTTCCACCAAAATACAGCCCTTTTCCTAAACGGAATATACAAAGCTGCCCATGTAGGATTAGACCAGTGGTCAATCTATCTCGGTCAATCTATCTCAACATTGTCTACTCTGACTGGGATCATGGATAGAGAAAAGTGTCTCCCTGGATATCAGATACACTAGTGGTTTTTAGATGGCAATTGCAAGAATTGAACCTGGGGACTCTCTGCTTGAAAGGGATCCCGCAGGGCCCGCTGGAAATCCAGGACCTGTGGGACCTGTTACAGTTTCACAGGGCCTGTAAAATGGAAATGTTCCGCCGGGCCTTTGGCTGAGTGCCAGCAGGTGTCCTTCTTCTTCCATCTAAGACCATCACTTCTTCTGGGGCTGCCCTCGGCCATCTGCTATGCCCATATACGGACTCCCAATATTTGTTTAAATAGCCTGCTCCTGGACTATTTTAATGATTTTTTAAAAATTATTATTGATTTTTTATTTTTATGATTTTTAATGCATTTTTTAATGTTGTTAGCCGCCCTGAGCCCATCTGTGGGGAGGGCGGGGTATAAATCAAATCAAATAAATAAATAATAAAATAAATAATCAAGCCATGGCCCCCACTCTATTCAGGAGTAACTAAAGATATTATTCCAAAACTTACAGAATTTCTACATTTGGACTCTGTTACGTTGAAAGGTTCCTGGAAGAGAGAGGGAGGGGGAACACTGTTAATTTTGGTTTCTATCTATACCCACTGTTTGCCACCCACCACAAAAATGTTACATACAAAAGATTATACAGCCTGTTCACTGCCTTATAAGGGACAGGTTTCACAACAAAACACAATTTTAGCATAGGAAGAGATAGTATAATGGAGGTTTAAGAAAAACCACGTGCCAGAGTGGAGCAAGCCCATGAGGGAAAAATCAAAATACAGAGTTACCCACAGCAATAGATAACTGCAGCTTTATTTAGTGAAAACAAATAAAAGGGGGGGAGGGGACGTACATTGCTCAAGTTTTAGATTCTGGATCTCATGGCCACAAGATGCTGAGATTTAATTTTGCATAAATGGATATTAAGATGGGTGGATGGTGACCTTGAAAATGTTTTGCTATCTTCAAGCCAACACACACCATGTTTAGTGACTTCCCAGTTCATCAAACTGTTCGCTGTTGCTGCCCCCTCCCAACAACTGCTTTCAAAGAGATACTGCCTCTGAATATGGAGGCTCCATTTAGCCTAACAAATTAATGGCTATCCTTCGTGAGTTCATCTAGTTCTCCTTTGAAAGCTATCTACACAGAGTCTTGTTGGATCAGAACAAAAGGCCAAAATTCTGTTTTCCCACCAGCAGCCAGCAAGATGGTTCCTTGACCTGGTTGCAGCTTCACAAAGATAACAGCTTTCCTCTGCCATTTTTCTGAGGTAGCCCAAAAGGGTTTTGTTTAGCCATCAAAGTGGGCAACCCTCAACAGATCTACCCTCCAATTTGCGGCAGACAGTTTCATAAGCTAGTTGTGTCAAGATATTATTTGACAATCTAGCAGAAGCTTTCCAGATTTAAACAGAATTCCAAATTTCAAATTCTTGAACAAATTAATATACAGTTCTGAGGTCTGAACTACTGAGTCGGATGGCTGAATTTTGTTCCCTGATTTCCCTTACCACGTAGCTTTCCGAGGTTTCAAAATTGTAATAGTAAAGCTTATTGACAGCACCCACGAAGACAGAAGAGGTTCCATTTTCATGGTATAGCGTTACGTGCTCCTCTTTGGTGGTAAACAAGAATCGTTTCTCTCCTATAAAAAACACAAAAGAAGAGGAAATCTAGTACCATGTCACTCATTCCCCAAACGGTTTTTCATATATTTCATGCACAGAAAGCATCACATGTCAGTAGCACTTCCATATTAATTCTCGGCTTTGACAGTAACGCACAAGACTTTGTTGCCAAGAAGTACAATTTCCATTAAAAAAAATATAGACTTGAATTCACTGTTCACAATGCTCCCTGCTCTGGTCACATCCGAGTTAGATTAATGTGGGGGCTGACTTTCAACACTTGTCTGGAAACTGTAGGTTGGATCCAAAATTTTCTGCTGATAGAAGGGATGGTATAATTTCCACCAATTCTCCTTTCCTGCTACAGACCTGTGATATGTCTTTCCTGCTGTTCCTGAGAACCTTCTGTCCCCGAGGAGCAGCATTTGGGGAGATCAGTGGGCTTCAGGGGGGAAGTGGGGGGCTATTCCCCTGGCCAAAGTACCTTGTATGTCTGTATAGATCCAGCCCTTTGCTTGGTTCAAAATACTGTTCGCTGGTAAAAATTAGGAACGCATCTTGCTAGTTTTGAATGAACTTCACCGGTAGCCAGATTGTTTCCAGGCACAAATACAAACCACAAGTCTGTAAAGTCCCCAAAGGTCTGGAACTCAGAGCCAAGCTACAAGTGACGAATTTGTCACTTGTAGCTTGGCTCTCGTAGGGTTGTCAACTCTGGGTTAGGAAATTGATCTCCGTAGCCTGGAGATCAGTTGTAATTCTAAGATTTATTTTATTTCACCTATACCACACATTTCTCCTCCTTGGGGACCCAAAACAGCTTATGTCATTCTCCTGCTTTCCACTTTCCCCTCACAACAACCCTGTAAGGTAGGTCAGGCTAAGAGCGTATGACTGACTCAAGGTCATCAGCAACCTTCCATGGAAGAATGGGGATTCAAACCTGGGCCTCCCAGATCCTAGTCCGGCACTTGAACCACTAAGAAACACTGTCTTTCCAGGCACTACCTGGAGGATGGTAACCCTAGGGACTTGGAGAAATCTTTACGTATGGCTGTTCCTGGATGAACCTAATGGATAGAGTCACACCCCTGATTTTAACTGTGTACCTTCAGAGGTTAAGTGTCTGGCTATTGAAAAGAGGATCTTTTTATTCCTTCTTTATATCCCGCCTTTCCTCTACCAATGCATTCAAGATGGCACCCTTAGGTTTCCCCATTCTCCCATTCAGAGCAGCTCAAGCCTGATGAATGGCAGTGACACGTTCTGATCTTACCTGGGCTTTGCCCAGAATTTTGCCATTTGCCTCCTCACAACAAAAGCTGCAGCATCTCTTTTCCTTGTGGCTCTTCCACCTCTTAACAGCACAGCAAGCCACACGTGCCCCATCGGGCTTCCTGAACTCTCTGGCGATGCCTCCATCTAGTTCAGCCATCATTTTGGTCGCCATGGCAACCCTTGTCCATTGTGCTAGCCATTTCAGAAAGCACCACTGCAGCTGAACTCTCACAAAAGGTGCAAAGAAGTGGGTTATCTGAGTGCTGACTAAGGAGACCCGGGTTCAAATCCACATGCAGCCACCCACCTTGCTGGGCAATCTTTCTGAGGCACCTCACGCTCTCTTGGCCTAATCTACCTCACAGGGCCACTGAAAAATGGAGGAAGAGGAGACTCATGTACACAGCCCTGAACTCTGGAATTAAAGGCAAGATTTAAAGGATATACAACAAGATTCCCTTTGAAGGCTCCGTAGAGCTACGTATTCCGGCCCCTAACAGGAGAACAGGAAAAAGTGAACAGGTAACACATCCTACCTCAGCATCACTGCCAGGAAAAGGTAGCAGCTTTCCTACAACTGTTTACTTTACTTTAATGATACTGCTCATACAACCTATTTGGCTCTGAGCAGTGCCACACTAGAATTAGAGTTAAAATAGGAAAAAGTCTTTTAATATATAGTCTGTATAGTATTAAAAATTTAATAAGTTTTTTCCTTAACCGATTGGGAGAAGAACTTGTCTACTGCTAAAGTGGTATTAAAATCCACCCCTGCTAAAAGGAGCCTCAAATTGTCCTCTATACTTCCTGGGTCCTGGATATAGGGATTAATCCATCTGTCTCTTGCCACGTTTAGAATATTACATTCAAATAGACAGTGTTGAAGAGTGTCTATTTGGCCAGAGTCTCTCAGAATAGGGAACCCTATTTAAGCGTCCCATCAATTCTCTTGATGGAATGGCATTCAGTCTGGCTAACATAAATAATCGTCGATAACATGGAACTGTCAAGAAATCAAAATAAGCTGCAAGAAATTGTGGCAATGTTAAACCCAAGTATGTCGGTGAGCATACTCTACGTGCTCTTAAAGGATGCACGCCCTTCTCTGTTTGAGAGTTTGCAAACGTATTTTATTGCTCAACCATTTCCCAAAGCGCGGAAGCTTTTTTTCTAGCCACACAGGAGGAATTCCGTGGAAACCCACAGACTGGGTGGCCCCAAGAAAGTATACCGACACTTTGCAGTTGAAGAGATTATCCAATTTGCTAGCCCTTTAAACCAGTTCCCGGCGGCAAGCACACTACACATTACAATGGAGAAAGCCTCCAGTTAAGATTGCTTTCCAAAAAGCCCTGAATACTTTACCATCCTTGTACAGTTCATAGTTCCCCTAGTGTGGCCTCACAAGCACCACATACACAAAACAACCTTGTTCTTTGTGTGGCAAGGTGTGTGGATGGAAAAACAATCTGGGCAGGGAATTTTAAGGAAACAAGATTCTCCAGATGGCACAGACCTGGTGTCAGGCAGAAGTCTTAAACCCTTCTTCTACATTCAACACCATCTCATCCTCAAACCACCTTACTTTTTAAAATAAAAAGACAAAAAGAGGATTTTTTAAAATATTTGCTTTTGTTTATGAGGCCCTCATGATGGTGTGGTCTAGCCTCCAAGAGGAGGGGGAAAAGGAGTACCCATTTCATTTATTTTTCCCAGACAGCTTCCGTTCTACATTCTGGAAAGAAAACAGGCAGACGCAGTCGTGCTGAATATTTGGTTTGGCTCAAAAACAAACGTTTAAGTCTAGTGTAAAAGTTGGTTGTTGTAGATTTTCTGGGCTGTAGAAGAACAAGACTTCACCCAAAAATTGCCAAGCCATCCATAGACCAGGCTGAATCTTGTAAACCAGCACCAGAGCAGAATGAAAGGTACCAGGCACCAAGAAGGTGGGGTGGAGGAAGGGCTTGGAAACATTCCATGCACCAGATCAAAGTCTTCCAGTACTTTCTTCCAAAGAGGTGCCAATTTTGAAAATGAGGGGGGGAAGCACACCTGTCACTATTAATTTAAAGTGCCAGGGCTCCTTGCTGCAAACAGGAAATCCAAAATGGGAATGGGTTGAGCTGTGATTATGGAAAGGAAACCCAGTCATTTAAACAGTATTTGTGGCCAACTGTGCTAGCTATGCATTTAAAGACCAGAAAGGTTTTTAATAGTAGAGTTTGAGCAGAAAAGAGCGAAACACCATGAAGACACAACACAACCTCAAACAGATGCGAGGGAGGAGCAGCTTGTGGCTTAGCAGCAGAACACCTGCTTTGCATGCCAAAGGTCCCAGACTCACTCCAGAGTTATCTCCCTGGTTATGTGAAAGACTTCTCCCTATGTCCTTGGAGCCGGTCAGAATAAACCAGAGATTGGTTGTTGGGGGTTTTCCGGGCTGTATTGCCGTGGTCTTGGCATTGTAGTTCCTGACGTTTCGCCAGCAGCTGTGGCTGGCATCTTCAGAGGTGTAGCACCAAATCTCTCCAAACCAGAGATTCTCCAGCACTTTTGCGCACACAGAAGATACAAACCAATGGGAGGAAAGGAGGACAAAGTACACAGACACAGAAGACCACCAAGGGGGCAAAGGGAATGCTCCACTGCTCTGGTGTTCCCTCTCCCACTGCCTCACAACTGATCCCTAGGTCAAGTTTACAGGAGCCTGGATCCTTCTCCAGTGAGTGGTGAGGAGGATCCAAGCGGAAAGTACCCTTATTTCGTAAGAAGGCAGCTAGTCACTGGTTCTGCCATTTCAATGGCCCACCTCCTTTACTGAAGCACATGGCAGGCACCTGGGGAAGTGCCTGCAGGTTCTGTGGTGCCCATGGGCACCATGTTGGGGAACCCTAAAACAGACAGTACCAACTTTGGCCTCTTCCACATGGTGGACTTTACATTGAGCTTTCTGTGTATTCAATCCCTCACCCTTTCTCCTTATCTCTGCCCTTAAACCTTATGCCTACCACTAACCCTTACTCTTAAACCTTATGTTTACCCCTTACACTTTCCCTTTCCCCTTAAACCTTACAGTTATCATTTACCCTTATCTTTACCACTTACCCTTACCCTTATTGGATTGGATTCGCTTTATTCATCGGTTCTGACTCCATATTACTTCAATTTTTTACTTCGACACTTTGAGGCAGTTAGACTAAAGTGATGTCTGGTGTTTTGTTTTCCCCCTAGAAAAATGCCCCAATTCTGTAGATGGATTTCAGGACTTGTCAGTTTCCTCCGTTGATTGCTAAGGAAACTTACGAAAGTCTTTCCCCCCTCTTTTTTTATGATGCCAACCTTTTAACCTTGCAAGGTTGCTGTATAATTTTTTTTTAAAAAATCAATTAAAAAAACTTGGATTGGTTCCTGTTCAACCACTCAGGATGCAGGGCAGGGCTTTTTTTCAGGGGGAACACAGGGGAACGGAGTTCCGGAACCTCTTGAAAATGATCACATGGCTGGTGGCCCCGCCCCCTGATCTCCAGACAGAGGGGAGTTGAGATTGACCTCTGCGCCGCTCAGTGCTCAGCGGCGCAGAGGGCAATCTAAACTCCCCTCTGTCTGGAGATCAGGGAGCGGGGCCACCAGCCATGTGACCATTTTCTCTGAGGGCAACCCACTGAGTTCCACCACCTCTTTTCCCAGAAAAAAAGCCCTGATGCAGGGGGATAAAGGGGCGGACGAAAGGCAGGGCCAGGCCTCACACCGAAGAAAGCCTTCTGCACTTCAAAAAAGCCCCGGGTTGACTTTGCTAGAAAAAAAAAACCCATCGAGGTATGTGTGAAGGGAGAAAAGCAGACGTGGTCTTTCACTATGCAAAACGCAAAAAAGTATTTAATTGTGCCAGGCTGCAGACTTGGGGGCTGCAAACCACCTCTGCACGGCTAGTGAAGGCAGTTTGGTTACATTGGCCCACAGACACCAGCTCATTCTGGAATGTTTCATAAGATTTTCCCACCACTCCTCGGTTCTGGGAAGCAGGCCAGCCATAATGAGCATGGTTCCTTCCATTTGCTCTGCAAGATGCCTGAAGGCGAAACTGAGCCAATAACAAAACAAGAAGAGAGCAAGATGATGCATGCTGAAGCCAGGGTTGCCAGCCTCCAGGTAGGGCCTGGAGCTCTCCTGGAATTACAACTTCAAAGATCAAACCCCCCAGATAAAATGGCACCTTCGGAGAGCAGGCGCTACAGCATCACGTCCCCACTGAGATAATTTCCCTCCCCAAACTCTGCCACCCCCAAATACAGACAGAATTGACAAGTTTACTCACCACCCATGGCACTGTGACAATCTCCATATACCAAGGGACTGGGGCTCGGTAGAAAATATTTTATATGCATAAGGATCCTGTTAAAGGTGCTCAGGAAGAAAATGGCCTTTGCCAACACCTGGTACCCAAGACTCTGGAGACCCCAGTCCACCATCTTGTCTCACACAGTGGCCAACCGGTTACTCTAGAGGAACAACAAACAGGGCTCGGAGGAGGCCAACACCTTCCCCTTATGCTGCCGCCCAGTCCAGAGCGTGTCTTCACCTTTGTTCACCATAGCTAGTAGCCATTGATGGACCAAACCTCCACAAATCTGCCTAGGTCTCTTTTTAGGGCCTTCAATGCTCGTAACCTTCACAACGCCCACTGGCAGTGGATTCCACAATTGTTGAGTAATGTTTCCTGAATTTATTGCACACCAGGATCACTGGGTGCCCCTGGAGTTCTAGCATCAAACAAGAGGAAGAAAAAGCTGTCCCTATCTACTTCCTCCACGCATGCATAGTTTTATAAACGTCTATCGTGCCCATCCCCAGTAATCTTTCCTCTAAACTGAAAAAGCCTGTCCTCATCGGAAGGACACTTCCACTGCTTAGTCATCTCGCACAATTCTCTCCTGGACTTCTTTCAGTTCTGAAATATACGGTCGCATAAGTAATTGCGGGCTGGAAGGAAGCCACTTCATCCATTACATGAATGGGGTTATCAGGAAATTGCAGGTTTTCCCCCATTCCTTCCTTTGAAAACCCACCTGCCAAGGAGGGATAGCATTGGCCCAGCAGCCTCTTCACTTTCTCTTACACGTGCATCTGACAAAGAGACCTGTGTCTCTCAAAAGCTTATGCTACAGCAAAGTTGATTAGTCGTAAAGGTGCTACCGGACTCTTTTCTATTTCGCTACTGCAGACTAACACGGCTAACTCCTCTGGATCTCTTACACCCCTGTAAATGCCCACTCAAACTGTCCATTTGTAAACAACTCCAAGAGAAACCCCAGCTTTGTTTTCCATCGCTTGGGCAAGGAGAACAAAGTGCTATGGTAACGGAAGACTCCAAAACATCTCACACCACACCTTCTTACTCTGAAGTCAGTTCTGTAGTTTCGGGCCTCTGGAGGCCATGATCTCACTGTTATAATGTGCAAGCAGAGACGGTACCTTGTTCTCTGGGGTTTGTGTGAGTCACTCGCTGCTTATTATAGATGGAGGGAATCCTCATTAATACAGATGGAGATGACTCAGTATGCTACTGATTGTCTACCCTGAGACTTCAAAATCCTCCGAGCTGGCTGTCAGAAGCACAGCCAGGCACACACCGAAAGGCGCCAAATGCATCTTTTCCATTCTTATGCGTTGTTGATGTGATGAAGGCCAACCCCCTACGGAATGTGGTACCCATGTGCCAGAACTTAAGTGCAAGGGGATCGCTGCTGAAACAAACAGGAGTTTAGCAGCACTTTTAAAACAAAATTTTATTCTCATGTAAAATTCTGTGGGCTAGAATTCACTTCTTCAGATGCAATGAGTTGGAGCCTCACCATGCAACATTTTATTTAGGGAGCTTGGGAGGGTTCAAGAAGTTCTGCAGGAAATCCAAGGGGAAATGCAATGATTTTAAATTCAAATATCTATGGATTGTGCACTCACCTGGATAGCCCAGGTGAGCCTGATCTCATTGGATCTTGGAAGCTAAGCAGGGTCAGCCTTGGTTAGTAGGATGGGAGACCTCCAGTGAAGACCAGGGTTGCAGAGGCAGGCAAATGGCAAACCACCTTTGCCACCCTTGTCATGAAAACCCCACCAGGGTCACCATAAGTCAGCTATGACTTGAGGGCACTCTCCACCACATCAATGGATTGTACATAATTTGTTGATTAGATTTGAATTTTAAATCACGACATTTTGTCCTAGATGTCCTGCTTTTCATGGATCTGGTGGTTTGGCTATTTTCAGACCCCCTAAAGCAAAATGTCTGCACAGTGAAGATATGTTCAGCGGATTGTAGACCCCTGAACCTGATGCTAGAATAAAATCTTGTCTGGCGTTAAGGTGCCACTAGTTTCCTGCTTATTTGTGCTGCAACAAGCATCGCCAACCTCCTGGTTACCAACCTCTCCCAGAATTACAACTGATTTCCGGACTACAGTGAACAGGTCCCCTGGAGAAAACGGCAGCTTTGGAGGGCTGCCACCTCTGGGTTGGGAAATTCCAGGAGGTTTGAGGTAGATCTTGGGAAGGGCATTGGTTTGGGAAGGGGAGGGACCTCAACAAGATATAATGCCATAGAGTCTACGTTCCAATGCAGCCATGATGTCTGTAGTCTGGAGATACTTCCAGGATATTTCCAGGCCACACCTGGAGGTTAGCAACCTTATCATATCTCTTCCCCCAAACTTCAAAGCCATAGGTTTCTTTAATTTAACTTATCAATAGCAGCCTTTGTGCTGAGCAACTAGCATGGCGGGTGGAGGGGGTACCGAGATGAAGTCAACCTCCTTATCCATGCACAGAAAGGAACACAAATTGCTGGTGCCAGCAGCTTCTCTGCTCCATCTGTACAAAGGCCACGCAGCACACAGTCGCGCTATTCAAAACATTTCAGCAGAATGCATCAGCAGCACATTAGAGAAGAGAAACGGTTCCTGGGCTTGCTTTTGCAGTACTGGAAGTCCTTTGCCATTTCCTACCCACCCACAAACAGCCAGCTGTGTTCATTTCCCTGCAGTGCTAAGCAATCCTTTCATACTTGCTGGGGTGTGTGTGTGTGTGTTTTAAGTCACTGCTAGCTGGAAATCTTGCCCCGTGACCCATGTAAATCCTGTAAGAGCAAAGTGTTTAAAAATGTGCATTCTACCAGATTTCTAATGCGTAAAAAGCCCAGATGAGTTAATGTGCGGCTTAATGCAACATAAAGGCAGGGCTGTGCAACTGACATGTTTTAACAAAAGACCCCATCATAGCCTTTCCAGACTGGGGCTGGCGTGGTTTTGAGCCTGCCCACGCTGACTTAACCACACTGCCATGGGCTGCTGAACTAATTGTACTCGGCCCACAGCAGTGTGGTCAAGTCTATCATGTGCTGAAGTCAGCGCCAGACATTTGGCAAGTCTGAACATACCTACTGCGAGGAGGGCAGAAGAAGGTGAAGGGTGAGCCAACGCTTCGAGTCATTCTATGCTTCCTTTACTGCTTGCAGGATGGAACCCTTCTGGACTCCAGAGCGCTGGGCCTGCTGCATTCACCTTGCACAGCTGAAATGCGCACAGCAGACGCATGGAGACAGTCTTTGTGATTCTGGGGCCCTGGGCAAAAGTCCAGGATGGAGCCCTAGAAACACTGCTCCCCTCACACACAATGGCTCCCTGCTGGGGTCACGCACACCCTGTGCAAATTGGGCAGGATCCAAATGGCAGCTTCCTGAGCCCGAGCTAGGTGGGTGTAAGCAGCAAGAGGAGATTTTCTTGGTTTCACCTTTTTGGGCAGGGGGAGGCGCAGTGTTCGGTTAGCCCTTCTCAGCATGCGGTAAGACTGCCTCTGAAATGGCAGCCCTATTAAGTCTGCACAGCAGATATCAACGGTTGAAGTAATACAAGCATAAACACTCAACAATTAAGATTTGCTGTTCTAACCACTGTGGTGACAGATTGTGGCTCGCTTCGCTGGGGCTTGTTTTCAAGTAACAGAGTGGGATCTGCTCCTCCATAAGTGAACGTAAGATTAGGAGGCACAGCTTTCTGAATCCAGAGAGATGGAAAGTGCTGTCTTTCCAGTTTGGTGTAGTGGTTAAGAGCGCGGGACTCTAATCTGGAGAGCCGGGTTTGATTCCCCACTCCTCCGCTTGAAGCCAGCTGGGTGACCTTGGGCTAGTCACGGCTCTCTGGAGCTCTCTCAGCCCCACTCATCTCACAGGGTGTTTTGTTGTGAGGATAATAGTAACATACTTTGTAAACCGCTCTGAGTTATCCTGAAGGGTAGTATATAAATTGAATGTTGTTGTTGTTGTTGTTATCAGGGCTCATTTTGAGGGAGAATGCACAGGAACGTCGTTCCGGCAGTCTCATGACAGGTAGCCCCACCCACCTGACTCTCAGCCATTTTGGGCCTGGATTGGGGCCCAAATGGCCCGGATCGAGCCTCTGATGGGTGGTGGATCACTCTCCTGCTCAGCAGTGGCCCGATCCTGACCATTTGGGGCCCCTTTTCAGCCCTTTTCAGCCCCTTTTTGCCATTCTGGGCCCAATTTCAGCCCTGAATGGCCAGGATTGGGTCCAAAACAGCCAGAATAGGTGATGTCTCTGGAGCTCTCTCAGCCCCACTCATCTCACAGGGTGTTTTGTTGTGAGGATAATAGTAACATACTTTGTAAACCGCTCTGAGTTATCCTGAAGGGTAGTATATAAATTGAATGTTGTTGTTGTTGTTGTTATCAGGGCTCATTTTGAGGGAGAATGCACAGGAACGTCGTTCCGGCAGTCTCATGACAGGTAGCCCCACCCACCTGACTCTCAGCCATTTTGGGCCTGGATTGGGGCCCAAATGGCCCGGATCGAGCCTCTGATGGGTGGTGGATCACTCTCCTGCTCAGCAGTGGCCCGATCCTGACCATTTGGGGCCCCTTTTCAGCCCTTTTCAGCCCCTTTTTGCCATTCTGGGCCCAATTTCAGCCCTGAATGGCCAGGATTGGGTCCAAAACAGCCAGAATAGGTGATGTCTCTGGAGCTCTCTCAGCCCCACTCATCTCACAGGGTGTTTTGTTGTGAGGATAATAGTAACATACTTTGTAAACCGCTCTGAGTTATCCTGAAGGGTAGTATATAAATTGAATGTTGTTGTTGTTGTTGTTATCAGGGCTCATTTTGAGGGAGAATGCACAGGAACGTCGTTCCGGCAGTCTCATGACAGGTAGCCCCACCCACCTGACTCTCAGCCATTTTGGGCCTGGATTGGGGCCCAAATGGCCCGGATCGAGCCTCTGATGGGTGGTGGATCACTCTCCTGCTCAGCAGTGGCCCGATCCTGACCATTTGGGGCCCCTTTTCAGCCCTTTTCAGCCCCTTTTTGCCATTCTGGGCCCAATTTCAGCCCTGAATGGCCAGGATTGGGTCCAAAACAGCCAGAATAGGTGATGTCAGGGGGTGTGGCATATGCAAATCAGTTATGCTAATGACACACTTCCAGTGACGTCAAGAGGCATGGCACATGCTAATGAGTTATGCTAATGAGTTCCTCCAGCTCTTTTTCTAGGAAATGACCCCTGATTATTATTATTTCTTAATGAATCTTCCTGCAGAATGGACGAAGATCAGCATTAACTAAGGCTATAAATATCACCCTGAGCGTAGTAGAAGTTAAGCTCTGAGGAGCTTAGCCAAATTGTAAGTAAGATCCATTCTGCCTCCAAGGCAAGAAACCAGCAGCTACGTAGCCTCTGTGTGTGTGTGTGTGTGTGCGCGCGCGCCCGCGCGCGCGCATATGCCATCAAGTCCCAGCTGACTTATGACAACCCAGTTGGGTTTTCAAAGCAAGGAATGGTCAGAAGCGGCTTGCCATTGCCGGCCTCTGTGTAGCAGTTCTCCTGGCCATCCAAATACTGACCAGGGACAATCTACTTAGCTTCCAAGATCTGACAAAATAAGGCTACCAGGGCTATCTAGCTAGGTTGGGGCATTAAGCCACCAGGTCCCCCCGCTTCCCGTGAAATCATTCTGCAGCACTTATTTCAATGGCTGGAAAGTGGCAGCCAATTCTCTTCTTTATCTTTCCCCCCTCCCCTCCCCTCTGAAACCTGGCAGCTATTTTCCAGGAGGGTGGGAAGAAGCATGGGCGATACATTTCCCACTTTCTTAAAACCTGGAGGCGGCATTCAAAAAGGAGGAGAATAACAGCTCTCTGCTCATAATGGTGGGAGCAGGTGGGAGCAAGGTGGATTGATGGGTAGGCGTTGGCCTGACCACACGGCAGTCCAGAAATGCAATGTGCTTTCCTCCCTTCATTTAACAAAACAAGGCAAAATGGTTCTAAGAAAACAGACAGATGCTTTTCGAGAAGTATGCCCAAAAATGTGCTATCGAATCAGACTGCCAGCTCAGAGTTACTAACGGGATGATGGAGAAGTCATAAAGAGCTGTGGTCAAAAGAAATTTACTGCCAATAGGGTAAATCAGCATACATGTTCCTGCCTGAAGTCACTGGAAACAAAGGCTTCCATTGGAGAGGAATGGAGTTTTAGTGGAATTAAAAAGCAGCACATTTCATCGTTGAATATTTTCATTGAATAATGATAAAGAGAAGGGAAGGATCCATTCCCAAAGCCAAAAATATTAACTGGAAATGAAATTCTTCCTTTGGAATCTAGGGGCTATCGCAAAAATCACAAATATTTAACACATTCGGTTTTGTGGTACAATCAACAGCTGCTGCAACAAAGCAGGTGTGCCGAAACTATTCCTCAGCTGTTCCCCCTGGTCCAAAAAAGGGCAATGACACATCCCAAATGGCAAAATTGGACACGATACAACATAAGACTCAAATGATGCAGTGAACCACTGCAATGAAATCATCTCAGTTTGTGGACTGAAAATTGATAGCAGCAGGACAGGGGAAACCGCACCTGGTTCTCAGATATTAAACATGATGGAGCATGAAACCGGAAAAGCATCCGTCTTTCTAATGCCCACTCTGATCAGCAAGCGAACAATTTACGGAAAGGACTGCCTAGCAAGAATATTAAGCCCCAGGGCATCCCGAAGAGCAAAGCTGAAATGTCCAATAGGACTAAATCGGAATAACATAGAACCCACTTCCAGGCTCAATAGAAGATGATTTCCAAGCAATAAACGATGCCTCATTAAAGATCCCAAAGAGGTAGGGTTGCCAGCCTCCAGGTGGTAGCTGGAGATCTCCCGGAATTACAACTGACTTCCAGCCGACAGACATCAGTTCCCCTGGAGAAAATGGATGCTTTGGAGGATGGACTCTAGGGCATTATACCCTGCTGAGCTGCCTCCCCTCCCTAAACCCCACCCTCTCTGGGATCCACCCCCCAAATCTCTAGGAATTTCCCAACCAGGAGCTGGCAACTCTACAAAGAGGTGTTCTGGGGGACCAGTCCAACACTCCCAGAGAAAAGGAGGCCCATAGAGAACTGAATGCCCCTTTCCGAGAAGTAGAGTATGGATTAAAATATTTAAGACTGAAGTGCTTCTTCATCCAAGAGCTTCGCTTTGCTGTGTGTGTTTTGTAAATTAGCCTCTGCTTGACCTGCTCACGCCCCCTCCCCCCCACATGTGCTTTTTCCAAAAGGAAGAGATTGTTTTCAAAAGATGTTTGTCCAAACAGAAAAGGAAAACAGTCCGGTGGGTGGACGTGTTTTTCTGTGACCCACAAAGATACACCCGTTTGGAATGCAGTTTTGTTTTGAAATAAATTAGAATTGCTGGGTTGGGAAATTCCTGGGGATTTGAGGGTAGAACCTGGGGAGAGTGGAGTTTGGGGTGGGGTGGGCTCTCATGCCATAAAGCCCACTCCCTAAAGCAGCCATTTCATCCAGTCTGGAGATCAGTTATAGTCTGGTGATGACATGATTCCAGGAGATCTCCAGGCCCAACCTGGAGGTTGGCAACCTGAATATAAACCAAGCAAGGTCACCGTCCAAATTATAAATTCATCAGTGATTTGATGTCAAAAAAGCAGCTAAATAGTTTATCCTTTGAAGAAATTTTACTTAAACATCGATCTGAAAGCCAAATAGATTTTGTAGTCATTTAGCCTTATATCCTCCATTGTTGCATAGATGAAAACAGGAACACGTGAATGCACGTAGAATCCCTATCCACTCTCATTACCACTGTCCAATCACACATTGCATATCAACTTATGTTGCAGCATCTTTCCCTGCTCAAGGCTTCTGAAGCAATTATTTTAATACAATGGCTGTAGCTGTGTTAATCCAGTGTTTGGAAGAGGCCGTAGGTCATGCGCTTTCTGTGGAAAAGGTCCCTGGTTCAATCTCTGACATTCCCAGTTTTTTTTTTAAAAAAGTCAGATTGCAAGCTGGGAAGGATGAAGGCCTAAGACCTTGGAGAGTCACAGCCACTCAAAATTAAAAAAAAAAACCTCTGCAAAA
Source organism: Eublepharis macularius (assembly GCF_028583425.1). Lineage (NCBI taxonomy): Eukaryota > Metazoa > Chordata > Lepidosauria > Squamata > Eublepharidae > Eublepharis > Eublepharis macularius. The sequence continues at coordinate 33,713,329 of NC_072807.1, read as the reverse complement.
AAAACACAGCAATGAACATGAATATTCTGAATGCAGCTCAAAACTCATTGAATACTCATTGAAACTCATTGAGCAATACCTTGAAAGTGATTATAAATGGATGAAGTCATCAGACCAAATGTAGAATAGACACTTGGTCCGGCAAGGTTGCTCTTGTTTGCTCTGACTGGCAGAGGCTCTTCAGGGTCCAGGGTACCGTCTTTCCTATCCCCTACTTCCTTGTCCTTTTAAATGGAGATGCCGGCGATTGAGCCTGGGACGTTCCATATGTCGAGCAGATGCTCTGCCACTGAGCCACAGCCCCTTGCCCATGTATAGGCCAGCATCAGTCAGGATAACTTTGGTCACGTTGCCTCGTGAGATCATTATTGACTTTTCAACTAAAAAGATTCGGGACACCATCCTATATAACTCATACAATGCGGATTTGGACTTTATGGGTTTGAAAGTCAAGATTTTGAAGGACGTTCCATTTCTAGTCCGGAAACGGCGTTTTAAATATAAAAAGTTTGCAGCTCTTCTGAGGGACCATGGAATAAAGTACAAATGGTTATTCCCGGAAGGAATATGGTTCAGATATAAAGATCAGGCCTATAAGATATTATCAGAAGATCAACTAAAGGATTTTGAGAATAAAAACCCAGAACTCTGCTGCACCAAGAACGAAGAAAAGGAGGAGCCGGAGGGGGGGGGGGGAGGAGGAGAGCATCGCAACAGCAGTTGCACAGAGAGAATTGCGTCCGGGACCTAGAAGGGGGAGGAAAGTTTAATCAGAATTTGAAATGTTTATTTTCTGTATGATTAACCACTCCATCATTATTCTATGGAGCTATTTTTGTATTATGACAGTATGAAGGGAAACATTGAAGTGTAGTGTTTAGTGTTTGTAGTTCATTCCCCCCCCCCTTTTTCTTTTTCCACCCCCCTTTGTCCTTTCCCTTTCCTTGTGATAGTCTGGTGTAGTGTTTTGTAGTTATGAAAAATAAAAAAATTTATAAAAAAAAAAAAGGATAACTTTGGTCATCATACGAAAGTCTTAAACACTAAGCAGTCTTTTGGTATATTTAAGAACCCCTGGATCAGGGGTCCCCAACATGGTGCCCATGGGCTCCGTGGCACCCAGTGAAATCTTTCCTTTCACCCAACAAGTGCTTTAAAGAAGTGGGTGGGGCCAGATGGGGCTTTTGCTTGGCTGAGCATATTCTTTAAAACATTGCTTTGGGAGCAGCTCCCGGCATAGCATAACCATCTTCCCTGAGTGAATGAAGGTAAGCTCTGAATATGCAAGAAAATATTTTAAAAACAGTATGTCCATTTTAAAAAGCATCCTTTTCAATAGAGCTTGTTCCTGAAATGTTAAAGAGTTACTTTTGGAATTACGCTCAATGCTCCCGGGCATTTTGCAGTTGGCTTCACCTCCTGTAATGGCCATTTTGCAGTTGCACAGTAAGAATTCCAAAGGCACCTGCAGGCTTAAAAAGGTTGGGGACTCCTGACCTGGATTTTTCTGCCTGGCTGCACATCAGAGAGGAGATCTGCAGGCCAGTGGAGCTTACAGAACCCTCATGAAAGCAACAAGGAACTTTGGGAATTGTAGTTCAACAGGGGGGAAACTTCAAGAGTTTAATTCCCACTTTAAGACACGTTTTGCTTTAAGGCAAGTGGACTGAAAATTGATAGCAGGCACGTTTTGCTTTAAGGCAAGTGCAGACATTTGTTAAATCCCAGATCAACCCTGGAACCGTTCCCAAAACCTGCAGGTCTGAGCTGGAGAGAAAGCGAACAGGAAAAAGAGGCGAAACTCAAAACAGTGCTCCTTTTAAACAATTGAATGGAACTGTCCAACATCCTGATGAATATTCCCCCGCCTGCTGGGAAGAACATTTTATTTGTTATTTTTAAGCATTTTACTCTTTTTGCATCAAACTCCAGAAAAGAAGGCGCCGCTGAACTAAACCAATCCAGGTCTGTGACCTCTGCAGGAAGTCAGATAGCATTTTGTACAGTCAAACAGTATTTTTTATTGTGTTACAGAGAAGGATTTTGAATATGGAGGAGTGAACGTCCAAGGCCAAACGGCTGAGCAGAGCTGCAAAACAAAGTACCCCATTATCTTTGTGGGAACAGAGTTGACGCATTGTCGTATTTCAGTTTCTTTCAGCCTTGGGTTGTGTGTTGTGTTCTACAATTGGCAGCTTCCCAGGCCTTGGAAGTCCTCGTCCAATGAACCATTCAGTTCAAAGCTCACTGCCTCTTGGGGATCATAACACCCAACTGACCCTTTTGCATTTCTAGTCTGGCTCCCCCCACCTACTCATTTTTTAAAATTCAGAATTCTAATATTAAAGGTCTCAGAGGACAGGGCAAAAGTTTAGCTGGAGGCCGCTGACAGCGAAATCTCATTCCAGCCATAAAACTGCATACTTTGTGCAGCCACAATTTGCCCGGTGGCTATGCAAAGACAGGACGCTGAATTCTTCAACTTCCACCTGGAATTGCTAACCAAAACTGGTGTGTAGGTAGTGTTTTAAAGGAGGAGGGTATGTCTTTTAAAACAAAGTTTTGTTTCCCACTGGGGAACTGGTAGTTAGAAGGGGGTGCCTAATGTTTCCTCCCAACTATTTTTACCCTTTACTCCCCACTCTGGCTGTTTTTCTTCTCTCCTAAGCTTAGTTCTAGGCTTGGAACCCAAATTAGAAGAGAGAAGCATAAGAGAACAGGTTCCAAGTTTTAAAAAAATATGGCAGAAGGAGCAAGAAATAATTGGTGGGTGGAAGAAAAGAAAGTCCAAGCACATAGCTCCCCCACGTACAGTTTGTCTCCTACAAAATCTTCCTCCCAGCTTAGAATTCCGAGGCAAGTACAGGTTTTCAAAGCCTGAATTTGACTCACAGATGGTGCAATCCCTAACAGAGTTATGCCAGTCTAAGACCATTGATTTCAATCGGCTGAGACTGGGGTAACTCTGCTTAGGATTGCGCTATAAATGACGTACTGACAGATTCACCTTGAGTTTGCCCCCTGCACTGCGAATTACGATAACCACTACTTCCACTGTCTGAATAAAACAAGCAGAAATCTGACCAGGAGAGTTAGCCCTGAATCAGAAGGAAAGAAAGCCAGACTCATTGGAAATGCAGAAGTTTTATCTTTCTACCAGAAGACGTCCAAATAAATCATAGATGATTCAGCACCACTATGGACCTATTTATTTAAAGAATCGACACTGCCAGCTCAGCTCAAGCACAGACAGGGCCTTTTTGCAAGCTCAGCAGTTTTTTAAAAAAAGCTTTGTCATGCAAGTCAGCTGCATTCACATTTTACGTAGAGTTTTCACTTTTTAGTGTATTTTTAGCATCTATCTGAATCACTCTCTGCCTTGGGAGCTTGTTTCGAAATGGAAAAAGCAGCATTAAGAACTGGTTAAATAATAGCGAAGTTCGGGTCACGCAGTCAAATGAAGATACGGCAGCAGAAACGGTTTCGCGCCCGAACAGCCGCTTGGGGCACCAAGCCAGCGAGTGGCGGGATTTGCAGAATGGGAAAAGGTAACGGCATATGCGCACCTCCTGTTCAGTCACTACCAGCTTGGATCCAGGCTGTGGAGGAAGGTCCAGGAGGGAATTCTTTCCATACATAGGCTGCCTGCCCCAAATATGGAGGGGCAGCCATGCTGGATCCTGGGGAAAGTATGGAAGAAACTGTCGTCTACCTTGATCCAGCCCAATACGGCAATTGGGATACTGAGCCAGTTGTCCCCGACACATACCACCAAAGGTCATTGACATCTAGGTTGTTTGAATCATTTCCATACATCTATGTTGACAGGATCCAAGGAGCACAGTTCTCCTGCAGCACAGAGATCTAGGATCATACCGTAACCATGGAATTCTGCCAAAGATTATTCAGTGCAGGACCTTAGGACAGAAGTCTGCCGAGGAACCGGTGACTACATTTGAGGAACTGGCGCTTCCCCTTAGCCAGCAAGAAAGAAGTCTGCAGGTCTGGAAGGAGAAGCAATAATAGTTGTGGAACAAAAACATTGCTTGTGGGAGGGGGGAGACTCAAGCTTCTTCAGGGAAGTTCACAGCGATAAGAACAACATTGGAGAAGCCCCTGCACCAAAGAGGGAATCTTTCACACCGGGACTTTTCCCGCTGGCCTGAATAGCCCATCCGCCTCTGCACTGAAGGAAGAACCTATCATTTTCTGTCCAGCTTCCCCCACTTTGGTCTTCCTGGAACTTCGTTCCAACCCAGCTCTCCTCCATCTTCGCCCTGCGATGATTTGTTTATTTACGACATTTTTAGAGTGCCTTTCTCCGGCAAAAGACTCAAAGCAGGTTATAGTTATGTAACAGTTCAATAGAAGCATTTGGAGCAAAGAGAACAAAACTGCATAACTCAAATACTAACATCAAACCAAGCCCAGAATTCTCAGCCTTCTACATGGGTCATCGCCCAGACCTGGACAGCCCAGGCAAGCCTGAGCTTGTCAAACCTCAGAAGCTAAGCAGGGTCGGCCTTGGTTAGTAATTGGATGGGACACCTCCAGGGAAGATCAGGGTTGCAGAGTAGGGTTGCCAGCTCCAAGTTGGGAAATTCCTGGAGATCTGGGGGGGAGGGGTGAAACCTGGAGAAAGTGGGGTTTGGAGAGGGAAAGGACCTTGGCATGGCATAATTCCATAGAATCCACCCCTCAAAGTAGCCATTTTCTCCAGGGGAACTGTTCTCTGTGGTCTGGAGACCAGTTGTAATTCCGGGAGATCTCCAGCCACTACCTGGAGGCTGGCAACCCTATTGCAGAGGCAAGCAATGGCAAATCACCTCTATTAGTCTCTTGCCATGAAAACCCCACCTGGGCTCGCCACAAGTCAGCTATGACTTGACAGCACTCTTCACCACCATATGGGTCATCAGAATAACACACTCTGAAATAATTCTGCCTTATGCTGCCTCCCATTTTTAGCATGCCTCAGGTGGGTGGTTCCACCAGGTAGGGGTCACTATAGATTGATGGCTCCAAACTAGATCTCTATATTGCACAGGAGAACAGCTGCCAAGCACAAAAAACAGAGCTATTTATAAGCATGATTCCTGACAACAATTATTTAACTTGGGGGTTTTATTTAGATATCTGTGCCTCATTTTCCCTCCCCAATGGGGACCCAAAGTAGCTTACAACATCCTTTCCCTCTATTTTTATCCTCTCGACAACCCTGGAAGGTAGATTAAGCTGAGAGAGTGACTGTCCCAAGGTCTCCCAGCAAGCTTAGTGGGGATTCGAACCTGGGGCTTTCAGTTCTTAGCCTGACAAAGTGAGCTTTGAGTCTCAAAAGCTCATACCATGGAAATCTAATTGGTCTCTAAGGTGCTTCTGTACTCAAATCTTAGTCGTTTTTTTTTTTTAAATTAAAATAATTCAACCCACAAGGCAATCCAAATACAAGTTGACAAGTAGACAAAGCAATCAACCATCTACAGAAAAAAAATCCTTAAAAAAGGATCATATCTTTGTAAATTGGATTGTCCAGAACAAAATCCTGTTCAGCCAAAAAATGGCACCAGTGGGCCCCATATTGCCACAAAATTTTTGTGGGCTTTCTCAGAGTATGGTTGTGTAGTACCTACAGTAATCTTTTCCATAACAAAATAAGACCATATGCGACCCATCCGAGCATCAATAGGGGGTGATAAGGTTTTTTTCCAATAAGTGGCAACAGTATTTCTTGCTGTAGAAAGTAGAATAGAGATTTTCTTGTCATGTTACTTATTTTCTATTAAGGGGTTTTGATATTCCAACAGAAAAACCTCCGGAAGAAAATTTAACTTTACGCCTGTAATTTACAAAATATTTTGGTGAACTTGTTTCCAAAAAGATGCGATAAGACTCCGATTTTAGTCTGACACTTTAAACACTCCACCACATTGGCTCCATCAGCCACTTTTTGGAATTGGTTTTGTTGTTTTTTAAAGCTATCCATCTTGTTTTGTGTTGATCACACAGCTCTGTTGCCATCTGTGCAAAGCAGACAGGTGTTCACGCCTCAGAGAAACTATTGGGCCACAAGAAAGGGGCACAGCAAAAAAATGTCACTCGGATCAAGATTAAGGTATTTGGTGTCAGCCCCTGAAGCCACAAACAGATATTTAACAGGCCAGTTGAACAAGTCCAGAGTTTGGATTATCTGGGTGTTTGGTTTTCCTAAGCACTACTTGAAACTGCCATTTATTTGTAACTAATCTGAAGATACCAAGAAACAAACAGTTTGAGGTTTCACATGAGATAAACGAGAGGAGAAGACATTTTTACTCCTCTGGGGGCTGCCAGTTATCATTTTCAGATAGCCATCCATCAGATAACTTATTATGGGGTCTGGACGAAGTTTTACAAAAGCTTAACAGGAAGTTCCCAAGCTACAGCTGCCAGGAAATGGAAGTAATGATCACCCGCAGAGATTAAAACGGGAGATTGGCGTGGGGAGAAGAGCCTTAATTAACTCTCACCACTATCTTTTGCTGAACCACTTTTACCCCTGTTGGGGGAAAAACATGGCTGTGGGTTATCTTTTTACATGCAGGCATAAAAGCAGTGGAGGGGAGTGATTTTTAGTAGGGAACAAGGTATAAAGGAAAAAGTTTTTTTTTTTTTAAAAAAAAAACCCTGCACTTCTGGACTTCTACTGAACTTCTACTGATAACAGCATCCTCAGCCAGTGGGATGTTCTATTTTTTAGAGTTCCAAGGAAGAATTGGATGTCGGGTTTATGTTTCCCTCATGGAAGCCTCAAAGCAGAAGTGGGGATTATGAAATTCTGCATTTTTAGTGGGGGTTTTTTGCTTTTGTTTCTTAGCAGATCCTTCCCAGACAAGCTATGGCTGTAACCCCCCTCCAATTTCCCCATATACTATGTGCATTTCGAACTCAAAGCATCTTACAACATCATTTTCCTGTCCTCCGTTTTCTCACAACAGAAACCCTGTGAGGTAGGTCAGGCTTAAGACCAAGGTCACCCAGCATATTTCCATGGTAGAAGTGGGGATTCAAACCCACTGTGAGGTGGGTGGGGCTGAGAGAGCCCCTAGAAGCTGTGACTGACCCAAGGTCATCCAGCTGGCTTCAAGTGGAGGAATCAAAGCCGGTTCTCCAGATTAGAGTCCCACGCTCTTAATGACTACACCAAACTGGCTACACTCCAGTCCTCTGCTCAGATCATAAACCAAGCAGTCCCACTAACTTCCCTCTTCCCCACCCTGGGCAAGAAAGAAGACTAAGAAGCAAGCCACACAGACCATGGGATCTAGTCCAACACTCTATCAACTGGTGGTGGAGAGTGCCCTCCAGTCATAGCTGACAAGCAGGCAAGTCTGGTGACCCCTGGCATGGTTTCCATGGCAGGAGACTAACAGAGGTGTTTTGCCATTGTCTGGCTCTACATAGCAACTCTGGCCTTCATTGGAGGTCTCCCATCCAATTACTGACCCTGCCAACCCTGCTTAGCATCTGAGATCTGACGAGATCAGGCTCACCTGGCCTTCCAGGTCAGGACACTCCATCACCTATGCCAAATCTATATTAATTGTTTGGGGGAAGCGGGATTTACGGTAGGCTATTTGTGGATGCCAAAGGGAGAGGATAAATCTGCACATCAGAGCCCTGGGGGAGGTCCACCCATCTCCCTGAATCCTAGCAAACTGTTCCAAAAGAGCTATATTGTAGGAACACTCAGTGCTGCGGAAGTAGGGATAGAGCTGGCCAGTTCTAGACAATCAGTACAAAATTCTGATCTGCTTCCAAGGAGCAGCCTGTTCTTCCCATCAGTCTCCACCTAAGCCTCATCTTCCATCCATTTTCTTGCCACCAACAACCCACAAAGCCTGATGAAGCGCTTGAACTATTTTGAGAGTCCTGAAGGAACAGAGGAACGGGAAGAGGAGGAGAGGGGAAAGCCTTTCTGTAAATGCAAGTGATTTCTTGAAAGACAAAAGAAAAGCAGCATTAAACAACAACCCCAAAACATGCTTCCACCAGCTAACACATCTGTGTGCTCATAATTGCCTCAAATCCTGGGCTTTGCCTTTCTTCCTCGCCCCTAGACAACTACAGAAATAAAACAGCAGCAACAACATTCAATTTATATACCGCCCTTCAGAACAACTTAACGCCCACTCAGAGCAGTTTACAAAGTATGCCATTATTATCTCCACAACAATCACCCTGTGAGGTGGGTGGGGCTGAGAGAGCTTTGGAAGAGCTGTGACTGACCCAAGGTCACCCAGCTGGCTTCAAGTGGAGGAGTGGGGAATCAAACCCGGTTCTCTAGATTAGAGTCCTGCCGCTCTTAACCATTACACCAAACTGGCTCTGGAAACATCTCCACGTTGCATAGGGAGCTAGCCAACAGGGCCATCCTAAACAGGAAGATTTGGGTCCAGTAGCACCTTAAGGACCAACTAGATTTCCAAGGCGTGAGTTTTTGAGAGTCAAAGCTCCCTTCATTCTATCACACAAAAGGATCTCTGACTCTCAAAAGCTCATACCCTGGAAATCTAGTAAGAAGGTGCTATGGGACCCAAATCTTGCTCTTCTAGCACAGCAGGTACCCACCGGAAACTATCCTAAACAGAGTTATACCCTTTTAAGCCCAGTGATGTCAAGGGCCTAAAAAGACATCCACATAGCAGGGCAAGGAGTTGCAAACAGCCGTATGGACCTGTCTGTTGCAAGTCACATAAAGATAACCACTGCAGATGATAAGTAGAGAGAATAAATTATGGGATATAAAAATCATATGTTGCTATTACGGTGTCTCAAAGCCTGTGTTGCCCAATAGTACTTCCCTGAATTAAAAAAGAAAAGAAAACCATACTGAGCTCATATTCTGCCTTAAGCTAATCTATACTTTTGGAGGAAGACCTTCAATTGGGTCCCTTGAAGTTTTTTAAAAAATAAAATGCAACCTGCTGGTGCTGCTAAGTCATTTGCAGAGACAAAACTTTGAAGGAGTGTTTAAGGGCCAAGCTAGAAGTGGAGCGCAAGTGAACAGGGAGGAATACATGTGACAGTCTGTTCATTTGCCATTCAAGTGTACTTCGTCACTTCTAGTTTGGCCCTAAGTCTCCCTGCTCCCATCTTGTCTAGATCCACCCCCTCCCCATTTGCCCCACAAGGGAAAGATATTGTTATCTTTTCTCATCCAGTAGGGTAGCCGGCTAGCTTTTCTGGCAGGGTTCTGGCACCTCTGGATTGTCCCAGGCAGATTTTAAACAGGCGGAGCAAAATGGTATCTGACAGTTTTTACATTTAGGATCATAGAAAGATTACCTTCCGGATGAAGTTTGTGCACGTTTTTGCAAGATACAATATACCCTTTCTTGCATTTCAGCTCCTCTTTTGAAGGTATGAAGCCACCTAATGCACAGACCATCTCTATAGGGGCTTCCCAGACTGGTGGTCTCTCTCTGGGGGCTTAGACAGTGAACAGCACTTTCTCCGATGCTTGGTGCCAGAGATCCTTAACCGGAGGTTGTGGGGATTACACTTGGGACCCCCTGCGTATAAAGCATGTGCTTTAGCCAAGGTGGGGGGTCAGTGGGTACACATACCCTCCCACACCAGGACCACTCATTCCCCCCATCTAAAAACTGTGTTTTAAAAACTAACTTTAGTTTCACACATAGCCATCGCCATTCAAAGCACAGGAGTTTGGTTTTAAACACAGATCACTCTCAGAAATATTCCTCTCCTCCCTGAATTATTATGATATTGACAAGGCAGGATCCTTAAAGGGAGTCAAGAGGTAATTTAAAGCATAGGAAAAAATTTGACTGTCCTTGCTTTGCAATACAAATGCAATTCTGACCTTCCCACCCACCCCCCACCCCCAACAATGAAATATACGGCTTCCCACTTCCTGCTGAAAAAAACCCTAGAGAAATGTCCAGAAAAGCTGGAATATTTTCAATATGTATAGCTTATCAGTAGTACCAAATTTTGACTGTCTCCGTAGCGGCATCAACTCAGCATAAAAATGGCTTAAGGTATTTTTATCCAACAGGTTTTCACAAACTTGTTAATATCAGAACTGCCCTGTGGGATTATCTGCCTACTGGGTAGGATATTGCCTGCTTAGATTCTCACCCGCACTATGGTTATTTATTAATCATCCCTAGATATTCTCCAAGGAATGCACATTTACTATTTTTCTTTCCACCCATTGACAGGTTTACTCTGGAAAATCCTGTTTAGGGCCAAAATTAGGTGTTATGGCAATTGATAGATAAATGGATCACCCACAAGTTGTGTTTCTTTTTTTAGCTTTAATACAAGGAAAGGGGGGCAATCTGGTTGAGCCTTGTGGCATAGGGGAAGGAGAATTTAAACCATCCCCTTGTACCCCTCCCCCGCCCCCAATGCAAATAGCTCTCCACAGCAAGGTATAGAAATTGATGCGGCTCAGCCAGCTAGGGTGATTTGCATCAGGCAAATAGCACCAGGGGAAATATTTAAGCCCCCACCCCCATTGCCACAGCCCCAATGTTTGCTTTTAAATTGGGGGGGGGCCCTCCCTGGCTGAACCAATTGTAGATCGCAGTTTTCCCTGCACTGCATTTAGCTTGGCCCCAATATTCATGGTGAAAGATTTATGACAGTTGCCAGGGAGGGGGGGGGGCTTGTTTTGGTTTCAGCTGGGGAGGCCTATAACCAGAACTACAAGTAGAATGAAGTATCTATATTCTTTGCTCTCGGGGGCAAACATTAGTCATCCGTCAGGTTGATAAGAAATCCAGAAACCTGATGAGAGAAACATGGACAGTAGCCATAGAGCCACTTCCTCCATCCACAGAAAGTTATAATAAGCAACTAAGTGTTTTCATGATGTTCAATATTATGATGTCCTGAACTGTATTTATTACAGCCAGTAACAGTAGAGAGCTTAATAAATTACTTTCAAAGTTCACAGAGCTCCTAACCATCCCATTATTTTTTTTTAATCTCACCTTCCTTTGTGGATCTCAGGACAATGTAGGTCACTGATCCCCCAATGAGGTGCCCTCCAACAGGTTTCCTGCCCCCCCCCCGTTTGTTTCCCCCAGTGCTAATAGACAGGCATGGCTTTCCTCCATCTCAATGGCGCAGCGAGCACTTCGGAGAAGCCCAAGAGGAATCTCCTTCATGTCTGCCGGGACTGCCTGTTCGGAACAAGCAGCCACCATCATCAGAAGCTTGCAAACTCTCCGCATTTTGCAATGCCCCCCCCCTGCCAGTACTCCATGCCAGCCATTTTGCACTGGCACCCACTCCCCATTCTCAAAAGTTCCCCAAAGTGCCCACAAGTGCAATGAGATTGGGGGGGGGCAGGTACGTGACTCGACAGTCCTCTTTTTTCACCTTACGCCCACCCTGTGAGGTAGGTTAGGCTGAGAGGACAGAGCCAGCGCTAAACAAGTTTACAGGATTCCCTCAATAGCAGAGTATGGATTTGAACTCAGGTCTCACAGCATCGGGTCTAGTTAACAGCCTACTTAAGAACAGCCCTTCTCTGTTGCAGATGCTAAAGTTGTGTCGAGAGGGAAGCAAATGGAAAACCAAAATATGCTTTTATATTCGGAGAAGGGTTTCTCTCTTGCATATTACGGATTTTTTCCTCCTTTGCTAAGCCGTGGATCCCCATCCAAGCCTTTTCAACCAGGTCTCCTGTCAACTTCACAGAAGGATGCTTTTTTAAAAGAATAAACCCAAACTTGGCTTATTCGACAAAGCCCAGAAATAACATCTTAAAAGCAGACAGACCAGGAAATACCTTTGCAATGCTGAATTATTATTTCTCATTTCCCACTCCAGAAGCACCAATATGTGGTGGGATTAAGGAACGCAATCCATGGCAAAGTATTTACACGCAGTTCCTTCAGTCTAAGCCCGCTGATACCGCTCTACACAGGACTGTACCAGAGGAAGTTTCCAAAGTGCTTTAGAGCTTTCCAGGTTCAGAGTTCGAGTCCAGTGGCCCCTTAGAGAGAAAAAAATTTTTCAGGGTATAAGCTTTCAGGAGTCATTCTGGAAAGCTTATCCCCTGAAAATCTTGCTGGTCTCTAAGGGGCCACTGGACTATGGTTGCCAGCTGTGGGTTGGGAAATTCCTGGAGATTTGGGGGTGGGGGGTGGACTCTGGGGATTGCGGAGTTTGGAGAGGTGAGAGACCTCAGCGGGGTCAGTTCGCCTCCAAAACGGCCATTTTCTCCAGGAGAACTGATCTCTGTAGTCTGGAGACCAGTTGTAATTCCGGGAGATCTCCAGCCACCACCTGGAGGATGACTGGACTCAAATCCTGCTGTGCCCTTGCAAATCATCACTGCCTCTTCCCTGAAACTCTCTTCCAGATCCAGTTTTTCCTTGGAGAAAAGAGCTGAATCCTCCCGAAGGGGCTGGAGCCTGCGATCGCACGGTCGCCAACTCGAGCCGGTTGCCATCCTCCTGGTGGTGGCTGGAGATCTCCCCGAATTACAACTGATCTCCAAGCTCCAGAAATGAGTTCCCCGGGAGAAAAAATCATAGCTCTGGAAGGTGGCAAAGGTGGACACAGTTGGCCTCCCCTCCCCAAACTCTGACCTCCCCAGAGTCCCCCTCCAAATCTCCAGGACCTTCCCGGGCTGGAGCTGGCAACGCTAGCAGCAGGAGCCCCGGCTTAGCCCTCCTGCGAGCAACGCGGCGCACTCTCACCTGCCGGGCTGGCTCGGATCCTGGGGCTGGCCTTGCGGAGCGCAGCGCAGGGAAGAGGCAGCCGGCTGGCGGCGCACAGGAGGCAGAGCAGGACCGAGGCGCGCTCCCAGCCCATCGTATCCCCGCCTTCTTGGGAGCTCCGGCGCTTGGCTCGGGCTTGGCTTGACTCGCAGCGCCGCCTAAATACAGATCTGGCAAGAGAGGCGGAGCGACGTGGGAGGCCCTTGCGACAGCGCAGGGCGGAGGGGGGAGCTCCCCCGCCAGGTAGGGAAACCCCCCCCTTCTCGGGGCGCACCTGTTCCCTTTACGCGCAGGTAGCAAATGCGGGAGGCTGAAGCCCGCTTGGCTTGGCCCGAGATGACTGCATCGGTTTGGAGAGAACGGGCCGCTCTCTCTCGGCCGCTCCCACCCAATGGAACCTCCCGAGTGAGGTGCAGTCTACCTGCTAATACAGTGGGTGGGAGGCAAACCTTCAGAGGGGGCGCTTGCCGGCTGTGCCTTGTTTTGCGAGGTTCGGGGACGCGTTGGAGGAGCCAGTCGCTGCTGGATCTTGGGTCTGATCCAGCGGGGCTCCTCTTCTGCCCCCTGAAGCTGAAGGCTGAATTCACACACCTCGCACAATGCAGTCTCAGCGCACTCCACAGGAAAATCCAGTCGCAAATGATTGCTAAAGGGCATTGCTAAAGGGCATTATTCCACCTGTGTGAATGAGTCAGACGCAAGGGCCAAGCTACAAGTGACGCCTGACACAGGTTGGACACTTGTCAGGTTGCCTCAAGTTTTGATGGGAAATATAGGTGTCCTGGTCTCGCAGCTTTGCTCCCTGACTGCTGTCCAATGGACTTCTCAACTGTCTCTTGTCCAACATTCCGCCAAGCTGCCTACATTTCCCGCCAAAACTTGAGGGAAGCTGACAAGTGTCCAACCTGTATCAGGCGTCACTTGTAGTTTGGCCCTCAGTCTATCAAGGTCAGTATCACCTACACTGACTGGCGGCTGCTGTCCAGGGCCTCAGGCAAAGCTCTGGATGACTTTGAAAGAGCGGTACGGTACTTTGATTCCCCACTCTGTCTGGAAGCTCACTCGGTAAGCATGGGCCAGGCACACTCTTTTAGCCTAACCTACCTCACGGGATAAAATGGAAGCCAAATGAACAACATAAGCCACTTTGGGCCCACATGGGGGAGAAAGGCAGGATACAAGTGAAGTAAAAGTAATAAAACAAGCGTATGAATACCCGGTTTCCTGGGGGTAAAGTGCAGATGACTGGGGAAGGCAATGGCAAACCACCCCGTAACAAAAAGTCTGCCAAGAAAACGTCGTGATGTGACTCCCCCCACCCCCATGGGTCAGTAGTGGCTCGGTGTTTGCACAGGGGACTCCCTTTACCTTTTATCTCTGTGTATATATGTATGTCATATCTATACAGACTGAGATTTCACTTCACGCACCTGATGGGCTACGAAATTTTAGGTTCAGTTAAACTTGTTCAGCTTTCAGGTGCCCTAAGACCCCTTTTTGATTTCATATCTCACACGTTAACTGCAGTGTGTAAAACAGTAACCAAAGATTGCATTCATTCCCATGTTTTACAAGCCACCTTCATATAATCGAACGGTAGACAAAAGCAAGCAGTGAGCCTGTGTTGTGTAGTGGTTAAAGAGTCAGACTAGGATCTGGGAGACCCAGGTTCGAATCCCTGCTCTGCCGTGGAAGACTTTGGGTCAGTTACACTCTCTCAGCCTAACCTACCTCACAGGGTTGTTGTGAGGATAAACTAGAGGAGAGGAGGCCACCTTGAGTCTTCATGGGGAGAAAAATGGAGTATAAATGAAGTAAATACAAATAAGCACAGAGGTAAAGATTAGATCAAATCAGGATATCTGTTTGTCAACAGAGAACTTGTTCAGCACCAGCTGTGCCCTAGCAAATAGAAAAAGAGCAAGTATAAAATAATAGCATATCCTCTCTTCCATTTTATCCTCAAAACAACCCTGTATGGTAGGACTAGGCTGAGGCTACATAACTGGCTGAAGATCACCCAGTTAGCTTCCATGGCAGAGTGGGGATTCGAACCTGGGTCTCCCAGATCCTCGTTTAACCACTACAGTAGGGTGAATTCTGTAGATGCAAAAGGTTCCCCCACCCCTGGAAGGCTTCTTGCATCAGAGGAGGGTGCTGTTGTTGGGGGACTGCTATTCCTGGACAGATTTATTTATTTATTTATTTATTTAATTCGATTTATATTCCGCCCTCCCTGCATCAGCAGGCTAAGATTCAAGTTGCCTTTTAACAAACTGGCTGGGATGCAGCAGTAGATTTGCACTAGCAAATGTGGGGGGAGGTAATTTTTTGCCAATTTTTTCTTGTGCTGCAGATCCCCTGATTCACCTGTCATGCTATTCTTTAAGAACCACTGTCTTCCAAGAAGTTTTTAAAAATTATTTTATTAAAACAGAAAATCTCATTGGACTGTAGAAAAAATATCAAAAGCAGACTATATAACAAAGTAATATTAGACTGTAAACATACTATTGAAAACAAAGTATTAAAACTACAAAATAATACAACAAAAAGTAACATTAAAGGATAGACATAATATCAAAAGCAGGATGTAGAGCAGATTATTAAATAGTAAAAAATCCAGTAGCACCTTTAAGACGAACGATCTTTATTGAGGCGTAAGCTTTCGAGAACCACAGCTCTTTTCGTCAGATGCATGGCATGATGAAGAGAGCTGTGGTTCTCGAAACTTTATGCCTCAATAAAGTTTGTTAGTCTTAAAGGTGCTACTGGACTTTTTACTATTTTGCAACTACAGACTAACATGGCTAAATCCTCTGGATCTATGACCAGATTATTAAACCTACATAATATTTTTCCTCTTCATCCCCTCACTTATTTATGTTAAAATACATTATACTCACCATTTTATATTCAGCATATTAAGAAAAAGCTTATCTTTCAGCCACATAGTCAAAAAAAGATTTCCTCCTTTTCCGTAGAGCATGTGCTTTGCACACAGAAGGTCCCAACCCGTGTTCATTTCTGGCCGCTCCAATGGAAAGTTAAAGTGGTAGGTGATGAGAAAGACTTCTACCTGACACACTGGAAATTCGCTGGAGGTTGGAGTTAGGAAATACTGATCTTGATAGAGCAGATGCCTGATGCAGTATCAGGTAGTTTCATGTACGCTGCCCTTTTGAAAGAGTTTGCACTTGAGGTTTCCAGTTGAAGGTATTAGGTACGGCCAATCCATATAACAGGTACTGTTTGTTTCTACACCCATTCCACCTAGCTGTAACTTGACCTTCCAAAGGGCAGTCAGCAAGCAGCTCACAGTCTGAAAGTTCATTTCAGAGATTTCATGGATCCTGTCTAATCTTATCTTCTCCAAGAGAATTTTCCATAAGCCCAAATTAAGATGAAGATATATATGTACGGGCTACTGTTCTCATTTGGTCCAAGATCAAGCTTTGGGTGGTTTTTCACTGTGCAAATATTTCCAAACTGGAACACTCTGTGCCTCACGCTTCCCTAAATTCACTAATCTTCCAATTTTTTTGCAGTGTGGTATAGTGGTAAGAGTGTGGGTCTAGGATCTGGGAGAACCGGGTTCAAATCCCCACTCTACCGTGGAAGCTAGTTGGGGGACCTTGGACCAAACACACACACACTCAGCCTATCCTACCTCTCAGGTTTATTGTCAGGATCAAATGGAAGAAAATAATGGAAGCCGTTTTGGGTCCCCATTGGAGAGAATTAAATAAATAATATTCATCTCCCTTTCAAATTCCTCAAAAGAGTTTGTGATTAGCAACTTTTTGGCAGCCGATTGCCAATAAATAGCAAGATCTTTGAAGCAGCAGGTAAGCAAACCCTTTCCTGAAACATGTTTAGTTTAGTTTATTAGGTGTTTAACCCGCCCTCCCCACAATTGGGCTCAGGACAGGGTACAACAGTCATAAAATACAATTGCATAACAAATTTTACAATAAAATTCAGCAATTAAAATCATATACATACAAAAATAGGTGAAAAGATTTTGATATTCTAATCCCTGTGTGTTTTGTGTTAGCTTCATCAGAGGATCTGTAATATAACATAATTAATTCATGCTCATTAACAGGAATTTTTTTTAACATGCTAACATCCATATATCTAAAAACAATCACGCAGAGTACCTGAAGTTAAACCAAGGAATACATATGATGTATTTGGCAAAGTAAAAACAACCACACATTCATTAACATGAGACACCTTTTTCTCTAAAAAGTACAAAATATTAACCCACTACTAACAATTAAAATTAAAAAAATAGTATCTCGTAAATGAAACCAAGCTACTGAAGAAATAAACAGATCTAATATTAATCATCTCTTGTACCGTCCTCATTTAAAAGGAATCTTGGAAAAGAAAAAACTTCCCGTAATCTGGCTCTTTTGTCTACGCTATCTCCTGTAGTTCTTAATGCTCATTTGGGCATAAAGTATGTAACCTTAAAATCCATTTGACAGCAACAATTTATGGTTACGCCAATGAATTCTTTGCATAGCTCGAAACATCTGTAGAACTGTGATTATGCTCGATAAAATGTTTAATTAAAGGAGTGCCCGCCCTTTAAAAATTAATACTGCTTTTATGTTGAAATCTGCATTTTCACACCTCCAACATCTAGTCTGACTGGAACTATACCTTGTTGAACTCAGGTATATGTATATATTTTCACATTTTTTTTACACATTGTTTCATGCAAAGATAATGACCAGGGGAAGGCTTGATCCTGGTAGAACTTGTAGAGACCTAACAGACTTTTAAGTATTACTGTGTACCCACTGATCTTTCATATTAAACATTTAATTTTTTTTACCACATTTGGAGATGTACTGTAATATATGTTAATTTCTATAGATCCTTTTTTTAGTCCAGCACTTACACTATTAAATGTTAAGCTATATGTAATTCTCCACTCATTTAAGTTTTCTTACTCAAAAGTAAACAGCCTTAAAATGGGCTGTTCGCAGTATCTGATGTGGATAACCCCCTTCGGGGCCAAATTTTGTTTAAGGATAGAAGCTTCCCTTTTGAAGTCATAAATTCTAGTACAATTTCTCCTAAGCCCAAGAAACTGGCTATATAATAAATTGCTCTTGTGTTTTTCGGGTGACAACTGTCATATCTCAAAGGGGAATTTCTATCCGTTGTTTTTTTGCATACATCTGTCCACAGTTTTTCATCCCCCTTTATAATCACGGCATCCAAAAATTTAATCTGTTTTCTGTCTGCACGAAATTCAAATTCAACATCTCATCCTATTCACCCATCCAGTTATGAAGTTCTACCAACATACTCTGATCACCATTCTGTAATTTAAAAAACCTATATATTACCACCATATAAATATATTACTAAAGAATGGGTTTATTATCTGTTGAACATATGAAAATAATGTTCCGATTCTCCCATATACAAATTGGCGCTTTCTGGTGCCACCAGAGATCCTATACAACAACAAAACTAGAAAAGCACGCCCAAGACGGAAAGAATTTCAACCATGAACAATAATGAAAATGTGAATACAATATTTCATCAAGGTTATACGTTGCTGTACAAAAGTTGAACGTTTCAATACAACATCCATAGGACACACAAAATTAAGGCAGTATACATATATGTCAAATGAATGTCAATTGCTGAGAAAATAATTTGTCCAAATACAATCAATAAGCTTCCCAAGTACGCGTGGTAAGATTGAGTACGCTGTGCGCCAAGGGGCAGACACCTATGAAGCTGCTACAAGGCAAGGCTTGAGCTGCTGCGAGAGAAGGCAACGAGCGTCAGCCGGCAAAAAAATTCTTTTTTCTCGTTTCAGACGGAGGGTCCTTCTTCAGGCCACCATATATCACAAAATCAAATCAACAATTCATTTTCCAACAAGTCATATCCGTGTGTGTCGAGGTGAGGTCCTCACCTCGACACACACGGATATGACTTGTTGGAAAATGAATTGTTGATTTGATTTTGTGATATATGGTGGCCTGAAGAAGGACCCTCCGTCTGAAACGAGAAAAAAGAATTTTTTTGCCGGCTGACGCTCGTTGCCTTCTCTCGCAGCAGCTCAAGCCTTGCCTTGTAGCAGCTTCATAGGTGTCTGCCCCTTGGCGCACAGCGTACTCAATCTTACCACGCGTACTTGGGAAGCTTATTGATTGTATTTGGACAAATTATTTTCTCAGCAATTGACATTCATTTGACATATATGTATACTGCCTTAATTTTGTGTGTCCTATGGATGTTGTATTGAAACGTTCAACTTTTGTACAGCAACGTATAACCTTGATGAAATATTGTATTCACATTTTCATTATTGTTCATGGTTGAAATTCTTTCCGTCTTGGGCGTGCTTTTCTAGTTTTGTTGTTGTATCTGTTGGAAGCTAAATACCCCCCTTCTGTGTTGGTGAATTACCAGAGATCCTATGGCACTCCGCTTAATCTGGTGATATAGCTTATCATTAAAGCACAGTCCACTTGGAGGGCAAAGGTGGTCCAAAAATTATTTGGGGATGCAATGCTTTATAAATATCCTCAAAATCTGTGGTTGGATTTATGAATAAGGAACCGGGAACCGACTTCAACCTCCTCTGAAAAGGCAGCCAGTGGGGGACAAAGATGGTAGTTGCTTTATTAAGAAACCTGGAGATTAATTTTAAATGATGCATTAGAAGCCAAATGGGGCATTACCTAGCAAGGGGGAGTAAGAACACTTGTTTACAGGAACAGTGGGCAAAAAAAAAAAGACTTTTCCAGCATTGCTCAAGTAGTATCAAGGTTGAACGAGCATGATGGAGAAATGGTGTGATTGGAATAACCTGTAGTGTTTTGCTCCAGAGGGGCCTCAATGTATATTGGGGCTGTGGCAATAGGTAATGAGGGTTTTTTTACCCTGGTTGAAAACAATCCACCTCTTTTGATTTTAAGCTATCAAAGGAGGAGAAAAGGATATTGTGGGCACTTGTCTTTAACAAGGCTTAAAGAAATGAGTGGAGAGAAGAGTTCACCCCCTTCTCGCCCCCACACAGTTGCCCAGATCTCAAATGTTCTGCTTACTGGGAGCCAAGCTACAAGTGACGCCTGACACAGGTTGGACACTTATCAGCTTCCCTCAAGTTTTGATGGGAAATGTAGGCGTCCTGGTCTTGCAGCTGTAATGGAGAGCCAAGCTGTAAAACCAGGAGGCCTACATTTCCCATCAAATCTTGAGGGAAGCTGACAAGCGTCCAACCTGTGTAAGGCGTCACTTGTAGCTTGGCTCTAGGTCCCAAATAAGATAAGATGTAGAGAATTCTAGTCCTCGAACACCAACATCTCATGTGGTTTAACCAAAAGGTGAGAGTGATTTTGAAAAAGAAATGTATCAGAAGGAGAAATCATAGGTGGGCAGGTCAAAGGCTTGGATTCTGGCGCATTATTGCTTGAGATCTGAATATTTTCTTCCTCCAGTTTTAAAAAAGAATAGCTGTTTGCTTTATAGACTCAAAGCTGCCCTAACCCAGACTAATTTCAAGGGCCGACTTAAAGTAAACTTTAGAGTTGCCAGCTTTGGGTTGCCTAATTCCTGGAGTTTTTAGGGATGGAGCCTGGGGAGGGCGGAGTTTGTGAAGGTGAGGGACCTCTGTGGGGTACAATGCCATAGAGTCCACCTTCCAAAACAGCCATTTTCTCCAAGTGAGCTGCTTTCTGTGGCCTGGGAAGACGGGGAGCTCTCCAGCCACCATCTGGAGGATGGCAACTGTCGCCTGGGCTGAACCAGTGCTCTGACTGGGCAGGTGAATCTAGAGTCCTCATCTTGTTTGTGGCTTCCTGGGCTGGGTTTCTCTAACATTTACAGGCATTAATTAAGCTAGTCGTTTTCCTCTTCAACGTGGGCAGTCTTCTGCCGGGAAAAGAGTCTTCTTATGAGTTATGGAGACCAGGCAGTTTGCATCTGAAGGAGGCAATCTTAAACCCATATCTTCCACTTATATTTTGCAATTCCGCACTTATCTCTATACAGAGGAAATCCAAACTGTTTATTAGGGAAGAGGACCTCTCCTAGTAAACGTAAACGCTCTAGGAGTTAATGTGGCCCTTTCCTTGCTCTTTCATCTTAAGAAAGGATTGCCAAGAGAAAAAGAAACTAATGGGTCGTAAATGTTAATAGGTCTGAGGATCTTTAAATACAGGAAGTTTTGACTATGGGCAGCAATGAGATGGATTCCACGCTCCACCACATCATTTGCATTAGGAAGGGGGGGGGGGCGGTTCTGGAGTACTTTAGAGGACATCCTTGTAGAATTTATTCTTGCATTAAGTGTGAGGGGGAAGATCAAGTGGCTTTCCAGAAATCAAACCGTGGGCTTGATGACTACGTGACTGGGAATATGCAAAGCTCACTAGAGAACTTCCACACGGCAGTTTTAATTTCCTGATCTTGAGCAGGAAACTAACAGTGCAACTGAATTTCATCAGCATCCAAAGAATCCAGTCATCAGTGACATTCCTTAAGTCATGAGTGCAAAAGTTGTTGTGTCTGAAGGTTCACTCAGTCACAGTTGCACTGCATTAGGGGCTTTGTGATTTTTGAGGCTGGGTAAATAATTGTGCGTGCCAGTTTCAGCAGTAAAGCCCAGTGAACAAGGGTGTAAAGCTGGAGTGCTGAACTTACACAACTCTTTCCCTTGTCCTGTGTTGGCTGATAAGAGGCAAAGAGAATGGTTGTCACTCAAAAAAACTCACTGCAACAATTGTGTTGGGAACTTTACAAGCATTCTTGTGCTTAAGTCAAGATGGGTAGCCATGTTCATTAGTCTGTAGCAGTGGAAAAGAGCAAGAGTCCAAGTAACGCCTTTAAGACTAACAAAATTTGTGGTAGGGTATGAGCTTTCGTGAGTCACAGCTCACTTCTTCAGATTATTGTGCATAATAATGATGATGATGATAACTGCACTGATATACCTCTCTTCTAGACAGATTGGTGCCTCACCCAAAGCAGTGAACAAGTTAGTGTTATATTATCCCCACAATACAGCTGGGGCTAAGAGGAGTGGTTTACCCAAGGCCACCTGCTGAGCTCATGGCAGTAGTGGGATTCGAACCAGTAGAGTGCTGATTCACAGCTGAACCACTTAACCACTGTGCTACAGCAGCCCGCAAAGCTTTGTAAAGCAAAGCTTTGTGGGCAAGTCATGTGCACTCCCCCTTAGCCAGGAGGCAAACTAACTGATCATTTATTATTGCCTCTTGATTCCTCCCTTCCTCATTGGAGTTCAGGTACCTACTTCTCCCCCTCCTCCATTTTATCCCCACAACAACCATGATG